>NC_061114.1:181678436-182046171 GCF_002878395.1 Capsicum annuum
GTTTCAAATATATAGTTATATATAAAATCCATGCTGGGATAGGGAACCAAGTTTAGCATTTATTTATAATCATTAGCCTGAGTATGTGTAGCTTAACCATCCTAGAACCACCCACAGGCTATATGGGTCCAGTGTTACCCCATGAACATGCACCAGTATGTGTAGCTGCACGGACCAGAGATATCATAAGGGTAGGGGATTCCCGTGTACCCTTCACCCTCAATGATACGTATAAAAAAGAATAACTTAGGGGATTCCCATGTACCCCAAAAGTATATGGTTGCGATGACCAATCCTTATGTCGGTAAACATCAGTTTCCAGTGTCCGTCCATTGGACTCACACCTTCAATGTTAGCTATCACAACCCACCATTATTGCCCAATTAAAACCATTAACATACAACCAAACCATCAATTCCATGTATTATTAACCAAGGCTATAAGAAGTGGTATCTTCATACCGACTATAGCTTGCAAGTAATGTTCTTAGCCAATCACTTAGGGGATTCCCATGTACATCATAGGTTCCATTATTATATTCACGGGATTTTTGCGTACCCCATAAGGTTTTTAATTAAAGTAATGGACACTAAGGCCTTACAGTTTATCCATTAATACCATATAACAAATTTAGGTTCCATTACTATATTATACCATGCAAAGTTTTCAATCAAAGTCCAACTATGTAATAAAAGCATTCTCAAAGGCATTTTGTTAAACATGTTAAGGGCATATAGTTTTCAAAACCAAAACTAAGTACTAATTGACCATTCCCATGCAACCATATGTTCAAATCACCATTATAATATGAAAACCATAACTAAAAACATGGGAAAATATAAATCAACCATTAATAACCAAAACCACCCACATATAATTCAAAACCAAATCATACCCATAAAAAAATCATTGAAACCATTCATTAAAATATGGATTTAGTTGAACTAATAATAAGGAGGAATAACATGCCTTATATTACGAAGAAGACAGAGAAAAATCACCCTTTAGAGACTTAGTTAACTACCTTATAGGAAATCCTCTCCTTTACTTAATACTAAAGCTTGAGAGAGATTTAATGTAACGCCCCAAATCTGGTACCCGAAATGCTACACAGTGCTCATGACCCTGAAGGACCATAAGCTAACCCATGATTGATATCTGTAATTGAGCACTAAATAATAATAATAATAATATTGTAAATGTAGAAACATAAACTGAAAGGCCATAAGGTTCAGTATTAATACATAACTAAAAATATGGTATAATAATACCAAAACAAACTGAAAAACTGTCTGAACATGCTATAGCCTGAAAGCCTCTAAACTATCTGAAAACTGTGGAGTTGATGAGACATGTCCCGAATTAACTCCATCTCATGAAACTAAGCTGAAATAATGAAATAATAATTGTATGTCCTCGAATGGTGAGGACTCAAAGCTAAATATGGCTATAGAAGTATGAAATGCTACTGATGCTTTGGAGCTCGTGCTTCTGAACCTATGATATAAAACACCATAGTGCGAATACATTAGTACGATTGAATGTATTGGTATGCAAATGAGGTAGGTTGAATACATTGGGTTCATATGCATGAACTATACTAACAGACTGAATAACTTGAATATAGGAATACATGCATGAATACGTAACTGAAGTTATGATAGGACTGAATTCTGAGTTCTAACTACTGATTCTACTAACAACATGGATTTACTGATATCTGAGTTTACTAATATTGGGATACTAAATAATTGAGTCCACTGATATTGATAACACTAATAAGTGAGAAACTGATACTATATTACTAAATACTGAGGGACTAATACTATGTTACTGATACATGAATAACTATTTTAGACAGTTCTGATTATAAAAAACTAGTCTGGTTGAATGTATCTTACAGTGCTGAAGTTGAATACAGATAATACTAATAATGTGAGTTTTGATAACTGATATAACTAATAACATGAGTGACTATATCTGATAGTCCTGAATCTGATGGAACTAGCTGAGTTTTGTACTATATCTGAGCTGATTGTATCTAACAGTCCTGAAATCTATAGAATTATCTGATTTCTATTAATAAGACTGAGACTGAGACTGAAACTGAGACTGTGGGAGGTAACTATCTAACCAACATACCCCAGAACTGAACTGGTGGGGTCCAACCCGTAACACCAGCTGGAAGGGTGTCAATACTATGCCATAAGTAAAGATAAGTTGTAAGGTAACCCTATCTAATAGAAAGCTCTTCTATCAACCCTCCTGTAGGAATAACTCCTAAACAAGATGTATTAGTAGCCTTATGCATAGGGGTACATCTCAACCTATGCTGGCTACGTAGTTCTGGAGCGCAAGTATTGCTACTAAGGATCAAACCCCTGCTGATAGGAATGCCTCCATCCTTGGGTTCACTCGATGCTGAATCCTACTCCTAACTGAATAGACACTAAACTGATTAACTGAACCGAACTGATTAACGAAATTGAACTGATTAACTGAAATGCACTGATACTAATGGTATTGTTTAGCGGAACTAAACTAAATTCACTTAGTTTCATTGACTGAAGAAATGTTACTGAGATCTGAAGATTTACCGAGAGTATTAAAGTTACATAGATTTACCAAGAATGCTGAGGTTACCAAGGTTATTGAGAACTGAGATCACTGAGATTACTGAACTACTGAGATTACTGATATTTTTGGGTTTTACCGAGTCACATGATTGACTGAGTTCTATGGATCATAGCTTGACTAAGAGTATCCTGAAAACATGATATGGCTCTAGGCGCATAGCTAAATTGTTAGTACAAGTACCCCCAGAATTCGATAGAATAAAACTGACAAGGCTTGACACTTTTGATCACATGACCAATACCAACAATTCATATTTTCATAGTAGGGGATTTCATGAAGTACATGATCATCATAAAGTTGTACATGGATAGTAATGCATATAAACATGGCATAATTTCATGCTTCTAATCTTATGAACATCTCATCAAGCAATAACAACACATAGGTTTAGCATGGGAATTATCTTAATCCAATAGGTATAGCATAACTTAAAAGACATGACATAATCTTGTCACATGGAAACTAGGTACTTGATCATTATTTATTTATTGGGGCATATTATCAAACACCTTGCATGCACACTTAGGGCATAGGTAATACCACATGGTTCCACATTTTAACTCAATTGTATGAATTTCAACCCTATACTAACATAGTTTTATGAAATCATGATAAATATACAATCTTGGAAATCATACAACAATAACAACATGAGCATAATCAATTCAAACAAGAACATCATGACATATAGTTTAAAATCAGGTTCTTGAGCTTCATGGACGAAAGGAGTTGATGAATCAATACTGTGCATTCCTTGGTTCATAAATACACGAAGATTGATGGAGGAAATTTTTGATTTTGAATATTCGATGAAAAGCCCTAGTTGTTCTTGAGAGGATTTTGAGAGAAGAGAGTATATTTTGGTGTAAATGGGGCTAAATCTCATGTTTTTGAGCTTATATAGGGTGGGGAAATTGCCCATTTTGCTCTTTAAAATACTGATCTAGAATGCTAAAAAATTCAAGAGCGTGCAATGAAGCTGCGCTGCATGCTCTAGTCCTCTGCACTGGAGCATGCGTCTGATGCTCTATCTCATGCTAGGACCTGTGGAATAGAGCATGCATCGCATGGTACTACTTTTTCAAAAACTAAACATGCCCTAAATGGATTTTAAAAATTCTGAAACTCACCCGAGATGTACTATTGACTTGCCCCATCGCAATACAGTAAGAAAATTAAGAAACGGAGGTCGAGAAGGTCACGAAATAATTTATCAAAATTTTGAAGGCTTATGGAAGGGAAAAGTTTCAACACTTAGTCAAATTTTTTAAGTGTTAAGCCTTTCTTTGCATGCTTTAGAAGCTCTAATGACTTGGAAATTTTATGGGGTATTACATTATCTCCCCCTTGAGAACATTCGTCCTCGAATGAGATTGACTGAGAGTGGAGGAATAATAAATTGGAGTACGTATAAGACATACTCTACCGATACATAATTTCATGACTGAAGAGCTGAACATACTGAACATGCATATCTGATGCATGAATAATTGACTCATGAATACATGTTCGAATGTTCTAATGAACTGAATTTCTAGCAATGAGAATGCATGTTTGATGCATGATTACATGACTGAACAGGTATATGAATGCATGACTGAATATGCAAATGGTAATAAAAATCTGAGCATGAACTGAATACTAAGCTTGTAATAGAAATTTGAACATGGAACTGAGTAAGTTCAAGAAAATCCATTACTTAATCCATAAATACGGTGAACCCATTATTATGCTAGGAGTATACCTGAGCGGGAACATGAGAACATAACTGAGACTGAAACATGATACATAAACTGAATTTCATGAACTAAACTGAGTCCTAAATACATGGCGTACAACTGAGGTTGGAGCTCGAGGGTCAACTTATGAGTTTCCTCTACTCCAAACTGGATTCATTACATAAGAAAAAAAGATTGGCATGCTTATGTTATGAAAGTTTGGGGTATTATAGAGTATCTCCCCCTTGGGACACTAGGTCCCTTGAGGAATACTGGCTTAGCTGGATTGCTGAGGAAAACTGAGGTGATGTACAAGGAACCTAAGAATTGAGTCATAAATAATTATTAAAGATCTAAGATTGAGGCATGACACATGAACTGAGCTGAGCTTGCATCTATCTGATTGGTTCATCTGAGGATGGTTACATTCTTTCATGGGGTATCAACTAGCGCGAATAGATGGGAACATTGGAAATCAAACTGTATGAGCTTATTTGAATAAGATAGCTAAGTAAGGAAATCATAACCTGATTGAAATTCGGTAAGATGACTTGAGGCTATAAACATCATCTAAGATGAAATGACTAAGCCTTTTGCGTTGCAACTGAGAGTACTGAAAAGATTCATATGAATGTTGAGGAGGAATTCACAAATATACTGACTTATCTGATTAACTGAATAACTGATAGCTGAATACTGGGTATGTAAGGCTGGTCTATACTTAGTGTAAATAGTTGAATCAAAATAGTAGAGTATCACACATGGAAGTTAATGACTGACTGGATAAAATAGGGTAACTGAGCTTGATGAGTGAAAACTATATTACATCTAAAATGCTAGACTAGGCATCTAATGTGATTAGGAACATTCTGTAAATTGAGTAATCAATAACTGTAACATTGTCAAGCTATCCTGAGACTGGACTAAATTTTTGATATGATTACTGGATAGAAACTGGGACTGAGATCGTAGCTAAGAAGGTAATTAGGACTAACTGTTGATTTCAGATAACTAAGGTTTAGACTGGCGTTGAAGTATTTGATACTGGGATTGAATCCTGATTACTGAAACTGAACACTGAAACTATAACTAAGTTATGATAATTGCTTATGGACAATTAACATACGCTAGGGATATATCGAATTTGACACTTAACTAAGGCTTGAGGAATAGAATACCAAAATTATGGATTTATCAAGGTTTTTAAGCCGAGGGTGTACATGATACTACTAAGTTTGGCTGCTCACAAGAAGTGGGACATGAGTCATATGGGCTGAGCATATTGCAAATCTTGTCATGAGTATGTGAGTCATGAGCTGCATGACCTGAGTCTGGAATTTTTGTGTTTCATGAGACATGATTCGTGACACTAAGTGAACTAAAATTCCTAATACTAGGAACTTAAAACACATACTATTCTATGAGAAACATATGGTTATAAGTTGTATTCGTAAAACTGAGATAGGTAGCATGCGTAAATATTGTGATGACTATAGTAAAAAAGTTTGCACTAAGACAGGAATTCGTCGGGAATCGTCTTCCCTTATTGATTATCTACACACACTGGAACTATAACTAGAATCTTAAGGCTTGAATTTTTGACCCCTAAGGTTTGACTGCTATACAAGGTTTTAAAAGAAAAGAAACTCATGAATTTGAAGAAGCGTGAATATGTAAATGAGGGATTTGTAACATACCAGTGGCTGCATCAGGAGAACTTTCTTGATCTTATCGAGACCGAAGTTCATAGAGTCTGTTTGGATGTTGCCCACTGATAGCACTGGAATTGGTGCCCTGCTATTTTGAGTGATCAAACTGAGATGAAGAACGACCATGCTGACTTAGAGGACCGAGTTTAGGATAATCTCAGACTTTGTGACCTACTTTTCAACATCTAAAACATATATTACTGCCGTCTCTACACACTCCCTTATGATACTTACCACACTCTTTGCAAAATGAATGAGTAAAGACCCTGCTCTCACTGCCCTAGGGCCTTGGAGCCTGATGCCCTATCCCTACGGTTATTTTTGAACTTTGGTACTAGTGCACTAGCTGAAGAATGAACTGGGGCTGAACATTTTTGACACAACTAAAAATGATTACCACCTTACCACCCTGATTGAGCAAAACTATAACTACCTATTCTAGCTCTCTTATTTTTTCTTTCCTTCTTCTTAAAATTTTGCTTCTCCATCTGTTGGGCATAGGTCATAAGCCTAGATATATCCATATCACTAATCAACATCGCTATCCTACACTCCTTAACCACTCTACCTGATACCCCTAACACAAAGTTACTCATTCTGGATCTACTATTTGCTACTACATGGGGAGCATACTTGGCTAACTGAGTGATCTTAAGGGAGTATTCTGTTATGCTCATGATACCTTTCCTGAGATTGATGAACTCTAACACTTTATCCTCCTTTTTCTCTATTGGAAAGAACTTATCTAAAAAAGCTGTAGCAAACTCTTCTCAATCTATGGGATCTGAATCTGTACCTCTGTCTACCTTCTACTGTTTGAACCACGTATGGGCTATATCTTATAGCTGATAGGCAACTAATATGACACTCTTTCTAGAAGTCACTCCCATGATGTCTTTGACTTTATGAACCTGATCGAGGAACTCCTATAGATCCTCTCCTGACTTAGAACCAAAGAATAAGGGAGGGTTCATTTGGGTGAAGTCTTAAATCCTCGCTGCAGCAGAATTTGCCACTAGGTTGTCCAAAATAATAGTTGGATGTTTATTCTAAGCTATGACTGAACTGGCTAGAGTAGTAAATATAGTCCTAAATTCTGCATGAGAGATATGCTCATCTAGAGAATCTAGATGTATGGGCTGAGGCACTGATTGATTTTTGGTTCCCCTTTCGTTAGTACTTTAGGGAGGCATGTTCTGTAAAATAAAATGAAGAAGCAGATTAGAATGAGAGTTTAACTTTGAGCGTATGCTCACAGGCATGACTTGAATACTGAAAGAAGGGAAACTGTTCCTACAACACCTCATAGCCTCCTGCACATAAGTGTGGTGTACAACACATCCATGTACAAGACTCTACTAGATATGGCTTTTCAGACTTCATAGGAAAATGTTGAACCTTAGGCTCTGATACAAAGTTTTTAACGCCCTGAATCTGGTACCCAAAATGCTACACAGTGCTTATGATCCTGAAGGACTACAAGCTAATCCATGATTGATATTTGTAATTGAGCACTGAATAATAATAATAATATCATAAATGCGGAAACATGAACTAAAAGGCCACAAGGTTCAATACTAATACATAACTGAAAATATGGTATAACAATACCAAAACAAACTAAAATAACTGTCTGAACATGCTGTAGCTTGAAAGCCTCTAAGCTATCTCAAAGCTGTAGAGTTGATAAGATATGTACCCAACTAACTCCATCTACTGAAAAATAAGTTGAAATAATAAAATAAATTATCATATGTACTCGAATGATGATGACTCACTGCTAAATGTGGCTGCTGAAGTCTGGAATGCTACTGATGCTCAGGACCTCATGCTTCTGAACCTATTGTATAAAACACCATAGCATGACTACATTAGTATAATTGAATCTAATGGTATGCCAATGAGGTCGGCTAAATACATGGGGTTCATTTGCATGAACTATACTAACTGACTGAATAACATGAATATGAGAAAATATGCTTGAATATAACTGAAGTCGTGATAGGACTGAATACTGAGTTCTAACTACTGAGTCTACTAACAACATAGATTTACTAATATCTGAGTTTACTAATATTGGGATACTAAATAACTGAGTCTACTGATATTGATATCGCAGTCACTAATAAGTGAGAAACTGATACTGTATTACTGAATACTGAGGGACTGATACTATGTTACTGATACATAAATAACTACTTTGAACAGTTTTAATTATGAAGAACTGTTCTTGTTGACTGTATCTAATAGTCTTGAAGCTGAATACTGATAACATGAGTTCTGATAACTGATAACATAAGTGACTGTATCTCACAGTCCTAAATCTGATGGAACTAGCTAAGTTCTGTACTTTATCTGGTAGTCCTAAAATTTGTAGAACTATTTGAGTTCTATTACTAAGACTGAGATTGAAACTGAGATATCTGAGATTTCTGAGTTTTCCTAAGTCATATGACTGACCGAGTTCAATGTATTATAGCTTGACTGAGAGTATCGTGAAAACATGACATGGCTCTAGGCACATAGCTAAATTGTTGGGTACAAGTACCCCAAGGACTCGATAGAATGAAACTAACAAGGTTTGACACTTTTGATCACATAACCAATACCAACAATTCATATTTTCATACTAGGGGATTTCATAAAGTACATGATCATCATAAAGTTGTACATGAATAGTAATGCATATAAACATGGGATAATTTCATGCTTTTAATCGTATGAACATCTCATCAAGCAATGACAACTCATAGGTTTAGCATGGGAATCATCTTAATCAAATAGGTATAGCATAACTTAAGAGACATGACATGATATTGAAGCATGGAAACAAGGTACTTGATTATTATTTATTCATTGGGGCATATTATCAAACACCTTGCATGCACACTTAGGGCATAGGTATGATCATCAATTTAATAACACATGGTTCAACATTTTAACTTAATTGCATGAATTTCAACCCTATACTAACATAGTTTCATGAAAACATGATAAATATGCAATCTTGGCAATCATATAACAATAAGAACATGAGCATTAATCAATTCAAAAAAGAAAATCATGACATATAGTTTAAAATATGGTTCTTAAGCTTCATGGACGAAGGAAGTCCATAAATCAACACTGTGCATACCTTAGTTTGTAAATACACGAAGATTGATGGAGGGAATTCTTGATTTTGAATCTTCTATGAAAAGCCCTAGGTTGTTCTTGAGAAAATTTTGAGAGAAAAGAATATATTTTCGTGTAAATGGGGCTAAATCCCGTGTTTTTGAACTTATATTGGGTGGGGAAATTTTCCATTTTTTCTTTTAAAATATGGAGCTGGAATGCTGAAAAATTCAGGAGCGTGCTGTGGAACGTGTGTCGCATGCTCTAGTCCTTCGCACTGGAGCATGTGTCGCATGCTCTATCATATGCTAGGAGTTGTAGAATAGAGCATGTGGCGCATGCTAATCGCATGCTGCTACTATTTCGAAAACCAAACATGCCATAAATGGATTCCAAAAATTTCGAAACTCACCCAGGATGTACTATTGACTTGCCCCATCGCAATGTAATAAGGAAATCAAAAAACGGAGGTCGGAAAGGGCATGGAATAATTCATCAAAATTTTGAAGACTTATGGAAAGGAAAAGTTTCAACACCTTGTTAAATTTTCCAAGTGTTAAGCCTTTCTTTGCATGCTTTAAAATCTCTAATGACTTGGAAATTTTATGGGGTATTACATTTGAGAGAGGTTTTGAGTGTTTACGATTAGAATAATAGGGTAAATAAAGTCTCAATAGGGTTTTATGTCGTGGGGTAATGATGATTTAAGAGGGTAAATATCCAAAATACCCCCAACTTAATCTTAAAAGAATTCCTGCAAGTTGATACGACTACTGTACCCTGCAAATTGATACGACTACTGTACCCAAACCTTACCCTAAAATAGGAGTGGGACCCACCACTTGTATACTAGGCAGCCACTTCGACCCCGAAATTATCTAACATACAGCCATCAAGACCAAATCATACCCAAGCATAAAGCAAGTACCCTTAACCCATACCTATAACAGAATCAGGAGGGGTTGGACACTGTCCAACTTATGTGTTGGACTATAACGCTCGTACCCTTTCATCATGACTCATGGTGATCCACTCATACTCAAGTCTAATTTAATATACCAAATTTGAGATAAAGTATCAACCAACCATCCCATCACCAAATATATGGCCCATACCTACCAAACCATAACCTAACTAGAAACTCTCCCACAAAATTCTGGCCAACATATGAGATGGTTCACCTGACTTGTACCCTCACCATACGGCTTATATGGTTCATCGTATGATCAGTAGAAGAATCAAAACCCAGGAAATTTTCCAAGGAACAAAATCCAAGCCGTTTCAATTCTCCCCCACTTAGATCATTCTTCCTTGTAATACCCCGTAATATTCTAAGATCGATTCAACTCTTAGTTGCATGGTTAAGGGGTCCAAAGCTTGAAAATTTCACTAAGCATTGAGGATTTAGTCATTTTCAAAACCCTTAAAATTTTATGAATTTTATTTTGGTCTTCCCAAACTTGAGATATTAATTTTTCAGTCAATTTATGTTTGGGGGATGTTAAAGATATGTCTCAGGTGAGTTTAGGGATTTTTAGATAAGCGTAGGGGTGTGTTTGGAAAATAAAACCAGTAGACCCACTGAGATAGGCCCACAATGCCCGATTTAATTAGCTGGCATAAAGCCTGCGGTTCCCGGTCTACTCCACCGGACTAGAACCCGCGGCACGGGGATTACCCCACTTGTCTGGAGCCCATGCCACCCCTTTACTATTTTATCCGGCCCTTTGGCCTTTATTCCAAGGGATATTTTAGCCAATTCCCCTCATTCTTTTTCATCCATGACACGAATTGGGGCTCCCAAAAGTGCATTATTTGCCTCTTTTACTAGAATTGCTCCAAAGAAAACCATCCTTCTTCCCCAAGAACAATTCAAGCTTCATTTTCAAGAAATCAAGGGGTTTGGGCTTCCAATCCAAGAAACCATTAAGAATTTAGTTGTTAAGGTATGTGGGATGTTCATCCGTCAGTGCCTTTCACCCATGGATCCCAAGAATGCTCTTTTGATTTAAATTATTAGTTTATGCATGTTTAAGTTTAAACAAATCAATGAATCTCTTGTTAACTCAGTTACAAGGTATGGTTACAAGTGTTTACAAGTGGAATGAGTCATATCATGTTTTAAATGTTGTAATTCCCATGTTTTGACCAATTAATTTTAGGATAAATCCCCAAGATAAATTTAGCTATGTAATCATGTTGTTTCCTTATGTTTAAGACACTCTTATGATCAAGTTTATGAGTCTCACATGTTTGATGAAATACCAATGCTTTGGGTCTCTTAAACATGATCACATATAATAATAGTTAAAGTTTGATATCGTATCTTAATAATCATTCAGTTCTAGTGGGTTATGAACACTTGATACCTTCCTTTTACATGAATTCAAATTTTTAAGTAATGATTCAGTTCTAGTGGGTTATGAACACTTGATACCTTCCTTTTACATGAATTCAAATTTTTAAGTAATAATTCAGTTAAACCATGAATGTTACCATTTAGTAAGTTGTTATAATATAATGAGCAATGTCACTTGTTATGTTCAGTGAATTTAGTTTATTTTAGCACCAGTGTCAATTTATTTGGGAGTAGGAATTAGCACCAATTGAATGCAAGGATGGCGGATTCCCCATCAGTTTAGGTAGAGTCGTTAGTAGCAGTCCCTATATTCCAGAACTATGTAGCCAACGTAAGATGTGAGGGGTCACCCAAAATTTTAGGCTTGACTTCCTCATAGGGTGTCACTTGTCAGTTTAAGATTGATTCCCTGGTATTTTGGGACACCAGTTGAGCGGATCCACACAACTAGTGTTAGTACACGTGGCATGGTGTTGACACCCTTCCAAAAGGGGTTACAGGTTGGACCCTTATTAGCTCAGATTGGGGCATGTCAGTTATATGATATCTCCCACAGTATCAATACAGTATTCAGTATATTCCACTTTAGGTTTTCTTAACTAAGTGTACATAATATCAGTTATTTAGTTATATAGATTTAAGTCATCCAGTTTATAGATTATTTTAGAAACATGTTTTTACTTGGTCTTGCTTTCTCAGATATTATATGTTCATGCATTTATGCTCACTTAACCTATGTATTTCATCAAGTCCTCATCTCATATGCCTGTACATTCAAAGTACTGATTGAATACTTTTCTTTGTGCTATGTTTTCTTATAAAATAGGTTCAGAAGCATAATTTCTCGACCCCTCTTAGACAACTCAACGATACTTAGTAGCAGTAATGGTGAGTCCTCATCCATCGAGGACATAATTTATTTATTTTCGTAACTTACGTACTTTATTATGTTCTGTCAATTGGATTTAGTTGGGTGTCTATCCTATCAACTCTTCACGATGTTTAGAGGCTTGCAGACCATCAATTAGACTATCAGTCAGTTCTTTCAGTATTACTAGTTGCTCAGACAATTAGTTTGATTTCCAGTATTTTATTAGATATTTTAGACATGTTTTGATATGTAATTCAATATTCAAATTTTTAGTATCTTTCTAGTTTATCTTCCACCCATGTGTTATATTATTATTTTACTCAATACTTGCAGCAGGTACCAGCTCATGGGTTAGCTTGCGGTCACTTATGGCCGTGAGTATTGTTTTTGTGATTAGGGGTAGCCTCGGGTTGTGATAAAACTTGGAATCAAAGACTAAAGTTTTAAAGTGTCCTAGGAATTCTGAAAGCCACTCTTAGTAGAGTCTTGTGAATATGGGTGTGAAGGACGCCACACTTATGAATAAAAGGCTATGAGATATTTTAGGAAAGGTTTCCCTCTTTTAGTGTTCGTGTCATGAGAAAGAGCATGATCTCTATTTAAACTCTTCTTATAATTCATCTTTTATTCTATTTACAGACAATTCCTACTAAAAAAACAATGGAAGAAGGAATGGGGATCAACCCACACCATTGCCTATTCAGGAAGATCTCTTGAATTAGCATGTTTCTCACATCAAGTTCATGGTTGCCTTTACAACCTTGGCCCATTTAGTTGCTTCTTAGAACAACAAATAAGTTGTTGCCCCATCCAATCCAGTGGCAAATATTACTGCAGTTAGAATTCGAGATTTCACACGGATGAATCCCCCTTTGTTTTTGGGATCCAAGTCTGAAGAGGATTCACAAGAGTTTTTTGATATGGTATAAGAGGTGACTGATATCATGAGTGTCACTTCGAGTGAGAGCATAGAGTTAGCTATATATTAGTTGCAGGATGTGGCTCATACTTGGCTTAAGCAGTCGAAGAAGGACTGAGGTATAGAGGCAGGGCCTATTGAGTATCCATAGGGGAATAATCATAGATCCCACAACACTAGTTGTGAGTTTTAGTTCCACATGAGAAAGAAAGAGATAGCAACAATTATAATCATTATTCAAAGTAATTAAACATACAAAAGATGAAGTCTGAAGTTGATTCTCTTCTAAGTTCAAGAGAAAATTCCCACAACCAAATCAAAGAATTAAAAATTGAATATTAAGTTTTTGAGCCCTAAAAAGAGGTTTCTTTTCCTTTTAGAACAAGTTCAAGATGTACCACCTCCTTCTCCTTAGAAAACCCTAACATATGCTTTAAATACTTCATCCTAATTATGGAAACAAAATCACAGATCATAATATTTTCTCAGACAGACGACGACGTGTATGACGGCTTATCAGGAGTCTAATGCCTTATCAAGAATGTCGTCAGCTCCTCTTCATATTTGAACAACTTTTGTCTTCAGCTGATGATGAAGCCTGACAGCTTATCAGATATGTGATGACTTATCAAAATTATCATCACTTCTTCACTTCAACTTCTCAAGCACTGCCTAAGCCTGGCGATGATCCGCATGACTTATAATAACTCTGATGGCCTATACAAGTTGTTGTCACTTCTTCCAGCTGAATCTCATTCTTTGTCTAAGGCTGACAACAACTCTAATAGCTTATCATAAGGATGACGACTTATCAAATAAGTCGGCAGCTATACTTCTCTCTCTACTTGCTCAAAAATCAACTTTTTTACTTCCATTATTGCTGGTTCTCTTGTAACTTGACTTTTACTAAAATATCATAGAGAAAATAACAAAAAATGACAAAATTTGCTTAAGACTTTTCAATTATTCCCTGTTAAAAGCCTCAAATATGTTAGCATCTTCTCACACATCAAGGAGTTCGCCACAACTTTCTTTGATAGGTTATTTTCCTTAAGGGAAACTAAGGTGTAAGAGTTCATCAATTTGAAGAAAGGTAGTATGATTCTAAAGGAGTACTCGTTTAAGTTCACTCAGTTGGAAAGGTATGCTCCTACTATGATGACAATCAATAGGTTTAAAATGAGTAATTTTTTATCTGGTGTATCTGATAATGTGGTCAAGGAGTGTAGGACTACCATGTTGATTAAGGAGATGGATTTATCTAGACTTATGGTTCATGCTCAACAAATTAAGGAGGAGAAGCATAACGAGAAAGATAGAGAGAACAAGAGGGCTAGAATAAGTACTTTTAACTTTTCTCAACCAAGGTCAGAAGGTGGTAACCATTCTCCATTTCATAAAAATTTTTTAGCCCTTTATCTATATTCAGCCAGTGTCTAAGTTCAGGCAAGACAGTTGGTATAGAACTCCAGGCTCTAAGACCCAAGGTAGTGTAAATAGTAGTCATACTAATTCAATTTGTTAGAAATATGGTAGAAATTATTAGGGTGAGTGTAAGGCTGGTACTAATGTATGTTTTGGATGTGTCAAGCCAGGCCATAGGGTTCGAGAGTGTCTGGTAGTTGTGTAGAGGGGCAGGAATGATCACCAGCAGGGCCGGACTACTTTTTCAGAATTGGATATATTCTCTCTAGACTCGGCATGATTGGGAAAGTTCTCTTGATATGGTTACGAGTACGTTATATGTTTTCTATCTTTATTTTTATTTTTTATTAGACCTCGGAGCTTCACTTTGTTTCATGACTCCCTATGTAGCCACCAATTTTGATGTTACTCCCGAAATGTTAGTAGATCCTTTCTCAGTGCCTATCCTAGTGGGTAATTCTATTACAGCCAGAAAGGTATATAGAAATTACTCGATGACAGTATCTCAGAAAGTTACCTCAGTTGATCTTGTGGAGTTAGAGAAGACTAATTTTGATGTCATTCTCAGCATAGATTAGCTCCACTCATGTGGTGGCCCAGTTGACTATAGGAATAGAGCCATTCACTTTTAGTTTCCTAACAAACCAGTCATTGAGTGGAGGGATATTACCTCAGTGCTTAGGGCTCAGATTTTTTCATATCTTAAAAAAAGATATATGATATCTAAAAGGTGTGTTTACTATCCTGTTCAAGTCAAAGGCTCTAGTTTTGAGACTCCAGGTATCGAGTTAGTTTCAGTAGTAAAGGAATTTATAGATGTGTTCCCTGAAGATCTTCCTAGAGTTCCTCACAGGAGGGAAATTAACTTTGGAATAGATCTTCTTTAAGATACCCAAACTATATCTATTCCACCCTGTAGAATGGCTCCAGCTGAGCTTAAGGAGTTGAAAGAGCAGTTAAAAGATCTCTTAGATAAGGGTTTCATTAGGCCTTATGTTTTTCCATAGGGTACTCCAGTCTTGTTCGTGCGTAAAAAAGACGGTTCTCTCAGAATGTGCATTAATTACTGTCAGTTGAACAAATCACAATCAAGAATAAGTATCCACTCACCAAAATTAATGACTTGTCCAACCAACTTCAGGGCGCCAGTTTTTTTTATCTAAGATAGACCTCAGATCTGACTATCATAAGCTTAGAATCAGAGAATTTGACATTTTGATGACAACTTTCAAAACTTGGTATGGTCACTTCAAATTTCTAGTTATGTATATTAGACTAAAGAATGCCCCTGCCACTTTTATGGAGCTGATGAACAGGGTGTTTAAGAAGTACGTGGACACGTTCATCATAGTCTTCATTGATGATATCCTTGTCTATTCTCAGAGTTAGAATAATCATGCAGACCACCTGAGAATTATGTTGCAGACCCTTAGAGCTTATTATTTTTTTGCTAAATGCAGTAAGTGTGAATGTTGGCTAAGATTAGTATCTTTCCTTGGCCATATTATTTCCAGTGATGGCATTAGAGTTGACCCTCAAAAGACCAAAATAGTGAGAAACTGGCACAAACTCATATCTCCATTAGATATTAGGAGTTTCTTGGGTATGGATGGCTATTACAGGTTGTTTTTTGAATGGTTTTTTTCTATTGCATCTCCTATGTCTCTATTGACTTAGAAGAATGTCAAATTTTAGTGGTTAGATTCTTGCGAGAAGAGTTTCCAGGAGCTAAAGACTTCACTTACCTCCGCCCCAGTCTTGACCTTGTAAGATAGTTCACATGGATTTGTAGTTTACTATGATAATTCCAGAGTTGGTCTTAGTTGTGTTTTGATGTAGAGATGCAAGGTCATATCCTATGGGACAGACAACTTATACCACATGAAAAAAATCATCCTATCCATGATCTTGATTTGGAAGTTGTTGTATTTTCTTTGAAAATTTGGAGACATTATCTTTATAGGGTTCAAGTTGATGTTCACTGATCATAAGAGTTTATAGTACATATTCACGTAGAAAGATTTGAATCTTTATCAGAGAGTGTCTTAAGTTGTTAAAAGATTATAACATGAGTGTGTTGTATTATCGGATCAAGGCCAATATAGTGGCAGATTCCCTTATAAAGTTGTCTATAGGTAGTGTTGCTCATGTGAGGGAGATAAGATGAGGTTAGTTTACGAGATTCATCAACTTTCTAGATTAGGTGTTCGATTGGTTGATTCAACTGATGGTAGTATGTGGGTTCATAATGGTTCAAAATCATCATTGGTTGCCGAAGTGAAAGAGAATCAAGATATGAATCCTAGTTTGTTTAAGCTGAAGGAGGCTGTTAGAGATCAAAAAGTGGAAGTTTACTCCCAAGGGGGAGATGGTGTGCTTCATTGTAAAGGTAGGTTTTTGTTCCTTGTGTTGATGACTTGAGATAGTGAATACTTGCAGAAGCGCATGGTGTGCGATACTTTATTCATCCAGGAGCCACTAAGATGTACTGTTATTTGTGAGATATTTATTGGTGGTGTGGTATAAAAAGGATATTGCAAAGTTTGTGGCTAAGTGTCTGAATTGTCAGCAGGTCAAGGTTGAGCACCAAAGGCCTACTGGTACATTGTAGGAGTTCAGTATTCCCACTTGGAAGTGGGAAGTGGTGAACATAGATTTTGTTACAGGGTTGCCTCGTACATGTCGTTAGCATGATTCGATATGGGTCATTATAGATAGAATGACCAAATCCACATATTTCTTGCCAGTTCATACTTTGCACTCAGCTGAGGATTATGCCAGGCTTTATATTAGGGAGTTGGTTAAGTTGCATGGGATTTCATTGTCTATCAAATCATATAGAGGTACTCAGTTTACCTCTCAGTTTTTGAAGGCTTTCTAGAAGGGTCTTGTTACCTAAGTTCATCTCAGTACAACTTTTCATCCTCAGTTAGATGGTCAAACAGAGAGGACCATTCAAAAAGTAGAGAACATGTTTAGGGCATGTGTTATTGACTTTAAAGGTCATTATGATGACCACTTACCTTTGATTGAATTTGCCTATAACAATAGTTATCATTCTATTATCTAGATAGCTCCATTTGAGGCTCTTTATTGAAAGAGATGTAAATATCCTATTAGTTCATTTGAGGCTGGTGAAGCTACTTTGATAGGACCAAATTCAGTGGTTGATGTGATGAAGAAAGTTCAATTGATTTGAGAAAGGCTAAAGACAACCCAAAGCCGCCAAAAATCTTATGCAAACGTGAGGAAAAGAGATCTTGAGTTTAAGGTTGGTGATTTAGTCTATTTAAAGATTTAGCCTATAAGGGAATGAAGAGATTTGCCAAGAAGGGGAAACTCAGTCTCCGTTACGTTGGCCCATATAGAATCTTGAGTTGTTTTGGGAAGGTAGCTTATGAGATAGAGTTACCTACAGATTTGACGTCAATATATCCGGTATTTCATATTTCCTTGTAATATAAATGTATTGGTGAGTCGTTGTAGTTGTTCCTTTAGAACACACGGATGTTAAGGATAGCCTTTCCTATAAAGAAGTTCTAGTTGAGATCCTTGATAGTCAGATTCCTAGGCTAAGGAATAAAGAAGTTCTGTATCTTAAAGTTCTTTGGCAAAATCAGTATGTTGAGGGAGCTCGGTGGGAAAAAGAAGCAAAAATGCGAACCAAGTACCCTCATCTTTTCTCCGCAGACCCTGATTCAACTTGAGGTAGTGATCTTTCTTAGATTGAGTCATTCCCATTCTCAGTTTCAGCTATGTGACCAATATTATTTCATTGTATCCATTCAAAGAATCAGTTCAGTTCATGTATCATGTTTCATACCCAGTTATGTAATCACGTTTCCAGTCATGCATATTCAGTATATGATCTTAATTTCCCCAGTATTCTCTGCTAAACCAGCCTCTTTCGAGGATGAATATTTCCTGGGGGAATATATTGTAATACCCCATAATATTGTAAGCCCGATTCATCTTTTAGTTGTATGCTTAAGGGGTCCAAGGCTGGAAAACTTCACTAAGTGTTGAATAATTAATCATTTTTAAGACCCCTAACCTTCGATTATTTTTATTTTGGTCCTCCCGACCTTGAGACGTTAATTTTTGAGTTTTTCATGTTCAGGGTTGTTAAAGGTATGTCTCGAGTGAGTTTTAAGATTTTCAGATGAGTGTAGGGGTGTTTTCAGAAAATGAAACCAGTAGACCCATTGGGATAGGCCCGAAGCGCCCGGTTTAGTCTGTCGAATAAAGCCCATGGTGCATGGTCTAGTCCGCCGAACTGGAGCCCGCGGTACGGGTATACCCTGCTGGTTTGGAGCCTGCGTCGCCCCCTTAATGTTTCGTCCATCCCTTTGGAATTTAATCCAAGGGGAATTATGATCAATTCCCCTCATCCTATTTCGTCCATAGCCCGAATTGGGGCTTCCTAAAGTGCATTATTTTCCTCTTTTATTCAAATTCCTCCAAAGAAAACCCTCCTTCTTCCTCAATAACTATTAAAGCTTCATTCTCAAGAAATCTAGGGGCTCAAGCTTCCAATCCAAAAAACCATTAAGAATTCAGTTGTTAAGATATGTGGGATGTTCATCCAAGGGTCCCTTTCACCCATGTATCCCAAAAACCCTCTTTTGGTTAAAATTATGAGTTTATACATTTTCAAGGTGAAATAAATCCATGAATCTCTTGTTAATTCAACTACAATGTATGGTTACAAGTGTTTTCAAGTGGAATGAGTCATATCATGTTTAAAATATTGCAATTCTCATGTAATGACTAGTTGATTTCAGGATAAATTCCCAAGTTATGAATTTAACGATGTAATAATGTTGTTTATACTTGGTCTTTCATTCTCAGATATTGTATGGTAATGCATTTATGCTCAGTTACCCCACACATTTCAGCTAGTCCTCGTCTCATATGCCAGTACATTCAAAGTACTGACCGCATACTTTTCTTTGTGCTATGTTGTCTTATAACATAGGTTCAGACGCACAGTTTCTTGAAAACTCTTAGACATCTCAACGATAATCAGCAGCAGTAGTGGTGAGTCCTTATCCATTGAGGACATGATTTGTTTATTTTCGTTACTTCAGTACTTTCGTATGTCCAGATAGTTAGATTTAGTTAGGGGTCTATCCCATCAACTCCTCATGATGTTCAGAGGCTTTCAGACAACTAGTTAGATAGTAAGTCAGTTTTTTTTAGTATTACTAGTTGCTCAGACAATTAGTTTGTTTTCCAATATTTTATTAGATATTTAATACATGTTTTGATACGTAATTCAGTATTCAGATTTTTAGTATCTTTCCAGTTTATCTTCCGCTCATGTGTTATATTATTATTTTACCCAGTGTTCGCAGCAGGTACAAGCTCATGGGTTAGCTTGTGGTCACTTGTTGCCGTAAGCAATGTTGTCGCAAATAAGGGGTAGCCTCAGGTTGTGACAGTCCTCGAATGATAGAACAAGGTAGTACAAGCACGATTTAAACCTCTAACACCCCTATTCTGACCTTTAACTTAGTTAGGAAACAAAGTTGCAAGGAAGTCAATTTTTTCCTTTAACAAGATTTGAAAACAAAAGTATGATCAAGAACACATACCTTCCGCATGAATTCCCAAAGCAGAAAATAGGAATGGATACTTGGACTTCATGTCCTCTTCCGCTTCCCAAGTAGCTTCTCCAACCATATGGTTCCTCTACAAAACCTTAACCGAAGCTATATCGTTGGTCCACAATTGATGGACCTGCTAATCCAAGATCTCAACCAAGACCTCCTCATCAGACAGAATCTGAGATACTAGTAACTCTAATAGGCACGATTTGAGACGGATCACCCATACACTTCCTCAGCATGGAAATATGGAACACTGGATGAATAGAGGTCAAACTAGAAGGAAACTCCAACTCATATGCAACCTTACCAACCCTTTTCCAAACCAAGTACATACCAGGGATTGAGCTTCCCCTTCTTACCTAACCGCATCACTCCTTTTATAGGAGATACCTTTAAGAACCCCTTATCCCCAACCTCAAGTTCTAACTCTCTTCTACTCTCATCCATAGAGGACTTTTTGTGAATTTAGGCAGCCTTAACCCTATCTCGAATCACCTTCACCTTTTCCATGGCTTGGTAAACCAAATCCTAGCCAAACATTTGCACCTCACCGACCTCAAACCACCCAATAGGAGATCTACATCTCCTACCATACAAGGCTTCAAATGGAGCCATCGTAATGCTAGGTTGGTATCTATTATGATAGGAAAACTTTATAAGAGGCAAATGCTCAACCCAACTACTACCATAGTCAACCAAACACGAATGAAGCATATCCTCTAACATCTAAATAGTCTTTTCTATCTGCCCATCTGACTGCGGGTGGAAAGGTAGTAATCAGACTTACCTTGGTACCCAAAACTTTTTGAAACTTCCACTAAAAGTGAGATGTAAATTGCATGTTATTATCAGAGAAGATAAAGACAGGCACCCCATATAGCTTCACAATCACATGAAGATACAACCTTACATAATTCTCAGCAGAAAAGTTAGTCCTCACTGGCAAAAAATGAGCCAACTTTATCATCCTATCCAGGATGACCCAAATTGAATCAAACTGATTCTGAAATTGAGGAAGACTGGTAACAGAATCCATATTGATCACTTCCTATTTCCATTCAGGCAATTCAATTTCTTGATACAATCTTCATGCCTTATCTGCTCAACTTTCACTTATTAACACACCATGAACTTGGCCACAAAATCAGCCATATCCCTCTTCATACCATTCCACTAATACATCTCCTTAAGGTCATGATACATCTCCGCTGAACCAGGATAAAAAACATAGGATGATTCATGTGCCTTAGCAAAGATCCTTTCTCACAAACTATCAACATTGTGAACATTTAGCCTCAATTGGTACCACAAAGTACCATGACCAATAATCTTGAAGGCCATCACCTTCTACCCATAAACATCACCCTTAATCCTTAACAAGATAGGATATAACATCTGATTCTCCTTGATTTCAGCACCCAGAGACAACTGCGCCACATTCTGAACAAACACCCCACCATCCTTAGAGTCCAAGAGATGAACTCCATGGTTAGCCAAACGGTGAATGTCCTTTACTAACTCTCGCTTTCCCTTATCCACATGAGCTAGAATCCGCATGGATAACCTACTAAGAGCATCAATAACTATATTAGCTTTACCTGGATGGTACTGATGACTCATGTCATAGTCCTTGAGAAGCTCAAGCCATTTTTTTTGCCTGAGGCTAAGCTCATTCTAAGTGAACACATACTTCAGGATTTTATGATCTGAAAAGATATCCATGTGCACCTATACAAATAGTGATGCCAAATTTTCAATACAAACAGCACAGCTAAAATCTTCAAATCATGAGTAGGATAATTCCTCTTATGCACCTTCAATTTCCTAGAAGCATAGGCTATCACCTTACCATGCTACATCAGTACATAACTAAGTACCACATAGGACGCATCATAGTAAACCACAAACCCATCATTGCATTCAGGAAAAAGTCAAAATCAAAGCCAAAGTTAGTTTATCCTTCAGCTTATCGAAACTACCCTTACAAGAATCAATCCAAAAAAACATTACCTTTTTTTGAGTCAACTTAGTCAACGGTGCAGCTATAAAAGAAAAACTTTCCACAACTTCGGGTAGTAGCAAGCTAAACCCAAGAAGCTCCGAATATCAGTTGGAGTCATGGGTATAGGCTATTTCTTAACCATTGCAACCTTTTGTAGATCCACCATCATCCACTTAATAGAAATAATGTGAACCAGATAAATGACAATGTTCATCCAGAATTCACTCTTACAACTGCTATTATTTCAGAGTTTGCAGTATAAGTCGAAGATGATTGGCATGGTCCACCTCACTCTTAGAGTACATCATAATTTCATCTATGAAGACAATTACAAACAGTTCCAAAAACTGATGGATCATTAAATCGATGAATGCCATTGAGGCATTGGTCAAATGAAATGACATCACCAAGAAGTTGAAATGCCCATATAGGGTACAAAAAGTCGTATTAGCTATATCTACCTCCCTAATCTTAGGATGATGCTACGTGGATTAAAGATTAATCTCGAAAAAGTATTTGGCACCCTACAACTGATCAAACAAGTCATCTATCCTTGGAAAAAGGTTCTTATTCTTTACCATCACCTTTTCCAACTGTCGGTAATCAATATACATTCGAAGGGAAAAATTCTTCTTACACAAGAATAACACCGATGCACCCCCTAGGGATACACTAGGATGGATAAAACCCCTATCCAAAAGATCCTTTAATTGCTTCTTAAGCTCCTTCAACTCAGTCGAAGCCATTCTATAAGGGGAATAGAAATTGGACGAGCGTCTAGAACAAGATCAATCCCAAACTCAATTTCCCTATCCGAAGGAACACCAGGAAGGTCATTAGAGAAAACCTCTGGAAACTCATTCACCACCAGAATTGAATTCAAAGAAGGACCCTCTAAGTTAGAATCCTTAACTCGGACTAGATGATCGACAACCCTTAAAGATCAATCTCTGAGATCTAAGATATTATATAAACCTCCCCTTAGTAGAAAGGGAACCACCCTCCCACTCAATAACATGCTCATTATGAAATTTAAAGACAACCCTACAAGTCTGATAATATAAGGACACATAGCACGAGTGAAACCAATCTATCAAAAATAAAATCAAAATCCACCATATCTAATTCATACAAATCCAACAAAGTCTCTTTACCATACACCCCCTATAGTCTCTTTTTGAAATTATAGAGTCACCTATCGGGGTAGAAAATAAAAAGGGTCCGAAATACACTTGGGAACAAAACCAAAATACACAGATGCAAAGAGGGTCACATAAGAGAGAGTCAACCCCAAATAAAATAAATAATATACATTACAAGAAAAGAGTTACAACACGCCAATCACGATATTGAGCGATGCCTCAGACTCCTGTCGGTTAGTGAGAGTATAAACATGGCTCCTATTAGTGCTTGAACTAGACGGTGCACCCTTTGGTGCTGGAGATGAAGAAGAATCCACTGGAACCTTGTTTTCCCCAGAGACAAACTTACAAACAAGATAGTTTCTAAGTATATGGCCTGACTAACCATAGCCGAAGAACCTGTCCCTTCCCTCATCACAAATCCCCCTATACAAACGACCATAGAACTTATAGAGAGGACACAATAGAGCCGACTGAACCCTCATATCCTGAGAATGGGCAACCTGTTCCCTAAAGTTTTCACCACTATAGAAATGTCTATCACTCGATGGATTTAAATAGGGAGAACTAGTTATCGAATAATACCCAGAGTTGGTCGAATTCTTCTTGGGACATTTACCACCATCCCTTCTAAGTTGTTGTTGGCCATCACCTTGCTCAGAGAACCTAAAATTCTTGCCTTGCCTCTCCACTATTTCAGCCTGCTTCTTATTCTCTTTCTCTTCTTGTTGCATGTACACAACTAAACTAGACATATCCATATCCGTGATTAGTAAGGCAACCTTAATTTTAAGGATCAAATCATGAAAAAGTCTTGAAGCAAACTTCCTTACTCAAGCCCTCATATCAGACACCATCTTCAGAGCATACTGATACAACTTTTGAAACTTCAAGGAATATTCCTTGATTGACATCTTCTTTTACCTCAGATTAACAAACTCCTATGCTTTTACTTTCCTCAACTCCTGAGGAAAAAAGCTATCAAGAAATGCATTAGAAAAATCCTCCCACAGCGATGACTCATCAGTGTCACCCCTTACCTAATCCTATTTCTCATACCATTGGTACGACATATCTTTTAGCTGGTAGGCCGTAAACTCTACCCCTTCCACATTAGTGGTATGCATAACCCTAAAAATCTTTTTTATCTCATCAAGAAAACCATAAAAATCCTCCTCCACGTCAGCCCCTACAAAGATCGGAGGGTTGAACCTTATGAAATGGTCAACCCTTGTGGTCTCAAAAGATGGAGTAATAGGTGCACTATGCTCAGACTGAGTAGTTACTAATTGTGCCAACATATAAATAGACTGACAAAATTTAGTGTCAGTTACATTAACCTAAGGAGTATAAGAAGGACTAAAGGGAACTGGTGGAACTCTAAAACTATTTGAAACTGGACCCCTAGACTGAATATAGATCCCATAAGTAAAGTGTATCCCATCAACATTGTCCCCAGTAAGGTCAGAGGAGTTTCCATGAACTTCAGATCATAGAGGCATGATCTGAAAAGAGAACAAATAGGAATTAGAGAAGATTCCTAGACTTAGACTCCAAAGCATGAAAGCAGAACACAAGAAATAGAAAAATTCCTAAATTCCTTGTAGCCTCTCCCTTATAAGTATGGTGCGCTATACACCCTTAGAAGAGACTTGAATTGACACGGCTTTGTGGACTCCCAATTGACCATGAACCTAGGGATCTGATACTAATCTAACATGACTCGAGCCATGGCCTAGTCATGTCGGGTGCCTTAAGCCCAACTAGGACTGGAGACTACCCCCAATACCCAACCATAACTACCCTATACCTTAAGCCGGATGAATTTCAAACATATATAAATATATATGTATAACATAACAAAAGGGAACAATCATAAATTAAATACAGTCAATCGGTATCAGCCATCATACCAATACCAATGGCAAGGATGAAACTAATGCCGACACCGCCTATACCAACCCATAGTAGTCTCACAAAGCCTCTATTCAAAAGTAAAATAGTATCTGATTGGGACATGTTCTCGACCATAGAGAAAATAAAAGTCCAAGAAATAACCAAAGTATGATGACAAGATCATAACATGAAATAAGACCTTTTGGAGTATGGAAGATCACCACTTCAATCTAACTCTAAGCTGTTACTAAATCAATAACTAAGTAGGAGGCGTAGTATCGCAGGTTTCTGCATCGTGTGGTGATACAACACCCAAAAATGGGTTAGTGGGTAAATGCTATCATACACTCAGGAAAAGGGTAAAATAATGCCAATATTTGAAACCAAGTAAATAACCATATACATTAACATCCATACACACATATACACATAAATATATAATCTATTCTAGGATAAGGAATTGGGTTTAGCATGCATTTAAAATCATTAACCTAGGTATGTGTAGCTTAACCATCCTAGAACTATCTATTGGTTATTTGGGTTCAATGTTACACCCTGAATGGCCCCCGATACATATAGCCACACAAATTAGACATATTATCGGGGTAGGGGATTCCTATGTACCCTTTACCCTCCATGGTACATTTATACAAGTATAACTTAGGGGATTCCTGTGTACCCATATGTATATGGTCGCTATGACCAATCCTTATGTTGGTAAATATGAGTTTCTAATGTCTGCACATTAGACTCACACCTTCACGATTAGCTATCACAACTCATCATTATTGTTCAATTAAAACCATTAGCAATAACTAAACCACCAATTCCATGTTTTATTAAACAAGTTTAAAAGAAGTGGTATTGTCATACTAATTATAGCTTGTAAGCAATGTCCTTAGACAATTACTTAGGTGATTCCTATGTTCCCCATTGGTTCTATTATTAGATTCACTTGGGGGATTCCATGTATCCTGCAAGGTTTTTAATCAAAGACATGGCCACCAAGGACTTATAATTTATCAATTAAAACTATTTAACCAATTTAGGTTCTATTATCATATTATACCATTTAAAGTTTTCAATAAAAGTCCCACTATATAGTAAAAGCATTCTCATAGGCATTTTATCAAACATGTTGAGGGCATATAGTTTCCAAAACCAAAACAAAGTACAAATTGACCATTCCCATGGAATCACATGTTCAAACCACCATTATATAATAAAAACTATAATTAAAAACATGGGATAATATAAATTAACCATTAATAACAAAAACCCCAAATATATAATTCAAAACCAAACCATACCCATAATTAAATCATGAAAATCATTCATTAAAACATGGATTTAGTTGAACTAACATTGAGGGATGAGTAACATGCCTTAGATTATTAAGAAGATAGAGACAAATCACCCTTTAGAGCCTTAATTGACTACCTTGAAAGAAACCCTAGCCTTTGCTTAACCTAAGAGCTTGAGAGAGATTTGAGAGAGTTTTTGATTGTTTAAGAATAAAATAATAGGGTAAATGAAGTCCTAATATGGTTTTTGGTCATGGGGTCATGATGGGTTAAGAGCAAAACTGTTCTGAATACCCCAACTTAAATTGTAAATGAATTTTCGTAGGTGGGTACGACTACCCCACCCAAATCCTACCCTAATATATAAAAGGTACGCATTACTCGTACCCTAGGCCGCCACTTGGACCCCAACCATGTCCAACATATGACCACTTAGACCAACTCATACCCAAGCATACGATAAGTACCCTTAACCCATACCCATAACAGAATTAAGAGGGGTTGGACACTATCCAACATACGAGTTGGACTATACCACTCATACCCTATCCTTATGAATCATACTGAGCCACTTCTAATGCCTCAAAAATCTATCCCAAGATGTCACATGGTGCTTAGAACCACAAGTGATCCCATGCTAACCCTTGTACTGGTATACTACTAAGCAACTGATTAAATATATATAAAATAACTGAGTTTACTATGCGGAAGCATCAAAAATAATGGAATTTGTGAAAAATACAATACTGGTACAACTTTTACATTCTGATAAAGTTGGAAGAGAAGGACATAATATTTAATTTACATTGCTGACATCTTTGAAGCCTCTACTATATTAACTATAGATAGATGGGGTGCGATTTCTACTACCACTAATCAATATATATGAGTAAGAAAGTAAAGTACATAAATAACATCTAACTAAAGTCTCCAAAGTAGGAGGACTCATCATGTGCTGGCTGGAATTTGCAACTGTCTGATTCAATCTGCACATACTACAACTTGTAACTACATTATGAGACAATGAAGCACATAGAGGTATATGTAGATCAGTACTTTGAGAATATACTGAGTATATGGGGGTGAAATGCATAAGTAAAACATCATCTCATAATCATGATTTATAAAACAATGCATTCTAAATGTAAATGACTCACATAAGCTGGAATATCTAAAATACTAAAATTTGAAATCATGAATAACAAATCACACTTTATAAATCTAGTGAGTCATAAAATTTAGTTCTAAAAGATGTGCTAATGTTCTGTCTGTAAATCATACTGTCTAAATGTAAAAAGAGCTTACTTCTGGCTCTGAAATTTGAAAGCTAAAATCTGTAAGTATTGTCATTTTATAAAGCATAGTATGAGTAAAACTGTGAGCCTTTACACCTAGTTTTCTAAAAGCTTTTCTATTATTCTATTTTTTATTAGATAAAATACTTTATCTTAAGGGTTTAGAAATCTATAAACTTATTCTGCATGGGAGATCTTTCTAACCAACATAAACCATGTGATCATTCACGGAGTCCAACATTCTTATCCCTCTAAGGAGGAATCCTCACATTGAGGAAAGGAGTCATACTCTTGCCAGGGAGTATAACCTATCTAAGTGATCACATATCTATCATCCATGTAGAAGTGAGAACAATCTAAATCCTACATTTACATGTAGTTCTAGGGTATGAAACCGTAGTAACGTACCAATCTCAGTTCTAAATACTACTCCTATTAAATCTGTATTCTCATTCTGAGGGAAATCCACTTTTAAAATAGTATAGAGGTTAATAATGAAAACCAACTGTATATCTGTGAAGCTAGATCTATAATCTGAATCTGTAAAGTGGATTTCATATCTATTTTGACACCAAAAGGTCAAATCTTTTACAATAATCTCAAAACAATCTAGTCATAGGGTGCTTATGACACAATTAAATCTTGAAATAGCAATCTTTAATTTGGACTTAATGACCCATGTGTCAAAATCATGTTAAAACATCATAACATTCATTCTTGGTAGTGTAAACATTTATAAATCAACTAAAAATCTGAAAATTCCTGCAATATGCATGAAAATATATGCATAAACATGCAACTCAACTTTCAAATCACTTGAAATCTCATAATCTTATAATTAGCAATATTTGGGTATAAACCCTAACTTCAATATCATGGGAAATCAAAAAATTTTAGTAAATTTGTACTTAAAATAAGGTTTGGGCACAAGGATGAAAGGATTATCCTTGTTGAAAAACCCACATACCTTGATTGATGATTAGATGAAGATTCTTGAATTATGGATTCCTATTTGAGTTCTTGGGGATAAGTTTTTGGTTATCTTGCCTTGGAAATCCTCAATTTCAAGCTTTCTTGGAGAATCAATGGAGGATCTTAATTTCTTGGAGAAGGAGTTTTGAAGCTTTAAGGTTTTTCTTTGAGAAATAATGGACGAAATTGGGCATAAAGTGCTTAGAATAGGTTTAATTCCTTGTTTTGGACGAATTGGGGCCTTAGGAATTGACCAAAATGCCCTTTTTAAAATTTAAATCGGGACTAAAAAATGCAACATTTTCCCAATTTGATTGGCCATCGCGATGCTCCACAATTGTGGTGCCTCACTGGAAATATGACAATTGGGAACTGACCGTTCTCCGCGATGCGCCACCATCGTTGTGCCCCTTTGGAATGCCATTTTGCACTCTGGCGCGATGCGGTGCTATCGTGTTGCACCACCAAAAATTGATAATTGGGAATTTGGACCACTCTGTGATGCACCAATATCTCAGAGGTCCACTGGAATTGACGATTATCAGTTTCCCCACCTCCGCGATGCACCAAGTGCCCAGGTGGCACACTGTCAACTTAAAAATGTCATAACTCCTTTTTTGAGTGTTGGAATTAGGCAAATTTGGTATTGATGAAAATCTTATTTAATTTCCCACACAATGGAAATTCGAAATCTTGAAAATACCACATGGAATAAAAAGGTATTCATTTTAAAAGCTAATCTTTGACATTCTTAGAGCGAAATTAAGCTAGGAAAAAGTACGAGTTGTTAAACCACTCATACTTAGATCTAAGTCAAGCTACCAAATTTTATATTTAGTGAATGATCAACAAACACCTATTATGAACCATACAACCCGTACCCACCAAACCATAACCGCACCAGAAATTCACCCACCAAATAATGGACAACATACGAGATTGGTCGCCTGACCTGTACCCTCACATACGGCTTATATGTTGAGTTGTATGATCAGTAGAAGACTCGAAACTCAGTAAATTTTCCAAGAACCAGAACCCAGAGTGTTTCACTTATTGATACTTAGGTAAATAAAAATATAACAATATTGACAGTTCGCCACCAAGTCGCATATGTATGTTTCAATATAAAAAGATGTTTAGTAAGACTGACATACCTGAATATCATTGTTATAGAGTAAGAATAAACCACCAAATAGTCCAATCAGATGCACAGTAATGATGTTCATTAGCTGCTTTTGAACTCATACTAGAATTTTTCTTGATTTTTTGTTTCACTTAAGAATACTATGCTTGAGGAATGAAAGCGTGGTGTTTCATTAAGAAAGGGAATTGTCAAGGCACCCCCAATCCTCAATAATTCCACACCAGTGTCTTAAATTAGGTGAGGAAAGCCATTTAGGTCTGGCTTTTTGATCTGCCTTAATTTTATGTTTTTTTGCCTTCGCTATAGTTAATCTGGCTACCCTCCCCTTTGAGTTTCTCTCCCAGATTTTGTGTGGACAACTCAGTAATGATAACTTCCACAAAATTTTTATCTAACACATTCAAAACTATGGTTTCTTTACCTTCTTTTAACATATTAGCTCTAGCTATATTTTTTTATTTTTTCCTACTCTGTTCTAACTTTTTATATGATTTACTTTTCTTAGAAAAATCTTGTCCAAAATCTTGGGAATTCCCTATTTATTTAGCTATTTTTAAATCTGGTTTTCCCTTACCGCTACTCTCTGAGATAGAAGCTACTTGTTTGTTCACACTTTCCACCTTGTACAGATTATAGTTCTGTCCTTGTACAACTGCGTTCTTTGCTTTCTTTGGATAAACATCCTGATCCGGTTCCATTTGTGTACCCATACCAATTCTTTTGGACTATTTTAAGCCACACATAATTCTTGTTGGTTTTGGATCTGCCACCATTATGTTGTTATAGTATCTATTGATATCATTTTGGTCAAAGGTATCGACCAACCCCATTTTTTATGTAGAATATAGTATTCTCTCACTTTCTTGCCTCTTGTATTATATGCAAAGTTGGATTCATTTGATACATTCATCTTCTTTGAGTTCCCCGACACCAAGGCATCCATCTGCATATTTATCTGATGCATAGTTGCTGGATCTCCCTTCTTAATTCCCTCATAATTTCCATATTCTCGAGACAATCTTTTCACAACATTATTTACTTCCTTCTCAACGAAATAGTCTTTCTCAATAGGACAGTCGTTCTTTGGATTCTTAAAGAAATCATGTGGAGCAAAGGATGGAGTTTTTTTTGTAACTCTCAGTATAGTATAGTACTTCTGGTCTATCTCCATGATGCGTTAATTCATATGAGCCAATACCTTCAACGTAATCCATCACTTTTTCCCTTTACCACGCGCAGATATAGGAATTGTATGTTGTTATTACCTTGATTCCTTGATTTTTCAACATTCCATCCATGATTTTCTGCCTCTTTCAAGCACCAAACTACCCTTTCTTAGTATTACCTATGCATACATTTTTCTCACAAAGAACACATGATCTTTCTGTATGTCCTAGTATCCCACAATACTAACAAACATATTGCAATCCTATTTTAATCAATTTTCCACAAAGTAGAGGTTTGTTGATACACATTATAACCTTATGTAAAACCCCAAATTTTTCCTAAGCTTAATTTCTCCTCGAGAAGGTTAAAGAGTGACTTCCTACGTGAGTATTGTTTTATCACATGGAAAATTTGATAAGCTTTTCGTCAATATAAGATTCACCCAAATCCGATACCTTGTCAAGAAGTTATGGCTAATATAAATCCTAGTCGTAAAACGTCATTTTAGTGCTTGGCTCGCGCGGAGAGGGTCTATTTGACAATTTTCAATTTCTAGTGGAACTCCACTATAGAGGTGCATCACGCTGAAGTTCTAGGTCCTAGCCAGTGGGGCAACACAATAGCACCACATCGCGGTGACGTCCACAATCCCATTTGGCAATTTCTAGTAAGCCATTACGATAGTGGTGCATCGTAGTGGCCCATAAAATCAGGTTTTCCAATTCAATTTTTCTAGCTTTGTACAGAAGTTAAAAAGGGCACTTTGGACTTTTTCCAAGCCTCTTAAACCGTAGAAACACCAAATTAAAGTCATTTACAAGTATTCTATGAGTTTTTTCTCAAGTTCTCTCAACAAAAACCCTAAGTACCCAAAACCTCTTCCAAGAATCTCAAGAATCCAGAGTAGCTTTCACAAATTGAATTGAGATTAGAGATTCCCAAGACAAGGGCTTTAAGAACCCTCACTCAAAATTAGAAAAGTGAGTCTTAAGCAAGTTTCTTCATCTACAAGTCAGAATCTAAGGTAGGTGGGGTTTGAACAAGAACACACCTTTCATTCCTAAGCCCAAAGTATTAAACTTTATCAATGAATTTCATCTTTTTACAATAGGCCTTATACCTAAATTACTTTTATTTTGAGTTTATGAGTTTTTCAGGTTCTAAATCCTTGAGTTGTATGATATTTTACCTATTTTATGTTTTGAAGTGAGTACTCATGTTATGAATTGTAAGTTCCTACCATGAGTTGATATTTTTAAGTGTTTTCCAAGAATGATGTTGAGCCTAAAGTATGATTTTGAATTGTCATGAGTTTAATTCTTGCATTTTTGAGTCCAAAGATAAAGTATTGAGATATTAAGACAATGTTCTTGAAAGTTTTGAACTATTATATCCATATTAAGAATGACTTGAATTTTTGAGAATGTTATGATCTTAAGTTTTCCTCTAGCAAATTGCTTACCAAGAATTGAGTCATGATTGATATTTTGATATTGAGCTAAGATAGGAATTCACATCATTTTGAGTTAAAGAAAAGAGAAGCATAATTTGATCTTCATTATAGACCCTTGACTAATTTTAAGGTGGATTTCCTAAGAGTTCTGAGCTGAGTATGGGAGTAGTATTTAGCACCGAGTTGGATATGATTCCGAGGTCTCATACCCCAGAACTTCGTGCCACTGTAGGACTGAGATTTAAGGGCCCAGGTCGAGATAATGATCACTGAGTTGAGGTTATACTCCCTGGCACGAGTATGATACCTTTCCCCAATGTGACATTTCTTCCTTAGGAGTACAAGACGTTGGACTCCATGTAGGTCACATGGTTTATGTCGGTTAGAAGAAACTCCCAAGTATCCAAAGTTATGATATTCTAAGAGTCACAGAGTTCCCATGTCTTACAGTTTCTAAGAGTTCTTATTCCTTGAGTTTCAAAGAAGTTTTACTCTCCGTGAGATAAAAGTATTGAGTCTGAAAGTGTTGTTTAAAGTTCCTTTAGCCTTCAAGTATTGAGAATAAGAGAACAGTAGAGATTTTAAAGTTAAGTATAATGACTCACGAGATGTGTGTTACATGCTTCATTATACATGATTTATGATCTTTATATTTTAGACTTATTCAAGCTATGTGACTCATTCCTAATTGCACGCATGATTTGATTAAAGAGATTTTGACATTGTTTTATGTAAATGCATACACCCCCATATACTCAGAACATTCCCAATTGCCGATCCACATATAAGTCTATGTGCTACATTATGTTATAATGTAGGTTCAGGTGCATTGTCTTATAATTTAGGTTCAGGTGCTCAGTCCTAGCCTCGTCAGTAATTTTCAAGTACTTTTTCCTTCATCTCCACAGTGGTGAGTCCTCATGGTTCGAGGACCTATCTTCAAATATTTTAGTATTTTAGTAGATATATTATTGCTTTTAGTTTAGTTTGAGTCAGTTGGGGACCTGTCCCAATGACTCTCTAGTTCATGGAGTACTAGAGGCTTTGTTAGACTAGTTATCAGATTGTTAGTATGTTAAGATTACCAGTCTTGTGGTCATTTGGACAGAGTATTTTCTTTATATTTCCTATTATTTGATATGAAAGTACTAGTGTTTTGTTTATTTCATCTTGAAATAAGTTATTATATATAGTAATAGGCTCAAAGGGTTAGCTTGGGGCTACTTGTAGCCTTAAGCACCGGGTGACGCTCCGGGATAAGATTTTGGGATGTTACAAACTTGGTATCAGAGCCTAAGGTTTAAGGAGCCCTAGCTGACAAGCCACATTAAGTAGAGTCTTGATCATCGGTGTGTAGCACGCCACATCTATGAGCAAGAGGATGCGAGATGTTTTAGGAAAAAGGTTATTTCTTTCATTCATATCCTATCGTGCCTACAGTTGTCCCTCGTATCTAATAATTCATGCTATCCTATTTCAGAAAACGCCTCCCCGAAGAGTGAACGCCCACAAAAATAATGATGTGTAACCCCAGCCTATTGATCCCTTGAATGAGATCGTGTCTCATGCTGAATTTTAAGCGGCCTTTCAGGTATTAGACCAAGCAGTCACCACTAATGTTAAGGCCAATAACTAGGCCGTAGCTCCAAATTAGCTAGGAGGTGATTTAGCTGCGTTTAGGATTCGTGATTTCATACGGATGAATCGCCAGAGTTTTATGGGTCTAAGGCAGGCGAGGACCCATATTTATACATTGAGGAGGTGAGAAAGATCATATAGGTGATGCATGTTTTTGAGGAACAAAGTGTTGAGCTAGCATCTTATAGGCTAAAAACATAGCGTATGACTGGTTGGTTGCGTGGAAGAAGAGTAAAGCGGAAGGTGATGCCCCCATTACTTGATAGGTATTCCAAGATTTGTTCTTGGATAAGTTTTTTCTATTAGAGATGAAAGAGGAAAAACTAGAGGAGTTTATGAACTTAAGGCAGGGCTCCAAGACTGTTAAGGAGTACTGCTCAAAGTTCAACCAGTTGGCCAAGTATGCTCCTGATTTGATTTCTGACAATCGAGCGAGTAGGAGCAAGTTTGTGACTGGTGTCTCTGGGTTGGTACTGAAAGAGTGTAGGATTATGATGCAAAATAAGGATATAGATCTATCTAGGTTGATGATATATGCACAAAAAATAGAGACGGATATGATAAGGGAGAGAGATAGAGTAAGAGGTAACAAAAGGCTAGATTTGAGAAGCATGAGTCAGGCTAGGTCCTATGGAGAGAACCACCCACAGTTCCAGGGTCGTTCTTCTCTACCAATGCCTTCATCAGCTAGTGCTACTGCTCCTAGAGGTAGGTAGGAGTAAGGGAACAGGTCTTCTATATCCCAGTCACAGAACAATGTAAGTAATAGACCCTGCTATCCTCCTTGTTCTAAGTGTAGTAGGGATCATCCCGGTGAGTATTTAGCAGACCAGAGGGGTTGTTTTGGTTATGGAAAGCTAGGCCATAGACTTAGAGAGTGTCCATATGCTACATAGGGGAATAGAGATAGACTTGTCTAGGTTGATGGTTCATGCTCAATAGATAGAGGAGCAGAAGATTAAGAAAAGAGAGAGAGAGAGAAAGCAAGAGGGTTAGGATGGGTCATTTTAATTTCAACCAGCTAAAGTTAGAAGTTGGTTATTTTCATCAGAGGTCTTTAGCCCCAGTACCTTCTTAATCCAGTTCCCTAGTAACTAAATTCAAAAATGACAATAGGGATAGGGAACTAGGCTCTAAGTCCCAGGTCAATATTAGTAGTGCTCATATGATGTCATTATGTTATAAATATGGTAGATTCCAATAAGCTGAGTGTAGAGAGGGTAGTTATATGTGCTTCAGGTATGGCAAGCTAGGCTATCGAATTTTGGAGTGTCAGGTAGTTTCTCAAAAAGGAAGGGATGTGCGCAATAGGGAAAGTCTCATCAGTCATCAGTTCCATCCAACCGCTTGACTAGCAGGGTGCCACTTCCAGTGCTACCAGTCGTCAGAGTCCGAATAGATTATATGCTTTTCAGTCCCGGCAAGATCAGGAAAATTCTCTTGAAACATGTTTACTGGAACATTGCAGGTCTTTCACTTACAAGTTTATGCTTTATTAGACCTTGGAGATTCTCTTCTTTTGTAACTCCATATATATCCATCAACTTCAAAGTCTGCCCTGAAACTCTATCAGGTCCTTTTTTAGTATCTACCCCAGTAGCCATTTCCATTATATTCAGGCAAGTATATAGGAAATAATATCTTAGAAATTTACCTCAGTTGATCTCGTAGAGTTAGAAATGATGGATTTTGACATCATTCTCGACATGGATTGGCTTCACTATGCTATTCTTCAGTTGATTGTACAATCAGAATAGTTCATTCTCAGTTTTCAAAAGAACCAATCCTTGAATAGAGGGGTAGTACTACAACTCTTAGGGGTCACTTGATCTCGTACCTTTGAGCCAGAAAGATAATATCAAAGGGGTGTATTTACCATTTTGTTTGAGTCAAAGACTCTAACTCAGAAACTTTAACTCTTGAGTCAGTTCTTGAAGTAAATGAATTCTCAGATGTATTCCCTGAATTTCTCCTCGGAGTTTCTCCGAAAAGGGAAATCGACTTCAAAATAGACCTTCTCCCAAACACTTTGCCTATATAAATATTTCACAATACAGAATGGCTCTAGCTGAACTCAATAATTTTAAAGAGTTGTTGAAGGATCTCTTAGATAAGGGATTCATCAGACCCAGCATCTCCCCATAGGGTGCACCAGTTCTATTTATGTGTAAGTGTAACATCCCGTGCTTTTACCTAGCTTAAATTCATCCCAAAAATGTTAAAGGCTTACTTTAAATATTCATACACTTCTATACATGTATAATTTTCAAGATTTTGACTTTTCATTGTGTGGGAAATTGAATAAGCTTTCCATCGATAATAAATTCACCCTAATCCGACACTTGGGCGAAGAGTTAGAGCCATTTTAGTAAGACAGTATACTAGCTGTATTCTATAAGAGGAAAAAGAAGATTTACTATCAACAACTCATGAATAGAATCAACAACAAACAATAAGCATGGAAGGGTAAGCTTTTATCCTTTAGGGGGAGAGCCCATTTTAATTAAGCATGTTCTTTAAAGTATACCCATACACTGCCTATCAGTCATGAATCCCCCTAAAAATATATTAGTTTCTCTTCAAAAATGCATTGCTAAGTTTTTTTGGAGTAGCAATATAGAGGGGAAAGTTAGACATTAGGAAGCTTGGTCTAAGTTGTGTTTTCTAAAAGAGGAAAGAGGTATGGGTTTTAGGATGTTACAAGATGTATCCACAGTTCTCTTTTGCAAGATATGGTGGAATTTCAGAACCAAAAACTCTATATCGAGTTAATTGATGTTTAATAAGTACTGCAGAAAGCTACATACTAAAGAGGTTATGTGGAAATCAGGAGGAGGATCCCAAGTTTGGATGAAGATACTACAAGTAAGGGATCACATTGATCACTTAATAACATGGAAAATAATGAGAGGAGATGTACATATTTGGTATGACAATTGGATTGGAGTAGGATATTCTTACTTTCTCATGGAAGAAAGCAGGGAATGAGAGGATAGACAACACAGGATCAAAGAGTTCATGAAGGATGGGCAATGAAATGTAGAGTTGCTGAATGAATTATTTATAGAGGAAATTGTGGATCACATAAGGCAAGAAGTGTCTCATCCACAACAAACATGACAAAAAAACAAAGCAGTATGGTCAGGGAAGCAAGAGGGAATTTTAGTGTCAAATCAGATGGTACTATGTCAGACAGATAGAGGATCCTAATGACTTCTACAAACAGTTGTGGATAAAGGGTTTTCCTTTCAAGACAGTATTCATGTAACAAGATAACCCATGACTAGCACCTAATGCAATAACTGAATGATAATACTATAAATATGTGGAAAAAAGGTGGAAAATTGCCATGAGGTTCAATACTGTAAATAATACTGAATATGGTATAACAATACAAATACTGAAATATTTTTCTGAAAATACTCTAGTCTTGAAAGCCTCCAAACTGTCTAAACTGTGGAGTTGATGGGATAATCCCCATAAACTTTGACTACTGAAAATGAACTGAAGTTCTAAAAAAAAATCATGTTCTTGAACTATAAGGACTCACCACTAACTCTTTCTTCTGAGAATCTAAGTTGCTAAGGGTGCTCTGAAGTCCGTACATCTGAACCTATAATATAAGACATCATAGCGCAACAAAAAAGCATGTGTCAGTACTTTGAATATATTGGTATGCTCAGTGAGGTAGGATGAAATGCATGGGTTCATATGTATGAACAACACTAACTGAATAACATGAGTATGACTTAATGAGAGTACATGCATGAATATGTAGACTGTAACTGAGTTTGTGATAATACCAAATACTGATTTTGAATATTGATTTACTGATATTTAAGTTTATTGATAACGTATTACTGATAACTGAGTGACTGTATCTGACAGTCTTGATTTTATGGAACTATACTGAGTTTCATACTGAGCTAAGTGTCTATAACTAATAGTCCTGAATTTGTAGAACTGAAATGAGTTCTATAATGTGACTGAATCTGAAACTGAGACTGTAGAAGGTAATCATCTAACCGACATTCTCCTTTCTAAATAGATTGGGGTCCAACCTGTAACCCCAGTTTGAAGGGTGTCAATACCGTGTCATAAGTAAGGACAAGTACTGAGTCACCCACATCTAGCAGATACTCTGAACGAGAATAGTGGGTCCCTAAACTAGAAGGTAGATTACCTCATAAACCTTCCATTTGTAGGTTGGTGTCTCAACCTACACTGGCAACGTAGTTCGGGAATGCAAGGACTGCTTCTAAGCATTTCACCCTCTACTAGCAGGTGAGTCCCATCCTTTGGTTCATTCAGTGCTCAATCCTACTCCCAACTGAATAGATATTAGACTGAATTCTCAATTGTACTAGGCTGGACTAAACTGTTACTGATCGTACTGCATGGTTGAATTGAACTAATTTTTTTTATTGAACTAAACTGGACTGATTCTGAGTTCAATGAGTTTTCCAAAGTTCTATAACTGACTGAATTCTATTGATCATGACATGACTGATACTATTATGTGATTGACCATGTCTCTAGACAAGCAACTAAATTTTCGAGTATTAAATACCTCCAGGACTCGATAGAATAAATTTAAAAGGCATGGCATAATCTTGAGATATGATAACTAACTACTTGGTCATCATTCATTCATTTGGGTATTGAAGCAAACACTTGCATGATATGAACTTGTATATATACTAACGTGATATAATTTCACTATTCAACTCACATGGACAATTCATCAAACACCTATGGGGCATAATATATGCACATAATACTAAAACAACATGTAGAAATCATAATTCAATTTCAATTTCAAAATTCCAAGAGTTTTAACATGAGTTCACATGATAAAGCACACATATAAATTAACTCTAGCTGAATCTTGTAATAAATAATGAAATAGAAACCCAATAAAGTAATAATCATGACTACACTTCAATTCCAATCATAGAAATCACTCTACATGAACTTTTAAAGAGTTTCTTAGACTCCAAGGGTGGAAGGAACCCTTGGATGAACACTTCACATACCTTAGTTGATGAATTCTTGAAAATTAACAGTGGAATCTGAAGCCTTGAATTTGAATTTAATTTACCTAGGGTTTTTGTTCTTGAGAAATTTTTGAAAGAATGAATATAACTTTCTAAAAGAGGGCCATATTTTGTGTTATAAGGACTGAAGGGCATGAGAAAAGACTTAATTAACCTTGAGGATGTGGATTTTTAATAACTATAAACTTAACCATCGACGTGCAAACCGATACACTACGTCATTGGAATCGACACAATTGCTAATGCGTCGCATCAAGTCCGCGTCGGTTCACTAGAAATTACACTGAGCTGAGGGTAAAGTTATCTGTCGATGTGATGGATGATGCAATGCATTGAAACTGAATAAGCTTATGGAAAACTATTACCTTGGGCGGAGTCTGAGTTTGCCGAGAAGAGGTGAGAATACTTGGTCCGCATATTTGCTTCTGCTTCCCAAGTAGCTCCCTCAAAGGACTGATTCCGCCAAAGAACTTTGACCAGATAGACTTCTTTGTTCCTCAGTCTGCTAATCTGATAGTCAAGGATTTTGACTAGAATATCTTCATAAAAGAGGTTGTTCTGAACATCTATGCACCCTATGGGGACTATAGCTGATGGGTCACCTATTTATTTCTTTAGCAATGAGACATGAAACACTGGATGGACTGAAGATAGATGTGAAGAGAACTCAATCTTGTAATCTACCTTTCCAAAATAGCTGAGAATTTGGTAAGGACCAACATGTCGTGATTGAGCTTTCCCTTCTTTCAAAATTGCTTTACTCCTTTCATAGGAGATATTTTCAAGTATACAAAATCACCAATCTCAAACTTAAGATCCTTTCTAGGCATATTTAGGCATATTTTTGTCGGCTCTGAGCTGTCTTAATCCTTTCCATGATCAACTAGACTTTTTCTAAGGTATTAAATACCAAGTCAGGCCCTACCACTGCGGCCTCACCAACTTCAAACCAACCAATGGGATATCTATACCTTCTCTCATAAAGTACCTCAAACGAAGCCATCTGAATGCTAGAATAATTGTTATTGTTAAATGCAAATTCAATAAAAAGAAAATGGTCATACCAGCTACCATTAAAGACTATCGGACATGCTCGCAACATATCTTCTAAAGTCTGAATGGTCCTCTTTGCTTGACCATCAATCTGAGGATGAAAGGTTGTACTAAGGTGAACGTGGGTACCAAGAATCTTTTGGAATGACTTTCAGAAATGAGATGTGAATTGGATACCTCTATATGAGATAATGGACAATGGAACACCATGTACTTTTACCGACTCCCTGATATAGAGTTTGGCATAATCCTCAATTGAATAAGAGGTATGGACTGGTAAGAAATAAGCCAATTTGGTCATTCTTTCTATGATGACCCAAACTAAATCATGCTGGCGACGAGTACGAGGCAAACCCATCTCAAAGTCCATGTTCACTTCTTCCCATTTCTAAGTGGGAATGCTAAACTCCTGCATGGACCCACTGGACTTCTAATGCTCAATTTAAACTGCTAACTTATTGAGCACTTAGCCACAAACTCTGCAATGTTACTCTTCATCCCACTCTACCAGTAGATCTGTCATAAATCATGGTACATCTTAGTGGCCCCTGGATGAATTGAGTAGCGAGCACTAAGCGCTTCTGCAAGAATTCGTTGCCTTAAGTCATCTACACCTAGCACACATATCCAACCTTGATAGCACAACACCCCATCTCCCCCTAGGGATAAAACCGTTATATTCTGATCTCTGACTAATTCCTTCTACTTTACTAGACTGGGATCCCTATCCTGCTTTTTCTTTACCCTAAAAATTAAGGATGATTTTGAAATACTCTACACCCACACACTACCTTATACTGAATTGACTAAGTGAACACCTAGTCGGGATAGCTGATAAACTTCCTGAACTAACTTCTTCTTACTACTTGCAATATGGGAAACACTACCCATAAACATTTTACTGAGAGCGTTGGCCACTACATTGGCCTTCCCTAGATGATACAGAACACTCATGTCATAGTCTTTCAATAACTCTAACCACCTTCTCTGATGGAGGTTTAAATCTTTCTAAGAGAACACATAGTGTATGCTCTTATGGTCTGTGAACACATCAACGTGCACACCATACAAATAGTGCCTCCAAATCTTTAAGGAAAAAACTATTGCTGCTAACTCAAGAGCATGAGTAGGATAGTTATTTTCATAGGGTATAAGATAACTTGAGGGATAGGCTATAACCTTATCCCTCTGCATCAAAACATACCCCAAACCAACTCTGGAGGCATCACAATACACAACAAAGCCATCTGAACTATCTGGTAAAGTCAACATAGATCTGTAGTGAGTCGAGTCTTCAACTCCTGAAAACTCTTCTCATAAGAATCTGATCACTGGAATTTGACTTTCTTCTGAGTCAATCTGGATATAGGGGGTGCAATAGATGAGAATCCCTCAATAAACCATCTTTAATAGCCAGCCAAGCCCAAGAAACTCCTGATATCTGATAGAGAGATGGGTTTGAAAAAATTTCTCACTACTTTGGTCATTTGGGGATCAACTCTAATTCCATTACCGGAAATAATATAGCCAAGAAAAGTTACTGACCTTAGCCAAAATTCGCACTTACTAAATTTTCTGAATAGTTGATGGTTTCTAAGGGTTTGTAATACTATTCTGAGATGGTGTACATGATCATGTTTACTACGGGAGTAGACAAGAATTTCATCTATGAAGTCTATTATGAACATGTCCAAGTACTGCTTAAACACATGGTTCATCAAGTCCATGAAAGCTACTGGGGCATTGGTAAGAACAAAGGACATGACTAAGAATTAAAAGTGAACTTAACGAGTTCTTAAAGCTATTTTTGGAATGTCACATTCTCTTACTCTGAGCTAGTGATAGCCTGATCTGAGGTTTATCTTAGAAAAGTAACTGCCACCCTGAAGTTTGTCAAACAAGTCATCAACTCTGAGAAGGGGATACTTGTTCTTGACCGTGACTTTATTTAATTGATGGTAGTCAATACACATTCTGAGAGACTGTCTTTTTTATGCAAGAATAAAACTGGTGCACCCTACGGGGACACACTAGTTCTGATTAATCCCTTATCTAGGAGATCCTTCAACTATTCTTTTAAGTCTCTAAGTTCTGCAGGTGCTATTTTTTATGGCTGAATAAATATGGGTTGAGTATCTGGAAGAAGGTCTATTCCAAAGTCAATTTCCCTTTCGGGAGAAACTCTGGGAAGATCTTCGGGAAACACATCTGTGAATTCACATACTACTGACACTGATTCAAGAGTAGGGGCTTTAGAACTAGAGTCCAAGACTTGAACGAGATGGTAGATGCATCCCTTAGATATCATCTTTCTCGCCCGATGGTAAGAAATAAGATAACCCCTAAGTATTGAAGTACTACCTCTCCACTCTAGTATGGGTTCATTCAGAAACTAAAACTGGACAATTCTATTTCTACAGTCAACTGAGGCATAGCAGGAATAAAGCCAATCCATGCCAAGAATGACATCAAAATCAATCATCTCTAATTCGACTAAGTCTGCTGAAGTGACTTTTTGAGATATCATAACCGGGCAATTCATGTATAACCGCCTGGCTTAGATGGATTTACCCACTGGGTTAGAGACTGAGAAAGGCTCTACTAGAATTTTAGGACTGACTCCAAAATCAACTGCTATATACAGAGTAACAAAGAACAAAGAATCTCCTGAATCTAGCAAAGCATAGACAAGTAAATGAAACACATGTAACGTACTAGTGACCATATCAGGAGAACTTTTCTAATCCTATCAGGACTAAAAAGCATATAGTCTATTTGGACGCTGCCTACTGGTGGCACTAGATGCGGCACCCTGCTGATTCGCGCAACTACACTGAGCTAAGGGACGGTTATTTTAACCCTAAGAACCTAACTGAGGACAATCTCTTACTCTATGGCCTGGCTTTCCATATTTGAAAAACATATCACTACCAGCTCTGCAGATATGCTAGTGGTATCTGCCATACTTTTGATTAAGGGGATTGGTTCGGGTACTGCTAACACTGCCTTGGGGTTTAGGGCCTGGTGCCCTATCCCTATTTTCATCTGTGAATTTTGGCACAAGAGCGCTGGTTGAGGACAGAGCTAGAACTGAGGATTTTGTGCCGAACTTAGAATAATTCCAAACCTCTAACTTAGGCTAAGTGAAGTTGAAATTACCTGTCCTTGCTATCATGTTCTCCCTCTCATTCTCCCTATTTTTAGCCTCCTCTATCTACTGGGAATGGACCATAAGCCTGGCTATGTCTATCTCCTTAATCAGAATTGTGGTCCTACACTTCTTGACCACACTGCTAGACACCCAGACACAAATTTACTCATCTTATCTCTGCTATATACAACAACATGAGGAGTGTATCTAACTAATTGAGTAAACTTGCGAGAATCCTCTTTCACTATTATATTTCCCTGCTTCAGATTGATAAATTCCAAAACCTTCACTTCCCTCAGGTCCAGTGGGAAGAACCTATCCAAAAAAGCAGTGAAAATCTCCTCCCACTCTATGGGCCCTGCATCTGCGGCCCTTTCGTCTTTCCACTATTTAAAACATGAGTAAACCACATCCTGCAACTGATATACAACTAGCTCAATACTCTCACTAGCAGTCACCACTATAATATATGTAACCTTCTGCACTTGATCAAGAAATTCCTGAGGGTCCTTATCTGACTTAGACCCAGTAAACGATGGAGGGTTTATTCGAGTGGAATCCCAAATCTTGGAAGCAGCAGTATTGGCCACTGGGTTGGCCAACATAGTAGCTGGACATTCATTCTGGTCTACCATAGAATGAGCTTGGTTGTTGAAAGCTGCTCTAAATGAAGTGTGGGAGACGTGTTCATCCAGCGGATCTGGCTGGATGGGCTAGGATTCTGGCTGGTCTCCCATTCCTCTTTCCTTAGTCCTTTTTAAAGGCATATTCTATAAAAGGAAGAGAAATTTTGATTAGACAGGGAGTTTAACTGGAGCTCATGCTCACTCGCATAACGTGAATAGTTAAAGAAGGGAAACTTTTCCTAAAACATCTCATAGCCTCCTGTCCACAAGTCTGGAACGCTACATACTTATACACAAGACTCTAATTAATGTGGCTTTCAGACTTCCTAGGACTCTATTGAACCTTAGGCTCTAAAACCAAGCTTGTAATGCCCTGAGTTTATACCCTAGACACTACATGATGATCATAATCCCGAAGGACCATAAGCTAACCCATGATTGGTACCTGCTCTAATAACTGAATGATAATACTGTAAATATGCAGAAAAAAAGGCAGAAATAGGCCATAAGGTTCAATACAATAAATAATACTGAATACGGTATAACAATACCAACACTAAAATATCTATTTAAAAATACTTTAGTCTGGAAAGACACTAAACTATTTGAACTATGGAGTTAATGGGACAAGCCCCCAACTAACTCCGACTACTAAAAATGTACTTAAGTGTAACCAATCACGTCCTTGAACTATGAGAACTCACCACTAACTCTGTTTGCTGAGAATCTGAGCTACTAAGGGTGCTCTGGAGCCTGTACATTTGAACCTATGATATAAGATATCATAGCACTAAAGAAAAATATGCATCAAGACTTTGAATGTACTGGTATGCTCAGTGATGTAGGCTGAAATGCATGGGTTCATATGCATGAACAATACTAACTAAATAACATGAGTATGACTGAATGAAAGAACATGCATGAATACATAGACTGTAACTGATATCGTGATAATATTGAATAGTGAGTCAGAATACTAATTTACCGATATCTGAGTTTACTAATACTATATTACTGATAACAAGTGACTGTATTGGACAATCTTGATTTTGTGGAACTATACTGAGTTCTGTACTTAGCTGAGTGTCTGTAACTGACAGTCTTGAATTTATAGAACTGAATGGAGTTCTATACTGAGATTAAATTTGAAACTGAGACTATGAGAGGTAATCATCTTACCGACATGCCTATTTCTAAATAGATTGGGGTCCAACATATATCCCCAGTTGGAAGGGTGTCAATATCGTGCCACGGGTATGGACAAGTACTGAGTCACTCTTATCTGGCAGGTGCTCTGAACGAGAATGGTTGTACCCCAAACTAGTAGGTAGATCACCTTATCAACCCTCCACTGGCAGGTTGATGTCTCAACATACGCTGGCTACATAGTTTTGGAATGCAAGGACTACTTTGAAGTATTTCATCCTTTACTGGAAGGTGAGTCCCCATCCTTGGGTTTACTCAATGCTCTGAATAGACACTGTACTGAATTTTCAACTGTACTAGGCTGGACTAAACTGTTACTAATCGTATTGTATGACTGAACTGAAATGATTTATTTTACTAAACTGAACTAGACTGATTCTGAGTTCACTGAGTTTTCCATAGTTCTGTTACTGACAGAATTCTATTGATCATGACATGTCTGATACTACTCTGTGACTGACCATGGCTCTAGACAAGCAGCTAAATTATCTGGTAGTAAATACCCCTAGGACTCTATATCATAAATTTAAAAGACATGGCATAATCTTGAGACATGATAACTAACTACTTGGTCATCATTCATTCATTTGGGCATTTAAGCAAACACTTGCATGACATTAACTTGTCTATATACTAACATGATATAATTTCACAATTAAACTCACATGGACAATTCATCAAACACCTGTGGGGCATAATATATGCACATAATACTAAAACAACAAGTAGACATCGTGATTCAATTCCAATTTTACAATTCAAAGAGTTTCAATATGTGTTAAAATGCTAAAGCAGGCATATCAATTAACTTTACATGAACTTGTAATAAATCATGAAATAGAAACCCAATTAAATAATAATCATGTCTACACTTTAATTCCAATCATGAAATTACTCTACATGAATTTTAAAAGAGTTTCTTGGACTCCAAGGGTGGAAGGAACACTTGGATGAACACTTCACATACCTTAGTTGATGAATTCTTGAAAATGAACAGTGGAATATGAAGCCTTGAATTTGAATTTAATTTACCTAGGATTTTTGTTCTTCACAAAATTTTGAAAGAATGAATATAACTTGCTAAAATAGGGATAAATTTTGTGTTACGGGGGCTGAAGGGCATGGGAAAAAGTCTTAAATAACCCTGACGATGTGACTTTTTAATGACCATAAACTGAACCTATCGATCCATAGACCAACGCGCTGTATCGTTGGTGTCGTTGTGATGGCCAAAGCATCATATCGAGTTCGCATAGGTTCACTAAAAATTGCATTGAGCTAGGGGAAAATTTATCTGTCGACGTGATGGACGACGCGACGTGTTGAGATCGTGTCGACTTACTATTTTGGTCACTCGAACATGGTCTAAACAAAGTCCAAAAAATTCAAAACTTTTTTGGGAATGCTTATTGACATTCCTAATCATGAATTAACTCAAATATCAACATTTAATGAATGTAAAGGTCACGAAATTAGATTGTCAACTTTCGAAGGCTAAAATAACACTAAGTCTGAATACTTAGCTATAATTTTTTAAGTCTGGGACCCCTTTAACAAGCTTAAAGGATTGAATTAAGCTAAGAATTTTATGAGATCTTACAATTCTTTATGTGGAGAATATGGGGAGGGAGGATATAAATACATACTACCATCAGGAGATGGAGAGTAAAGGGTCCATCCAAGTGTTGGTGCTGCCAAAACCCAACATAAGAGACAGTATCTCATGTGTTGCTGTGATCAGATTATGCTAACAGGTTTTGGTCCTACTTCTCTTTTTTTCTAGGTATATAACATTTAAGGTCTATGTCTAAGGAATAAAATATATGCATGGTGGAATGCATATGTGAAGCCAAAGAAGAGAATTTATTTCAAAACAATGCCAGGGAAAATAATGTGGGAGCTGTGGAAGAGAAGAAATGCACTTAAGCATGAAGGGAAGGGAGTGTAAGTACATAAGCAGATTGTGAATGTTACCAGACAATTGAGGATGCTACTTAAGGTTATAAAACCTACACTAGAGTTCTCAGTGGAATGGCAAGCCATCATGCAACAACTTAGTTAATTAAATTATAGAATTAAGGTAATATCAGTGCTATGGAAGTTTCCACTAACAGGTTGGGTTAAATACAATACAGATGATGTATTTGAAGAAAAATTAGGGAGTAGTTCCTGGGCTTTCTATTTAAGGGACACAGATAGGGATCTATCACATGCAGCAGGATCAGTAATTAAAGATACAACTAGCATAGAAGAAGAGGCGTTGGCTATATTACATGCAGCTAGACATTGTAATGCATCAAAACATGACAAGGTTATCATTTATAAAGATTCTCTACTAATGTAGAAGATGTTAAGTAGGTAATGAGAGATACTTTGGAAAGTAGAAGACATAATCATGCAAATATGTAAACTACTCTTACACAAGAAAGTTCAGGTACTTCATATATACAGTGAGGGAAGTCAATTGACAAACTTTTTGGCCAACATGGCATTGGAGCTAAATACATTCACATATATATCATTCCATCAGCTTACAAGTATAGGTCAAAGAATTTTTAAAAGTGAAGTATCAATCATCCTTCCTGAGGCTAGCAGTATCAAAGAAGCTGATAGTCTGGAGAGTCTAAAGCAATTTTATCCACATACATCAAATTTACATCCAAGAAGTTGAACAAAAAAGGGGAATTGCTACTTAGCCTAATTAAAATAGCCAACAAAAAGGACTCTCAATAGATAGGGGGTCAAATGGTCAGACTTCATTACGTGCAACTAGGGAATTTGACATCATTTAATTAAAAGTGGGTCTGAGTATCTCAAAATCTCCCTCCCTTCCATAACAGGTCAAGAAGTACAAGGTTATCTTTTAAGTCAATCAGCAGAATGAACAACAACAGAGTGAGCAGCATACTAGGAATGCATATCACATCTAGTGGACGAGACCCTACTTTTTAGTACGAAAAAAAACTTCATATACCCTTACACTGAAGATCTCAACTATAAATGGAGAGAAGAAAGTATTAAGCAAGACTCAAAGAAAAGGTGTTAACTCAGACGGGGGAAAAGAACTTACTCTTGTAGCTGGAGAAGGATCCACCTTAGTGAGACCAAGGTACAGTATTGATTACCCACAGATGCAGAAGCCAAATTGAAGATTGGAGAAGTGAAGCATGGTGGAAGAGGCGGCAAGCTAAAGAGGAATGGGATGATATTAGCTCAATTAGGAAACCGTACTCTATATATTTGTTTTTTTGATGTGGACCGGGTCAAGATTTGGGGCGGTTCGGATTATAGATTTAAGCTACTCCCAATTTTTTTTTTTTTGTGATTTGGATGGGTAAGTCCATTCATACTTTTTAATTATTAATAAAAGTTCAAAGTAAACCAAAAAAAGAAAGTATAGAGTCAAATTGGACCTTTAAAAAATAAGGATGGTTTTATATCTTAAATAGTTTGAATGTTCTCTCATTCTTGTCTTATTAAAAAGGGAAAAAAAGAGGTTATTCATTTAATAGACTATATAGTTGATATATTGTCAGGCTTTAACTAATCAACTAACAGAGAAGCTGTAACAATGAATAATATGGGCATCACACACTATTTTACATGTATCCTGAAAGTGCAATGTGATTTAAAGAGATAACTATAAATTATAAAACTTTACATCATCAAACTCTTTAATTAAAGAAGAGCAATGACGACGGAAGTTTTTGGGAATGTAATACTAGTAAAAGTTCCTCCCATATTTGGATAGATATGTGAGGAACTCTACAGTCATTAGCGAGCCTCTGCCTTATAATGATCTATATTAAGTAATGCTATAATATTACTATCTTTTTCAGGAAAAATAGTAATATGTAGATTTCAATCTCATTTATTAGTAGTTAATGGATGTCTGAATTTGAATGGTTTAGAGCTCATAAACGTATTTATTTTTAACATTTTAATCACTTAATGAATTTAGATAGATTTTAATCATTCATATCTTGGGTCTTCGTATTGATGCTAGAGATAACTTGATTAGGCAATGTTAGTTTAGAAATTACATTAAACTGTTGAATCAGGAATACCCTACCTATGTTAACATTATAAATGATTGTAGGGAGCTCATGAGATAGCTGGGGAACCCCCAAATTATGCACTGCTACCGGGAAGCAAATCAAGTGGCAAATGCTTTGGCGAAAGAAGGAGCATCCTCTAGTTATTGTAATAAGTTAGTTGAATGGAAAATTCCACCTTTATTTGTATCATATCTAGTTGAAATAGGTAAGGGGGGAATTACTTTTGTTAGGCTAAAGAGGCCCATCCCGAACTTTACTACCTCTGTTTAGTATAATTCTCCTACGGACAATGTCTGCGGCTCTAGTGCCATGCTATGATGTAATGATGCATATTGATATAATATAACATCTCCTTATTACCAAAAAAAGGTTATTCAATTAAAAAAAAATGTGAAGTTGACCTTTCAGTAATCACCACTAGCCACAATTGCACAATCACAATCGTCAATCACCATAACCTCCAACACTATTGTCGCCAAGCATTGACCCCAACAACACCTATATATCTTGAATACTACCATAAAAACCACCTCCATCATCATAATTAACTATCACTAATATCAACCACCGCAGCTAGCTAATACTGCCAGGCCACCAATCACCAACACCAGCCCTTACGACCAGATGCTAGTCATATCACTACTTATATCTGAATACTATCTCTTTGTATTTAGATTCAGTGAAAAAAAAATAATCTTTCAATCATAATTCTATTTATAGTCGAACCCTTCTTTTTTTACCCCTCCATACGAGCTTCCACCAATCTTTTCGCTCATGGTAACTTGAACCAATAATTTTAAGGTTAGGGTTTATTTTAACTCTAGATATATGATATTTTTTTTTTCCATTTTTCCCACTTGAATCCACTCACACCATCTAGAAAAGAAAGAAAAAACAAAAACATATGTTCTAGCTTCATATTTTCACACACATAAACTCAATCCATATTAAGGTTTCTTCACTGGAACAAACAAAGTAAAAATAAAATTCATCCATACCATAAATAAATTAAAAAATATATATTCATAAGAACATAAAGGTGAATTCAATACAGGAATATGGAGTCTACTCAGATCTCTTTACATTTTGGAATTAGTGTGACACAACATTCCAGACTTGCAAGAGTACTTTCGTTAGAGAGAAAAAAAATCAAAGACAAGAAGCAAAAAATAGAATAAATTCCATAAAAAAAAATTTAAAAAGGAAAAGAAAAAAAAGGAAAATCTAACATACCTCGAGATGTAGTTGATATTTTTTTCATATCTTCTTTTTCTTGCCAATTGAGTCTTTGCATTCGGTATATCATAATAATATGATAAACTACTCTATTTACTGAATTTGACTTTGTATTTTTAATTGTTTGACTAATCGATTAATTCTCTTAAAATTTTTTATTCAAATATTCAATTTATGATAAATTACATATTATTTAATTAATTTAATTGATAAATATAAAAAATAAATATCCTATAATTTCTTTATCTATTAAAGTACTTATATTTTATAACTTTTATTAACTACACTATACGTAAATATAACATTATTTGAATAAATTTTGACAATAATTATTCAATGACATAATTAAAAAGATTTTATTTTAAAACTATCTTTAGCATTTCGATTTATCTTTAAAGAATTAAAATATTTTTTTTAAAAAAAAATAATTTCATACATGTATGTGTTTTGAAAAATTTATCTTGTTTATTACTCTTTTTCGATGCACCTTTTTGGAAGATGAATGCAATATTATGAAATATTTCATAAGAATATCAACTAATTTTTTTATGTAAATAGTTTTCATTAGATAATTTAATCTATTAATAAATTGATATTCTTTCATTAAATAATCCATAAGAAAAATTGTGTTGTGAACATATAAAAAAGATTAAGATATGAGTAATATATTATGTATTCATTTAAATTAAAATTAAGAACTAATTAGGGTTGCCACATCATTTTTTTCGATGAAATTATTGTAAAATCTGGTCATAGTGACTTTTGTGATGGTCGGTGTAAAGTTAAATGAATATGGATGAAATGAATGAAATAAAATTGACTTTTGCGTAATAGATACAAATTTAAGTGATCATGGATGAAATGAATGAAAGAAAAGTGACTTTTGAGTAATAAATACAAAGTGAAGTGACCATGGATGAAATTTACCGAGAAAACTGATTGAATAACATCTGTTCCTATTATCCTCAATAGTTTTGTTCTCAGATTGAAAAAAAATGGATTGTTTGGAGCATTTTGAACTACTACATCTCAATTAGTAAGACCCCAATGAGTAGAAAAACTGAAATCCATGTCAAAGGTGAATTTCTTTTGCCATACGCCCTCTTAACTACTTGCACCTTCTATCACCCAAACATCAAGACACTTGTTGAATTCATCGAGTGAAGATTGTGCAAGCAATGCAAGTGAGCCATGATAGTTTATCGCCCTAAAACTATGAGAGTTAGTTTCCAACACTTGTGGTACTAGAATTTTGCAGAACCTCTCGTTCCTCAAATCAAACGAGGCAAGAAAAGTTGTAAAAGGTTCTTTCCTGTTTCTAATAACCCAGTAAATAAACCCTTCAACAATTGCATCAAAGTTGGAGGTAGTCATATTCTTTAAGTAAACATTAGTCTTCACTTCTATTCAAGATTCCAATTTGGTCGAGTAAACCTCAACCATAGTCCTAGCTGGTCTACATCTATAATAGTTTAGAATCCTGATGACCTTGTAATCATCAGAAATCTGTTCATACCCAAAACCCACACTAACGTGACATTTGCGACGTATATTTTGAAGATTAATAGGGATCAACTTGAATTGATTCATCGATGGGTTCCATAGACAAATCAATTTATGAAAACTATTAGTTGTGGTTAGACAGATCAAGCCCTTGATTGAACCTACTGTAGAATAATCAGACACAAGAAGCTTTATCAAGCAACTAGGATTTTGTATAGGGATCAGACCAGTTGTCTCCCTTGTCTGAAAAAGGAGATAGTGGGCATCAATGCATGAACTAAACCTCTTGAGGAGTGCAAATATGAACCACGGGGTCGAAATAAGAGTTTTACACCCTTTACATACACAATTTAATTGCCCCACAGTTTTAAGTATCAATCTTGAAAAAATATCCTCAAGAATCTCTTCACCAAGAATTGAAATATTGATAATTTTTCTTTCATTTTGCATCTTCTAATTATTGTAAGGAACCTAAATTCTATTGACAATCTGTGAAACTGCTTTTTATGCAAAAGTGTGGTGCTTCAATCGTGTTCAAGCACTTACCTGAGGATGACGTTTTCAGCTCCTTTTTTCACACTTATCAGCCTCTCCTCTTACCTCTTATTAATAGATTTCAAATGGCATATGATTTTTTTTTAAAGACGAATGCATTTCTTTTTATAGTGAATAAATTCCTATTACGACAATCTGATCTCATTTAATGTCTTTGACTCCAAATTTGAAAATTGTAATTTAGATAATTACAATATGCAGTCAAAAGACTTACACTTGCACTTATTTGAAACATACTTTATTTCTGCAATATCTTAAGTATATGTTTTCATTTTAAGTTGCTATGTTATTTGTTGTGTATGTTGTATTCAATAACCGATGTAGTATTATTCTTTAAAGAGAAAATGGAGTTGTAAATATTACAGATAAAATTTAATACAGTTTACCCCTTACTTGTAGGCAAATTACTTTCAAACATTTCAACTTTACGTTAATTTATTTTACATCGAATAGTTTTTAAAGTATACCTAAAACATATTTTTTTGGTATAAAATATAAGAGGTTGAGCCCGCATGTCCAAACTTATAAAGTCTCTCAGATTGTATTATTATTTAAAATACATTGCCATATGTACATACAGATCACATAAGAGTCCTAGACTAATCATGTACAGAGATGTACCACCCTAAACTTTCGGGCTAAAAAAAATAGTTGGAACTCTCTTCATATGTACTTATACCTGAGTCTAGAAAATTTATTGTATATAGGTGTAAATGTCGTGTCTTAAGCGTAGGGGTTGTGGATATGAATTAAGGGTATAAGAAATCTCCAAAACAAATTTGAGTTGAAAGGTACTTTAATAATTAAGTTTTCGTATAGGTTCACACAAGGAGAAATTTTAAATAAATATTTATCCTAGAATATTTAGAGTTATGTGTCCCATTACCTATCAAATTAAAGATTTTTGAGGCTTCTTTCCAACGCCACCAACAACTCATTAATCCGAAAACCGAGTAAAAAGTTACGTGTGTTTTACTAAGAACAATCAGAACAGCCTACCAGACGAAAATTTTCTATTCTTTTCTTAACTCTTCACATTCCACAAGGGGTTATTTCATCGTTTACTTTTCTCATAACCTCCAATGCCTTTTAAAAACACTTTCTCAATCAGTTTCAAACTTTTTTCAGCCTTAATGCCTCTCTCCTTTCTCTCAAACTCAAGCTTAAGAAATTTAAGAAAACTGGCTCAAGAAATCAAGTTTGGTTCCCTCTTTGCCAAAAAAATTTCATCAATGGATTGTGGTATGCAGAACTACACTTTCCTTGTAATTCTTTGAAATTCATGGTCTCCAATCCATGATTTTTTAATAAGCTAGGGTTGATGAAATTCGTATACTCCTATCCTTCAATTGAAGGCATAAATATGTTCTCCCAGATACTTTGGATAAGAAAACAAAAAAATAAAAATCTTATTTTGTCTGTCATCTTCCATCCTTCTAATTGTTGAATTGATCTGATCCAATTGTACCTTTATAAACTTTTATATATCTATTGAATTGGTTGTATGCCTACTGCATTTGTCGTATAACCGCTTCACTGGTTGTTTTGTATGATTTCATTCTTGTTTTTGCAAAGTATTGACCTGTTTGCCTAGTAAATGGCTCTTTGAAAATTGAACTCTCCATATAGATATTGTCTGATTCTTGGATTGGAAGTTTGAGTTCTCTTTTTACTATTAATAACTACTTTACCTACTACTGGGATCTCATGTTAATCTGTTTTCCAAAATCTCAGGTTGTAGATTATTTGTAATACAATATCTAGCTAATCCTCCATGTCAAAATCTCAATCATACCATCATGTGAATGTTTCTATTAAAGTTATAAGATTAAATTTTATGAAACTCTTAAAGTATGATTCCAATTCCATAATCCATAAGAAACTCACCTTCTTGCAGCATTGCTAAAACTCTTTGTACTATGAACTATACATTATGAAACTGCAAGCCCTAGTATAATAATACCAACTTCTCAGGAATTTTTCCATTGACGTAGTTAATAGATACTTAATAATATTAATATGTATTTTTTACAAGAATGCTTCTATTCATGTACATGAATTATATCTTATTGAACCATGACATTACCTATCATGACTCTCTAATATTGATAGTGTCAACTCATGAATATGAACCTATTACGGTTAACTCTCAATATGAGCCTAAAGTGGTTATACATAATTATGAGCCTAAAGAGGCTAAACAAAGAGCATGAGCCTAAAAAGGCTAAAGTATGAACATGAACGTAATAAGACTAACATTTTGAATATAAACTAATCAGATAAATAAGATAAGATCATGAGCATAAGGGAGTTAGTTAGCTGACTGTGAAGGCATAGTTTGAAATGACAAATGCCTGAAACTATGTTTACTGAAATAGGATAGAGATTATTCTGCAAGTCGGATGACTCACTTTTTATGTGTCCCAAAAAGGGACTAACCATAGATATTTGCTAGCAAATTATGTTATGTCATGTCCTATTCCCGGCAAGGTATAGGATGCTTAGCTGATCGGGTCGAGATCAGACTCCATGCGCTCTCATGGTGGTTTATGATGGTTCACTACTTTCTCCCTCAAATAATCAAAGGTATTAAAAATACTTTACTTGGTCAATTATAAATTTAGTTTACACTCTTGTTCCTTTCTAGTTGCCTTCACTTATATTTAAATTTCATTGTTACTTCTTATCTTTTGTTGTGCTACCCTCTTGAAATTATTTTACATACCAATACATTCCATGTATTGATCGTATTTGGTGCTACATCATTTCATGATGCAGGTTTTGGATCTCAAGTTCGCAGTCAAGCGCATCATTAGGATTATCATTTTCTGCTATTGGTGAGCCTTCTTTCTACTTGGGGATAATTTAGATATGACAACTTTTCTATGTTTCTTTCAGTGTTAGGATATGCCAGGGCCTTTTCCCAATAGTTGTAGTTTGTCATTAGAGGCTTCACAAAATGATTTAGATGTCAGACAGATCATGTAATTTTTAGTCTTATTTGTCATGACTATTGTATCTTCAGATGTTAAATGATATTGATGAACATTCTTGAAAGACTTTATCATTTAAGAAATCTTAATCTATTTCATTTCCTATTTATTCGTTATGTTATTTGTATGATCTTGTGATATGACAAAACGTTCGCTCGTACTAGCAATAGTATCAGGTGTTTATAACGTCTAGGGCCTCAGATCGGGGCGTGACAAACTTTGTATCAGAGCGCAGAGTTCAAGTGTCCTATGGTGTCTGTGATGCCATGTCAAGTAGAGTACTAATTATAGTGTAAAGCGCGCCATACTTATAATTTGGAGGCTGCAGGGAATTTAGGAAATGTCTCTATTCTTTTATATTCTAGATCGTGGTACAGAGCTTCCTTAAGAATCTTATGTGAATTTGTGTGATGTTCTAATTCCTCTTACCTGCCTCACCTTTGGGGTGGTAATAACATTAAAGGTCAGATTCCTATCGATCTAGTTCTCTTAGATAGAGCAAAAAAAATATTAAGAGACTGCATAAGAGATTAAGCAGAGCATATTAGTGCGTTTAAGCCCATTGATTCATAAGAATGCAAATTGTTCATTTTAATCGTGCATTTGTACCAAACAAATATGTAGTCTCTGATTTTCTTTATTTTTTTTAAACCTTGTTGTAAATGACACCTTTAGCTAGAAGTTATGTATTTCAGTTCTTGGATAGTATTATCACATGAGAGATAATGTAGTTTTGGTTGTTGTAAGTCATAAGCAGCAGATTGAAATCTAGAGCTAGACATATGAAGTCAAAGTGTAGTGGCCTAAGAGTGAACATAGTAAATTAATCGAAGTATATAGCTAGAGTCATGTACCTATTATGTGATTGGTGGGGTGATATGTCTTTAGGTGTTATCTGAGGTGTGATAAGTTTGGTATAAATTCTATGGTTGCAAGTCGAGCAAGGATTGTTGGATACAATGACTTAGAAGTATACTTAAACTAGGAAGAAAGTTAGTAAGACATGTGATGGAGTAGGTAAAGATTAAGTCTATGGTGTGAATAGGAGGATAGAGTGGTCAGGAATTGACAAATTTAAGCTACCCCTTGTGTTTTAAAGAAAGTACCACCACTTATTTTTTTAGAGATAATAAGTAGTAGTTGTATGTGATAAAATATGTGGATAGATTGCAATTAGATAGGCTGTGAGACTAGATTAAAAATTTACTATTATGTCATGAGCCCTCAATGACCTAGTGTTTCTTGATTATCTTCGGTAGCAATAATTCTAAGTAGTATAAGTGGATGAGTGTTGCCATCTATGTTTAGTACTAGACCATAAAGCTTGACCTTAGATGATCGACGTGGTAAGAAGAAGGGTAGCATGAGAATGATAATGTTAGTTAGGATTGGATATAGCAGTCTTGACAAAGCGTATGAGAGAAATAAAGATGTTAACTTGTGAAAATTGTGAAAGTATAAGTATGATACATGTGGGATCTAGATGAATGAGTGAATGAAGGGTAAAATATTTGATGATGAGGACATCTTAAGAATTATAAGGGAAGATATGCGCTCCGGAAAGATACATATCGTAGATGAGATTCTAAGCTCCTAAGTGTAGTGTGTTCCTAGTTTATTGTTCTTGATATTATGTATATGGAGAGATTCTAGGTATGAATTATATGGTAATCCTTCGGTTTTAATTAGGGGATTATAAATAAGACAGTGTAATGTTAAGTCTCTTGATATAACTTTTATATAAGTTTTAATTCTATAATAATGGGTGGATAGAAATTTAGAGGTATAATGATTGTAACTAATAAAAAAAGACCAGCTTGTTAAGTTTTTAATGAAGTGGTCATGTATACACCAATAGGAACATAAATTATAGAATAATGGCCATAGAGGCAAGCAAAAGTTTAGTGAAGTATCTCAGAAAGAAGTCCCAACAAAGATTAAGTATCTACAAATATAGTCTATTAAAAAGAGTTTAGCATTCATGTGTATAGTGATACCCCGACCATACATAGTAAAGTAATGATAGCTCAGTTTAAATAATAGGTCCACAATCTTAGGACACTAAATTTTAAGCTAAGGGGGAGATGATTGGGTGAGGAACAAAGTCATATCTTTGGATACAAATAGTAATGTAATGAGTTCAAAAAGAGATAGAATGAGGAAGTGACCTATGCTTATCCTAAGATATCCCTTGTACTTCAATCATTATGACACTCTATTCATGTCCCCGTATTAGCATTATGCACATGATCTGGGTTTATGAACATACTGATTCGCGTACATGCTAAGTTCCTAGAATGAAAATAAGCTTAACTCAATGATCCCTGACTTACTCCATGAATCCATGAATTTCAGCATGCCCAATCCTATAAACTCACACTTTTTGATATATTTTGAACTCATTTTATGTCATTATCTATATCAAGAATGATTCTTCAGTTGTGCTTTATGTATTTGATATATGAAATATTCATGCTTGTTATGCATTATTCCTGGGATACATATTTATTAGCAAGGTTATGATAAGTATTAGTAATGATTGAGAAGTATCCCTTATATTCCTAGTGCTCATATTCTAGTCCTTCGGTGGTATTCTTTATGACATGACAGTGGTTTGATATCAGTTGAGTAATGTTTGGATAGAAGCAACTAGATGTCCCTTGTTGCGATGACTGCAGTATACCTATTCATCTGAGATCATAAGCATCGATTGTAACACCCCACAAAATAATCCAAGTGTTAGCTCGTGGTAATATGATCATAGAGTTAAAATACTAGAATAGTGTCAAAGAGACTTAGTCTCATTTTTATATTTCCAAATGAGTAAAGTTTAAACCATACGTAATTTCCCTAATTTTGAATTATTATGTGTGAAATCGAATAAGCTTTCCGTCGATATAAGATTTGCCTAAATCCAATACCCGGGCAACAAGTTATGACTAATTTATGTCCTAATTATAAAACACCGTCATTTTGGTGCTTGGCGCATCGCGGAGTGGGTCTATTTATAAATTGTCAAATTCCAGTAGCCTACCATGATTGTGGCGTGTTGCGCTGAAGCTTCAGGTCCAAACCAGTGGGACAACGCGATGGATCCACGCGGTGACCCTAAGAATCCCATTCGTCAATTTTCAGGGAGCCACTGCGATTGTGGCGCATCGCAGTGGCTCATAAAATCTGGCTCCCAGTTATATTTTTATTCCATCTGATTAAAGGTACATTAGGTATTTTCCACCCTGTTATCAGCTTAAACACGGGATTGTATTCCCAAATGACCTCATTATTTATATTCTCATAAAAAACCATTAAGAATACTCCTTAGGGTTTCAAACAAGAAAACCCAAACAACTCAAGATTCAACTGTGGGTTTTTACAATTAATTGAAGATTTGGAATCCCCAAGCCGTGGGAACCAAGAATCATCCTTTAATTTCCTAAATAGAGGTACGTGGGGTTTATCCTAAAAACTACATGGGCTTAAAACCATTAGAGCATGATTTTTAAGATTTCATGCATGAATTTCAAAGGGGTTTCGGAAACTATGCTCTAAATTACGTACTCTGAATGTTTTAATTCTACTATTGTTTTGAACTTGTGGTCCTATCCCCCAAATTGATTTATATGTATACATATATGTATGGGATTTGAGATTTAAGATTGTTTGAGAGCATAAATTATGAACTCCCTCTCTAGTATTGTATTAAAGCTTATGGTTTTGTTGGAAAAGAGTTGAAATGCATATTTTATGATTTGAAAGATGTTTTCTCAATGTCCTTGTACTTGATTATGATTTCAAATTGTTGACAAGGTGTTTCTTTGTATAACTATGTGATGTTAAAGAGAAAGAATTGCATGAGATTGAGACTTTTAACATGACCACCTTTGTTTACTGAATCATTGATAAAGAGAATTAACTGCATGGTTTTACATGAGTTTCTTGAAAGAATTGTTGACATGGTATTCCTGAACTTCATGATTTGAAAAACAGAGATATAAATTGCTATAAATGGCTCAGAGAATGTGACTTGCAAGTCAATAGTATGATGATACCATATATGTGTATATGCCATGACAGAGTTAAAGATTTTAGAGTATGTTTTCAGGGCATGCATGTTTAAAGAACTAAAAATAGGCATGAAGAGGGTTAGGTGGTTATCGGAATAAGGCAAGAGTTCAAGAAACTCTTAGCCTGAAATCGTATTTGCTGATACGGGTATATTATTATTGTACACTGGCGATGGCTGAATGGCGTAGTAGAATCAGAGAATCCGAACCTTGAGGCACACTTAGGTTGGGGGCTTGGCTGCCGAGGTAATGGCAGATTCCATATAGCCCATGGGATTATGGATTGTAGGGTGCACCACCTAGTATAGAAGTAAGACAAAGAGTGTCACAGATTTCAGAATGTTTTCATAGTCTTTTAAAATGCCCATGTCATTTCTTACTATATGATATGTTTAAGAACTTCTTTAAATTGCTCTCATATATGTTAAATATAAATGATTATTTTGGATTTTCTCTGTATACCAGTACATCTGTATTGACCCTTCTCCCCTACCTATCAGGTTCTTAGGCTCAGTCTAGGGGGCTAGATAAGTAGTAGATAATTTAGACAGCAGATCAGATTATGCAGTGGTGAGACTTCTCTATTCTAGAAGGCCTGCCCCTTTCAAATTTTGTCATTTATCATAGTTTTGGTCTACTGGGGGCCTTGTCCCATCTTTCAGATAGTTGTCAAATTTTCATGTAGTATAGATTTCGCAAACTGTTCCAGATGTTATTAGTGATTTTTTTTGGATTTCATTCCTTATTGTTAAACTTAGTCCTGAGTATGGCCATGTTTCCATATCAGATTATATTTCCGCATCTTTTTTATTATGTGAATGTTGTGCATGATTACCAGATAGAGTATGACGCCTGAGCCTTCTTAATTTAGGATGTACGTCATGGCCAGACCCTAGTTTGGGTCATGACAAACTTGGTATCAGAGCCAGGTTCACGGTCCCAGGTTGTTTGCGAAATTTCATAGGGTAGAATCTTGTTTATGGGTGTGTAGCGCGCCATAGTTATAAGAAGGAGGCTACTAGGAATTTAGGAATGTTTCTCTTCTTTGTGGTTTAGTTCATGCTTTAGAGTCAGAGTTTCCCCCTAATTGATGATGTTTTGTGTTTCATAAAAACAATTATGCCACCCCACTGTACTATCGATCAGAATGCACTGACAGATGAGGTCTGTCTACTCATGGGATGAGGACCCAAAACAGAGCTCAAACTCCATAGATTATTGCTACTCTGGGAGTCCCACTTACTCAGAACAGCCCACCTAGGGCACCTAGAGCTCCCCAAACGGGGACTAACCACACTCAACCTCGTGAGAAAGAGATATCTAATGCAGAATTCAGATAGCTATTCACATACTTGCCTAGTTGGTAGCCACACAGACTCAACGGTCGAAAGATATTGGGTCTACATCCATTATGTCTGAGGCTATAAGAGTGGGCCAATTCATGAGGATGAACTTGCCCAAGTTTACGGGTACCAAGGTAGAAGAGGATCCACAGGAGTTTGTGGATGATATGCAGAAGATCTTTAAGGTGATATATGTAGATGAGGTAAAGTGGGTTGAGTTAGAGGCTTACCAGCTTAAGGATGTAGCGAACCAATGGTATAATGAGTGGAAAATTCAAAGAGTGAGCATGCTGAGGCCACAATTTGGGCCGAGTTCATGAAAGCCTTTCTTGATCGATTCTTTCCTCTCGAGCTAAGGGAGGCCAAAGCCAAAAAGTTTATGAATCTAAAGTAGGGTAAGATGAGTATCCAGGAGTACACTTTGAGGTTCAACCAACTAGCCGTTATGATCCAGAGATGACTAGTAACATGAGAGACCAAAAGAGGAAGTTTGTATTCAGCCTTTCAGATGACTTATTGCTTGAATGTCATAGAGCAATGTTCAATAGGACATAGATTTTGCCAGACTATCAGTCCACATGCAGCAAGTTGAGAAAATGAGAAAAGAAAATTGTTGAATCTAGAGAGAACGACAGACAGGCAAAGAGAGCCAAAATAGCAGACTAGAGCTACAGTCAGCAGCAGAGTGGGAATTGGGGTAAAAAATGGCAAAAAAATAAGAATTAAGGTAATACACAGTCTGCAACTAGTGCCCCATTGACCTTAACCCCAGCCGGACAGCACACTCAGGATTTTTAGTATATGTGGGGGCCGAGGATGCAGGGTTCATAGTCTCAAAGAAGTGTAGCTCAGACCTCTTGGACATACTCGCATTGTGAGAAATATGGGAGGAATCATCTAGGGAGATGTCATTTTGGTGCTATGGTGTGTTATTCGTGCAGCTAGCCAGGCCATATTCAGAGAGAATTTTCGGCAGCAAAGGGTAATATTGGTGGAGCCAATTCACACACTAATTCTTCTGCACCACCACTGCCTCAGAAGGGTGCCACTTCAGCTGCCGAAAATGGTCGTAACCGGTTGTATTCCTTGACTAACCGCTAAGAGTCAGAGGCCTCACCACATGTAGTTACTGGTACGTTGCAAATATTTTCCCATGATGTTTATGCGTTAATTGATCATGGGTCTACCCTGTTATACGTGTCCCCTCATGTGGCTATTGGTTTTGGGTTTGAGTTCGATGTAATTACCGAACCCTTTTTTGTTTCAACTCTGGTGGGAGACTCTGTTTGGCTAGAAGGGTGTATAGAAATTGTGTGGTGACTATTTGTGGGTGGGATACTGCCGCAGACCTTATAGATTTAGAAATAGTTTATTTTGATGCTATCTTAGGGATGGATTGGCTTCATTCGTTCTATGCCATGCTAAATTATAGAACCCATGAGGTTACTTTCTCTCTACTAAATGAACCAACAATAGAATGGGAGGGACATTCTTTATCACCTAGAAGGAACTTTATATCTTACTCAGAAGCCGTAAACTTATCTCAAAAGAGTTTTTGTACCATTTTATCTGGGTTAAAGATTCTAATATCGAAAGTTCTTTTTTTTCGTCTGTTCCGGTTGTAAATGAGTTCCTAGAAGTCTTTTTAGATGATCTCCTAGGAATACCACCTAATAGGGAGATAGATTTTGGCATTGATTTATAGCCAAATACCCGTCCTATCTCTATTCTGCCGTATAGAATGACTCCAGCAGAGTGGAAAGAGTTGAAAGATTAGCTAGCAGATCTCCTAGATAAAGGTTTTATCCATCCTAGTATTTCTCCCAGTGGTGCACTTGTACTCTTTGTGCGAAAGAAAGATTGTTCCTTCGTATGTGCATAGATTACCGCCAGTTGAATAAGGTCACAATTAAAAATAAGTATCCTCTTCCTAGGATTGATGATCTTTTAGACCAGCTTCAGGGTGCTAAATGTTTTTCAAAGATAGATCTTCATTCGGGATATCATCGGTTGAAGGTTAGAGAATCAGATATTCCTAAAATAGTATATTGAACCAGATACAGTCATTATGAATTCTTAGTCATGTCCTTCAGGTTGACTAACGCCCCTGCAGCCTTTATGGATCTATTGAATAGGATCTTCCATCAGTTTCTGGATCTGTTTGTCATAGTATTCATTAATGAAATCTTGGTTTATTCTAAGAGTCAGGAGGACCATGCCAATCACCTCCGAGTAATTCTTTAGACTCTCAGAGATCATAAGTTGTATGTGAAATTCTCCAAATGTGAATTCTGGCTAAGTGCTATTGCTTTCTTAGGGTATATTTGGAGATTTTCGCATTTGGAAGGGTATTACAGAAGATTCGTAGAAAGATTTTCTTCCGTAGCTGCTCCACTTACTAAGTTAACCCAGAAAATGGTGAAGTTTATGTGGTCTAACTCCTGTGAGAGTAGTTTTGAGAAGTTGAAAGACAAATTGACTACAACACCTGTTCTGACTCTTTCGGAAGGCACAGAGGGTTTTGTTATGTATTGTGTGGGACTTGGGTGTGTACTTATGCAGCACGATAAAGTGGTGGCTTATTCATCCAGGCAGTTGAAGGTGCATGAGCAAAATTACCCTACCCATGACTTGGAGTTAGCGGCTATGGTGTTTGCACTTAAAATTTGTTGGCATTATCTTTATGGGGTGGATGTTGATATTTTTACTGACCATAAGAGTTTACAGTACGTTTTCTCGCAGAAAGAATAGAACCTCAGGAAAAGGCTCTGGATGGAATTGCTAAAAGATTATGAAATGAGACTGCACTATCATTTGGGCACGACAAATATGGTAGCCGACGCCCTTAGCAGGTTGTGAATGGGCAGCCTTTCTCATGTTGAAGAAGGGAAAAGAGAGATCATGAAGGATATTCACCGACTTGCAAATCTTGGAGTATGACTCTTAGATTCTGAAGATGGAGGGGTAGTTGTTCATGAGATATCTAAATCATACCTTGGTGTGGAAGTTAAATAGAATTTGATCGAAGATCCCATCTTGATTCAGATTAAGAAAGATATGGATCAACAGAAGGTGATGTCCTTTGAAATTGGTGGTGATGGTATTTTGAGATATCAGGGTAGACTCTGTGTGCCAGATATAGATGGTCTACGGAAGAGAATCCTTGACAAAGCTCTCACTTCGAGGTGTGCTGTTCACCCAGGATCTACCAAGATGTATACTGATCTGAAAATCATTTATTGCTGGAATAATAGGAAGTGTGATGTGGCTAACTATGTTGCCAAGTGTTTGAACGTTCAACAAGTGAAAGTAAAGCATATGAGGCTAGGTGGTACTTCCCAAGAGATAGCCTTGCCTTTGTGGAAATGGGAGATGATCAATATGGACTTCATCACCGAACTTCCGAGGTCCCGAAGCCAGTATGATTCAATTTTGGAGATTGTTGATCAACTGACCAAGTTAGCCTACTTTTTGCCCATCAGAACTAACTATTCGGGAGATGACTATGCCAAGCTGTACATTGAGGATATAGTCCATTAGCATGGAGCACTTATATCCATCATATCTAACCGAGGTATGTAATTCTCTTCGCAGTTTTGGAGGTTTTTTCATAGGGGTTTAGGTACCCAAGTGAATCTAAGAACTGCATTCCACCCTCAGACTGATGGGCAAGCTGAGCGTACTATTCAAACTCTTGAGGATATGTTACAGAACTACATAATTAACTTCAAAGGTAGATGGGTAGATTACTTGTCTTTAATAGAGTTTGCTTATAATAACAGCTACCATGCCAGTATTAAGATGGCTCTATTTGAAGCTTTGTATGGGAGAAGATATAGATCACCAATAGGATGGTATAAAGTAGATGAGACACAGTTTTTTTGGGCCGGATCTTGTTCATTAGGTGATGGAGGACGTGAAAATTATTAGAGAATGACTTAAAAAAGCCTAGAGTGTACCAAAATCCTACGCCAATATTAGGAGAAAAGACTTAGAGATTAAGGTTGGTGATTGGGTGTTTCTCTAAGTCTCCCTTATAAAGGGAGTTATGCGATTTGGGAAGAAAAGTAAGATGAGTCCTTGCTATATAGGGCCATACCAAATTTTTAGAAGGATAGGTGGGGTTGGATATGAGTTAGAGTTGCCGACAAGTTTGGGTTCTGTTCATCTGGTATTTTACATATCTATGTTGAAGAAATATATTGGAGACCATTCATTAGTGTTACCTGTAGAGGAGGTCAAAGTGACAGACTCCTTATCCTATGAAGAAGAGCCCGTGGCAGTCTTGGATTGCCGAGTTAGGAAATTGAGGAGCAAAGAAATACCCTCAGTCAAAGTGTTATGGAAAAAATAGAAATTTAAGGAAGCAACTTGGGAATCATAAAATGTCATGATTGATAGATACCCAGACTTATTTGATCCGGTGAATGACGAAATGGATGGTACAATCCTTGTCATATTCCTTTATCGCCTTAGTATACTTTAAATTGTACTTTTTTGTGTTCCGCATCATCATTCGGGGATAAATAATCCCAAGGAGGGATAATGTAACACCCCACAAAATCTTCCATGCGTTAGCTCATGGTAATATGCTCTTAGAGTTAAAAGACTAGAATAGTGTCAAAGAGACTTAGTATTATTTTTGGCTTCCAAAATGAGTAAAGTTTAAACCATATTTAATTTCCCTAATTTCAACTTTTTATCATGTGGTAAATTGAATGAGCTTTCTGTTTATATAAGATTCGCCCATAACCGATATCTGGGCAAGAAGTTATGGCAAATTTAAGTCCTAATCGTAAAACACCATCATTTTGGTGCTTGAAGCGTCGTGGAGCGGATCTATTTGGAAATTGTCAAATTTTAGTAGACTAGTGCGATTGCGGTGCATCACGCTGAAGCTCCAGGTTCTAACCAGGGGGAAAATGCAATGGCTCCACGTCGCAGTGACCCTAAGAATCCCATTCATCAATTTCCAGTGAGCGACCGCGATTGTGGCGCATCACGGTGGCTCATAAAATTGGGCTCCCAGTTATAGTTTTATTCCGTCTCATTATGGGTACATTAGGTATTTTCCATCCTCTTATCATCTTAAACATGAGATTTTATTCCCATATGAACTCATTATTGATATTCTCATCAAAAACCATGAAGAACACTCCTTAGGGTTTCAAACAAGAAAACTCAAACAACTTAAGATTCAACTGCGGGTTTTTGAAATTGATTGAAGATTTGGAATCCCCGAGCTGTGGGCACCAAGAATCATCGTTTAATTTCCTAAATAGAGGTACGTGGGGTTTATCCTAAAAACTACATGGGCTTAAAACCATTAGATCATGATTTTTAAGATTTCATGCACAAATTTCAAAGGGGTTTTGGAAACTATGTTCTAAATTAAGTACCCTAAATGTTTTAATACTATTATTGTTTTAACCTTGTGGTCCTATCCCCCAAATTGATTTACATGTATACATATATGTATGGGATTTTAGATTTAATATTATTTGAGTCCATAAATTATGAACTCCCTCTCTTGTATTGAATTAAAGCTTATGGTTTTTTTGGAGAAGAGTTGAAATGCATGTTTATGATTTGAAAGATGTTTTCTCAATGTCCTTGTACTTGATTACGATTTCCAATTATTGAGAGGGTGTTTCTTCATATAACTATGTGATGTTAAAGAGAAACAATTGCATGAGATTGAGACTTTTAACATGACCATCTTTGTTTATTGAATCATTGATAAAGAGAATTAACTGCATGGTTTTACATAAGTTTCTTGAAAGAATTGTTGATATGGTGGTCCTGAACTTCATGATTGGAAAAATAGAGATATAAATTGCTATAAATGGCTCAGAGAATGTGACTTTCAAGTCAATGGTATGACGATACCATATTGTGTATATGCCATGATAGAGTTAAAGATTTCAGAGTATGTTTTCAGAGCATGCATATTTAAAGAACTAAAAATGGGCATGAAGAGGGTTAGGTGGTTACCCGAATAAGTCATGAGTTCAAGAAACTCTTAGCCTGAAACCGTGTCGATATGGGTATATTATTATTGTACACTGACGATGGCCGTGTGGCGTAGTAGATTCATGACTACGACCCTCGCAGCACAATTGGGTTGGGTCTTGTCTGCCGAGTTAATGGCAGACCCTATATAGCCCGTGGAATTACAGATTGTATGGTACACCACCTAGCACAGAAGTAAGACAAAGAGTGTCAAAGATTTCAGATGTTTTCGCAGAGTCTTTTAAAATGCCCATGTGATTTCTTACTATATGACATGTTTAAGAAATGCTTTAAATTGCTCTCATATATGTTGACTATAAATTATTATTTTGGATTTGCTCTGCGTACCAGTACATCTGTATTAACCCCCTCCCCTACCTCTCAGGTTCTGAGACTCAATCTAGGGACCCAGATAAGCAGTAGATAATTTAGACATCAGATCAGATTATACAGTGGTGAGCCTTCTCTATTACATAAGGCCTTCCCCTTTAAGATTTTGGCATCTATCCCAGTTTTGGTCTACTGGGGCCTTGTCTAAGTTTTCAGATAGTTGTCAGATTTTTATGTAGTAGAGATTTCGCAGGCCGTTCCAGACGTTGTCAGTGATTTTTTTTAGATTTCATTCCTTATTGTTAAACTCAGTCCAGAGTATGACTATATTTTCGTATCAAATTATATTTCTGCATCTTCTTTTATTATGTGAATGTTGTACATGATTACCAGATAGAGTAGAACACCCGGGCCTTCTTGGTTTGGGATGTTCGTCACGGCCAGGCCCTAGTTTGGGTCATGACATCGATAAACTGAGAGATGAAAATTAGCTATATGTAATAGTTAGATGAATTCATATGGGGTGTTCCCTTTTAGAAGTATATGAAATTGTGGTTCATAGAGATTCTATGGTAGACAGAGAAGATTTTTATCATTAACTTGGAAGAAACCATGAAGTTGTTATAGTGATGAGCTTAGATATCATGTCGATATATATGTGGATAAATACACTATGAAATCTGTGACTTCATGATTAGAGTTCGGAGAGGGATGTTTTTTATGATGAGAAAAAGTAATGTGCCTGGGATAACTGTAGATGCAAGAGATTCCTTATTGAGTTTTAGAACTAACCTAAAAGCAAGTCAACAATTAAGGTAAAGGTTCTTAAATGGAATTAGATTATGGGATCTTGAAAATTTAGACTAGCATGATTATTTTAGCCGTGGTACCTTGTACCTTTAAGTAGGCTTGGATAGGGTAAGAATGTGTTAGAATCAAAATTTAGTACTTTGCGTGTGCCTATGTGAGAATTGTATTTTGGAAATAATGAAGTGTAATATTCAGGGCAAAATGATAGGTTCAAAAGTGTTGCTAAGATCTAATGCTACCAGTATTGGAGGTGAAAATACCCGTATTCCAATGTCTAATGCACTCATATTTCATGTTATGTAACTTCAGACCAAATGGGACTTAAGTCTTAGTCTTCATCATGCCATTCATGCTCTATAATCCATATTAGATAGCTAAGATACCCCTATAGCTCATACATAAATTCATATCTTACGTTGTTATGTTCATTTCCCATGAAACATACATCCTATGACATGTCTATGATAAGTCTAATGCATTCCATGACTCATGCCTCTATGTTTCTTCCATGGCTTGTTACGAAGCTCCACGTGTTAGGAAAGCTCATATCATTAAGAAATAGTTCAAGAAAGACTAGACTATTCTAGTATTCCAATGTAAGGTAGCCCTTCTAACCCTGGCCATCATTCAAGGGCGAATGATCTCAAGGGGGAGATATTGTAACACCCTAAACTTTTGCTCTAAAAAAAACCCCGTTGGAACGCTCTTCATATGTACTTATAATTGAGTCTGGAAATTTTTTTGTAACTAGGTATAAATGTCACGTTTTAAGCGTAGGGGTGTTGGATATCAATTAAGAGTATAAGAAATCTCTAAAACAAATTTTAGTTAAAAGGTCCTTTAATAATTAAGTTTTCTTATAGGTTCATACAAGGACCAAATTTAAACAAACATTTCTCCTAGAATATTTAGATTTATGTGTCCCATTACCTATCATATTAAATATTTTTGAGTCTTCTTTCCAATGCCACCACCAACTCATTAATCTGAGACCCGAGTAAAAAGTTACGCGTGTTTTACTAGGAGCAGTCAGAACAACCTACCAAACGAAAATTTTTATTCTTTTCTTTTCACATTCTAGGACGGGTTACTTCATCCTTTACTTTTCCCATAACCTCCAATACCTTCTAAAAACTCCTTCTCAATCAGTTTCAAATGTTTTTTTAGCCTTAACACCTCTCTCCTTTATCTCAAACTCAAGCTTAAGTAATCCAAGAAAATTGGCTCAAGAAATAAAGTTTGGTTCCCTCTTTGCCAACAAAATTTCATCAACGGCTTGTGGTATGTAAAACTACTCTTTCCTTGTAATTCCTTGAAATTCATGGTCTCCAATCCAAGATGTTACAAAATAAGCTAGGGTTGACAAAATTCCCATACTCCTATCCCTCTCCCTCAATTGAAGGCATAAATATGTTCTCCCAGATACTTTGGATAAGAAAACAAAAAAATTAAAATCTTATTTTGTCCATCATCTTTCATTGTTCTAACTGTTGAATTGATCTGAAACTCCCATCCTTCTAATTGTACCTATATAAACTTTTGTATATCTATTGTATTGGTTGTATGCCTACTGCACTTGTCATATAATAGCTTCATTGGTTGTTTTGTATGATTTCATTCTTGTTTTTTCAAAATATTGACCCGTTTGCCTATAATTGGCTCTTTAAAAATTGAACTCTCCATATTGATATCGTCTGATTCTTCAATTGGGAGTTTGAGTTCTCCTTTTACTGTTAATAACTGCTTTACCTTATTCTGGGATCTTATGTTAAACTATTTTCCAAAATCTCAGGTTGTAGATGATTTGTAATACAATATCTAGCCAAACCTCCATGTTAAAATCTCAGGTATACCATCATGTGAATGTTTCTATTAAAGTTATAAGATAAAATTATATGAAACTCTTAACGTATAATTCCAATTCCATAATCCAAAAGAAAGTCACCTTCTTGCAACTTTCCTAAAACTCGTTGCACTCTGTACTATACATTTTGAAATTGCAAGCCCTAGTATAATAATATCAACTTCTCAGGAATTTTCCCATTGACCTAGTTAATAGATACTTAATAATATTAATATGAATATTTTTTTACAAGAATGCTTCCATTCATGTACATGAATTATATCATATTGAACCATGAAATTACCTATCATGAGACTCCAATATTGATAGTGTTAACTCATGAATATGAACCTATTACGGTTAACTCTCAATATGAGCCTAAAGTGGTTATACATAATTATTAGCCTAAAGAGGCTAAAACATGAGCATGAGCCTAAAAAGGCTAAGATATGAACATGGACGTAACAAGACTAACATTATGATCATGAACTAATCAGATAAATAAGATAACCTCATGACCACAATAGAGTTAGTTAGCTGATCATGAAGGCATTGGTTGAAATGAAAAATGCCTGAAACTATGTTTTTCGACATAGGATAGAGATTATTTCGCAAGTTGGATGACTCTCTTTTTATATGTCCTGAAAAGGGACTAACCATGGATACTTGCTAGCAAATTATGTCCTGTCATGTTCTATGCCAAGCAAGGTATAAGATGGATTAGCTGCTCTGGCTGAGATCAGACTCCATGCGCTCACATGGTGGTTTATGACGGTTCACTACTTTATCCCACAAATAATCAAAGGAATTAAATCTACTTTACTTGGTCAATTATAAATTTAGTTTACTCTCTTGTTACTTTTCTGTTGCCTTCACTTATATTTGAATTTCATTGTTACTTCTAATCTCTTGTTGTACTACCCTCCTAAATTGTTTTGCTTACCAATACATTCCACGTATTGATCATCTTTGGCGCTACATCATATCATGATGTAGGTTTTGGATCTCAAGTCTACGGTTAAGCGCATCATTAGGATTATCATCTTCTGCTATTGGTGAGCCTCCTTTCTACTTGGAGAAAATTTAGATATGATCACTTATGTATGTTCCTTTTAGTGTCAGGATATGCCGGGGCCTTTTCCCGATAGTTGTAGTTAGTCATTAGAGGCTTCACAAAATGATTTAGTTATCGGACAGATCTCGTAATTTTTAGTCTTATTTGTCATGACTGTAGTATCTTCAGATGTTAAGTGATATTAATGAACAATGTTGAAAGACTTTATCGTATGAAAATCTTATTCTATTTTGTTTTCTCTCTATACGTTATGTTATTAGCATGCTCTTGTGAAATGCCAAAATTTTTGCTTGTGCTAGCAATAGTATCGGGTGCATGTCACATCTAGGGACTTGGCTCGGGGCATGACAAGAGAGTCCTAGACTAAGTCATGTACCGAGAATAACAATTCTATGCAAACTAAGCCATAACCGTTATCCTTCTTCATTCACCCTCAAGTTGAGCTGCAGTCTTACCACCTTCAACTTGGATTTCAATGCAAGAAAACGGGACTTTGGCAATGTCTTCATTAATAGATCTGCAACTTGATCATGAGAACTAGTATACCAAACTGAAAGATTCTTAGCACGAACTTTGTCTAGAACAAAATGAAAATCATTCTCCATGTGTTTCGTACGAGAATGAAAAATGGGATTGGCTGTTAGGTATGTTGCACTCAAATTGTCATATCTAGAGAGTAGAAGAGCTAAAACAACCAATTTCTTGAATAAAAAACTCCACCCAAGTGATTTTTGAAGTTGCAACAGCTAGTGCTCTATAGTACTCCGCTTCAGTACTTGACCGAGATACTGCTTTCTGCTTCCTTGATGACTATGATATCAAATGATTTCCAAGTATATAGTAAAACTAGTCGTAGACTTTCTGTAATCCACATCTCCCCCTTATCAAAATTTGTATATACATGAAGCAATGTAGTAGATGATGTCCATGATATCGAATGATTTCCAAGTATAAAGCAAAACCAGTGGTAGACTTCCTGTCATCCAGATCTCCTCGCAATCAGAATTTATATAGCCATGAAGCAATGTAGTAGATCAACGTGAAAAGAATAGACCATGAACTAATAAACCTTTGATATAGCACAATATACATTTCACTACCACCTAATAAACATCCATAGGACAATGCATGAATTGAGAGACCTTATTTATTGCATATGCCAAATCTGGACATATGAAGGTCAAGTACTGTAGCCCACCAACTATACTATGATACAACATCGAATCATTGAATGGAATACCATTAGATGCTAGAATTTTGGAAGATGGGAAAATGGGTGTTTCAACAGAACTACAAGACTCTATCTGGACATGTCGAAGGAGCTCCTCAACATAATTTCTTTGAGATAAAAATAAACCTTCATTAGTCTAAGTCGTTGCTATACCAAACAAATAGAAAAGATTCCCCAAATCACGTACATCAAATTGGAACTAAATTTACACAACCTAAGACTTATTACGAGCAGGGTTATTGCCAAGAACCAAAAAATCATCTACATATATTTGGCAAAATACTTTGCCACTATGAGTTGACATATAGAACCAAGAGCTATCAATCTTAGAACCCGAGAATACTAGTGAAAGGAGAGAATCAGTAAGTTATTTGTGCAACATCCAAGGAGCTTGTTTGAGACAATACAAGGATCATTTGAGAAAACACACATGATCTGCATAGGAGGGATCTACGAATCTAGGAGGTTGAAACATATAAACAACCTCATTACAGTTGCTATGAAGAAAAACATTGGAGATATCCAATTGTGTGATATTCTAATAAATAGTCATGGTCGAGGATAGCCACAAACGAATTATTGATGGCTCAACCATGGGACTGAATATATCCACAAAATAAATCCCAGGTTGTTGGTAATACCCTTTGGCGACAAGTCGTGCCTTTTACCGATCTAAAAACCCATCATCCTTCAACTTTGTCTTAAGCACCCATCGACAACAAATAATATTTGAGTTGGCGATGTAGGAATAAGTTTCCAGGTTCCATTAAGTATTAACACATTGTATTCATCATCCATAGCATGATGCTAGTGCTCATACTTAACGGCCTGTAAGTATCAAAAAGGTTCCTAAAAGTCCAGAGTAACAGCAGACATAGAAAATGGTTGCTTGAGCTTTAGTGAACCATTTTGAGCTTGAGTGACCATACGTCGAGCAAGTGATAAGTAGGGCATCTCAGGTTATGGTGAAACATGTGTTGCAGTCAAATTTAGAGGCTAAACAACACCAGGTAGAATATGTGAAGGTTTCTAGGATACAGAAAGCTCTGTGTGTTTAGGGGATGATCTTGTTGAGAATGATTTGGTAAAGGAGTCTGGGAAGAGTTTGAAAGAGAATCATTTGGAGATGGAGGTATTGTAGGAGAAAGAGGTCTCTATAGGGTGAGAGGACCTGCAGGGTTGTTGGTTGATTTCATGTGCACCATGTCATCCTATGAAAAAATGGAAACACAGATTCGTGAAAAACTACATGACGTGATACAAAATATTTTGAGGAAAGAGGATCATAGATTTTATATCCTTTATGAAGTTTTCTGTATCCCAAAAACACACATGGTTTTGATCAAGGTGATAATTTGTCCTTGGTGTAGGGACGAAACCAAAGGAAACACAAGCAACAAAAAATATGTAATAGAATAACCTAGATCCTTCTGAAAAAGTGCATAAAATGGTGATCAATTTTTTAGCTGTGGTATAGGTAATCTGTTAATAGTATACGCAACAATTTAAAATGCATTCGTCCAAAAATGAGAAGGAACATTGGCATAGTGTAATAATGCTCTACCAGTCTCGACAATATGCCTATGTTTACGTTCTGCACAACTATTTTGTTCGGGAGTGTAAAGACAATAAATACGTTGTGTTATTCTATTATGACATAAATAATTAGTCAATGCTTGAAAATTCCCTCCTCAATCATCTTGAAAGCATTTAATAGGACGAACAAAGGATTTTTTAAGAGTGTGAAATTGAATAAACACAGAGAGAACATCAGATGTAAAGCAAAGAAAATAGATCTAAGTGTATTTACTAAAATGATAAAAAAATATCACATAATAGCGATAACCATCATTAGAAACAACTGGGGAAGGTCTTCAAACATCAAAAAAAATTAAATCAAGAGGTCCAGAAGCCTGAAAACTAGACTCACTAATGGAAATCTTATGACTTTTACTAACAACACAAGTGGTGGATAAACTAGGAGATTTACTAAACTGTAAAATAATAAATGATAATGCTTGACGAATGGTAGGATAGTCTTTTGTTAGTTTGCCCTTTGTATAGTGGTACCCTTATTGCCAAATCCTTAATCAAAAAATGGTTAGGAAAGAATTCAACAGAAACAATGTTAGATGTAGTAAAAGAACTAATGGAAACTAAATTTTTAGTAGCAATTGGAACATGAAGAATGTCTTCAAGTTTGAATTTTTTGTCAGAAGCAACAATAGAACTTGCACCTATATGAGAGATCGGTAATTTAGAGCCATTACCTAGAGTTACATCCTCAGGAAATTAATATTTAGATTGAATTCCAAGGTAATCAAGATCATATACTAGATGATATGTGGTGCCACTATCATATGCTAGGTTGGAGACAGGTTGTCCAGAAACCAGAGTGCCATTACATGTCTTGGCTGATGGGCAAACTCATGCGATATTGAATTTTTCTTCACAATTATGATAAATAATTATTGACAGATCTGAGGTTTAAGAAGGGATAGTGAAGGATTGCACGATGCTCTAGAAACCACGTTGTTGAGTACTCTAAGAATAACCACAAGAGAACGTACTTGACTCCTGTTACCTCTACCTCGACCAAGACCACAATTGATCATAAAGGAACTCTGAGTGTAGTGTGTTGTGAGTACAATGATATTAAAAGTCTCATATCTCTTTAGTTGTCATTCTTTATTAAAAAATAATATATAAATCATCTAATGAGATATCCTCTTGATGTGCTTTAAGAGAGCTTTTAAAAGGATGATAGGATGGTCCTAGTCCAGCAAGAACAAATTTGACTAAATCATCATTAGCAACAGGAGGATGCTGTAATGCAACCAAATCATCCACAATTTCTTTTTCCTTTTGCACATAGGACTCGATACTAGTATTTTCTCTCTGTAATGTGTAATTGTGTCTTCAACTCATGAATTTGAGGCTTCATACTTGAAACATAGGCAACAACCAAATTTTTTCAGGATGTTTGATCCATTTCAGTACCAACTAATTGAGTTAATAATCCTTCAGATACGGAAGCAACGATCTAACTTAGCACAAATTGATCTTCTCTCAACCAAACGTGATAGTTTTGGTTGGGTTGTTGATTGGATAGAAACTTATCCAAAATCACCTAACTACCATTAATATGATAGCCACGTCTACAAACTTGAACCATAGAAAGGAATTGTGTCTTCCATAGCAAAAAATATGATGATAGAAGTTAAAGTGGTAACTGATGAGCAATACTAGGAGATGGTAGGGTGGTGACCGTGGAAGTTTGTATTCTAAAAACTGTTCTCAACAAAGAGGGAGTTGATGATGTGATGTCATCCACCATTAAAGTTGGTCTAAAGCTTCTGTCTCTCTAGCCGTAGGTTTTTTTTTTTGGGGTTATTTTAACCTCTTAGGGCACTGATACCATGATAAAGGCTTTCATATTATTCTATTATTGAAAATGCACTGCCATAAATACATACAAATCACGTAAGAGTCCTAGACTAATCATGTAGAGAGAGTCCTAGACTAAGTTATGTATCAAGAATAATAATCCTATGCAAACTAAGCTACAATTGTTATCCTTCTTCACAAACTTTTAAATTTTTTTGAATTATTTTATGGCAAAGAAGGAGCTAATATTAGTAACAATGGTGGAGTGTTGCTTGTATTGGTAATAAAAGTACTTAAGAAATATTTTATCTCTTCCAATCAAACTCACAAAGGAGGAAAGAAGTTGGAATTTCGACTAATCATGTGCAATTGAATCAATATATATTGAATATAATAGTTTTATCTCTCTATCTCTCATTCAAGAAATATTCCAAACTTTTGCATTCATTGTGAGTTCTAACTATTTTAAGGATTAGAATTTATGGAAAAAAGAAAGGAGAAATGATCGGATGGACCCTTGCTCTTGTCTGGGTTTGTAATGTGCACACTTCTACTTACTTTTTTGTCATCTGCACCCTTAAATCCATCAATACAAAATATTTTAAACCCTTTTTCTCATTCTATTAATATGAGTGTGATACAATTGACTACCTCGCCTCCCCTCATACTTGTCTTCTTCGTACTTGCCACCCTCACCCCAACAATATCCACTTACACCTCTCACAATAATTTCTCCACCAAATAACTTAAATTCATCAGCTATTAATCTAAAATATAGATTAAATAATTTCCAAAATAATCTTACAATCATAGCGATTGATAAATAAAATTCATATCCATTCACCCCTTCAATATATTTATTTTATATATGTATATGTATTTTCATGAAAAAATATAATTTATAAAGAAAATAGGTGATTGTATTTTAGGAGTTGATATTAGACTTGAGGATTTATTTTCTGGGGGAAGGGGCATCGATTTTTGTTTGGGGGTGAGAGGTGGGGGTGAGGGATGGGGGAGGGGAATGTCTGGCAAGATGTGGTGGTGATAATTCTAGGTGGAGGTGGGGGAGGGGGAGTGGAAGGGGGATGGGGAGGGGAATGGATGGCTGTGGTAGTGCTGGGTAGTGAGTGGGGAACCGGGGAGGGGTCTATGAATAAGATGTGTAGTATTTGGGATTTTTTCTAGTTTTTGTACCTTTTTATTTACTAATTTTTAAGCCAAAAATTCTTGATTTCGGTTGCTTTAAAATGTGTGTAAACATGCAATCTTCCAGATCAACAATTTAATACAACATATAGGTCAAAAGGGTTTGATATATTATGTTTTGAAAGGTTAAAGGGTTCAGATGAAAAATAAATAAATAATATTGTCCACATTACAAACTTAGACAAGTACAAGAGCCTATTTGATCATTTCGCCAAAAAGAAATGCACGGTAAGATTGACTTCTAGGTCCTAAAGTGATAAAAGATATTTAATAGGTATTAAAGAAGTATTTTTTTATTAGATAAGGACATTGCTTTAGTTATAAACTTAATTAATATGCATGAATTCATAAGAGGGGAATCACGATTGAGTCATTACTATTATTTTTAGGAGAAAATGGCTAATATACATATTACCATTGCACGAAAAAATTGGTATGGCCCACTTAAGCCTAGTAAGAAAAGATTTTCTACTTTTTCAGCTTCCAATTATTTTAGACACATACAATGGTAGAATTTTTATTTAAAGTTATGTGCTTGATTTGTTGTGGTAGTTTTCATTCCTTGAGAGGCAATTGTTCCACATGTAGAATGGAACAAGACTTCTCAATATGGTAGGAGTTTTATTTTGCACTTGAAATGGACATTCAAGGTGTTGGCGCCGGAGGGTCAGGAAAATGAGATTAAGTGGTTTGGTCTCAAAGGGACCAAGAGTTCCTACTTTTCAGCATACGCTAGGATTTGGTTGCAGCTGGTGTCCTGAAGGTATCATCCATAGGGTAATATGACTGATGTGGTTTTCCCCCTGAACTTGGTGGTGGCATGTTCTCTATGGGGATTGAAATGTATGTGGGGCCATAAATATTTATTTATGATTAGAGGAACTTTAATGCCTGGGAGAGGTCAGCAAGGGAATCGTTACTGCCTTTTTTTGATTACCGAGCTATGCAAAAGGGTAGACATACCTAATAAGGATCATGATACCATGGAAGAGTGTAATATGGAATACAACCCACTGAGGTGTAGGAGAACAAGGAGAGGAAGAAAAAAGAAGATAATAGGGGAGGAAAGTGAGAGTAACTGTACTGGTGGGGGGGGAGGGTTAGACACCCCTTCTACTAAGGCTCCCACATCTCTTATGCAGATATATTTTGGAGATAACTCTATTTCTTCTACTTGGGTTGGCTCCTTCAAGCTCTATTTCCCTAGTGGATTACGCCTATGACTATGCTGAGCTCTCAAGGAAGCTAGATTCGGATAAGAAAAAGTGACACCCTCAGGATTGTATGTTAGTGAGGATGTGGAAGGTTGTGCAGGTGATGCTCAAATGTGACTTCCTACCAAGTTACAATTTAAGAAAGAAGTTTTAAATATCGAGATGCTTTTATTCCTTAGCAGGATGAAGGAGGAGGGTTCGGACACCTGATCCTTGGAGACGCTGCTACAACCTAGACACCCCTTCTATTTTTTTATTTTTTTTATTGATTGGATTTGGGTTTCCATAATTGGGAATTGTAACAAACCATTACTCTTTTCATTTTTCTCTAATTTTTAGAACATTTATTGCTACTGCTCTCCCATAATAATCGTTTTAGCCTATATTGCATGTTCGAAATGATTTCTAACTTAATTAGTGCGAATACAATGTTGCTTTTGAAATGAAAAATCAAAAAATATAGAAAGAAATTTCCTGGCAGCTTACTGCCTTGAGTTTCTTTGGCGGTTAACTTACCCCTACAATAGTAAACACTCCGCTGCAACTATAAAACTACCACTGCAGCGGTACTTTCCAATGGTTCCTCTATTTTACTTTTTAATGAATCATAAGTCCTATTTATACACAATACTATCCCACAAATAATTCTGTCATTTATTTCCCTCTTATCTACACAAAACCTCAACCCAAATAATTATTTTGTCCTCCCGAGCTATTACCAACGTGATTCACGCTCAAATTCAAGCAAGTATGACCTTATCCTTCCTCTCCTACTTACCCAATAACAGCTCCAAAATGTTTTCCCCTCTTATAATATAGCTAGACACCTAAGTAGTAAGGATTTGGATAGAATTTAATGAACACTCTAGATCATGGAGAGATGAGGCGTCTCTCAAGTTGCAGAAATAAAGATACACCTCGGGATTACACCCTATCCCCACGATGTTTGGTTTCCTTGAACGCACATATTTCAAATCAACACACATCATAAATATTTATATTTAAGAGTTGAAACCATCACACAATGACTAAGTCACTATATACTACACTTAGCACAATCCACATAACAACTTCCTACAGAGTATTGCCTTACAACAGTACTCCATACAATATCAAGCAAAACATAAAAATTCAACTTTGTATGCTTCTTATTGGCCTCTACTGGTTGGATTGTCTTGTTCCAACCTTTAAAATTTGTATATATATATATATATATATATATATAATAGAAATAGGATACTGCTGGCGTGGATTGTCTCTAGTGTCAGTATTCATATTTATCCTTTTTCTTGTTTTTTTTTGACCTTTTATTCCTTTTATTTTTTTTAAAATCCTACCTATTAATTTTCCTTAATAAAATTCATTAATCACCCTTTATTAACTTTACCAAATAATCATACAGCAAAAGCAGTTTTCAAAACTCTGGATCTTCCCTTTTTCTTTTCAATTACTATTAACCTTCTTCTTAAAAATTTAATAATCAAATCATGGTGCCACAATCTTATCTTAATCTCAGAGAAAAACAAAAATTATTTAGCAAAGGAGAAGAATTAAACTCATCATATGCGCTATTTCAAATAAAAAAATTAAAGATTTCAATTTTAAGAAGGCATGAAACTTCATGTTATCTTAATTTTCCCTTTCATGTGTATTTGTATTAGTGTTTATCTTGCATTTATTATTCTTTTTATTTTATATTTTTTTCTATTTCAGGCCTTATGTATTGCAGTTACGTCGCTGGTAATTATGCCTTTAGATGAGTGATTCTTCTTTTACATTATTCCTATTCGTAAGGTATGTATACTCATGTCCTCATTCCTTCATGATTTTCAGTTGTTTATGTGCATATATTGTTTTGCTTATTTCACTTAGATCGTGTAAATTGAGTATTTTTTACTTCTTCTCTATTTTGTTATTTTTTAACAATTTAATGTTGTTATTATTGTGCATAAAATAAAAGCAATGTACAATTATGACAGGCGAACTGAAAATTTAAAAGTTTTCCATATTTTTTCGCGATTGAACACATTGAGATTCGTTTCTTTTTTTTTATATAAATTTTTCATAGGTATTCGGTACCCGCATTGGAGCCTTACTAATTCAGATTTGCACTGCGTAGATCTTTCTTTTTAAGTTGAGGGTAGGTCTGTCTGAAATCAACCTTTCTACCACACAAATTAGGGCTTGATCTATATATATTTTACCTTTTTCTATTTACTTGTGAGATTACATTGTGTATGTTATGGTTATATTGAGCTAATTGAATTAAATAGATGAGTGAAGTGACATTTATCTTTTCTTGATATTTAATTGAAATACAATTTAGTAATTTATTTGTCAGAATATATTTGGAACATCTCCTGAGCCAGGATCTATCTGAAACAAACTCTCTATTTTGTGTGAGGTAATGGTATGAACTGCGTACACTTTACACTTCCAAATTTCTTTGTTGGAATACACTATATTGCTGTTCTTTCTGTTGTATATTCAGAACGTCGAGCAATAGATATTTATCAATGTTATTGTGTAAGAGATGTACTCTTTTTATTATTATAAAAAAATTATTTAATAAGTAGGTTTTGATTAGTGGGCATTTTTAAAATGAGATAACATAAAAAGCTTTCCTTTTTTCTTCTTTTAGCAAATCGTCCTTTTGAGAAATTGAAGAGAGAAAAGAGTTTTATATTTGTCTTCGATTTGTTTATTTGAAGGAAAAAGGTAATTTTAATTTTTTCTGTTTTTTATTTGAGAAATTTATCTATTATCACATTTGAGAGTGGTGCATTTTTATGAATTAGTTGTTGGAGCAGATATTGTAGAAAGAAGTTATTACATTAAAAACTCATTCGAGAGGAAGATAGAAAGAGGGGCATGAGTTATGCTTCTATTATTTACCTTATGAGTAACTATACAATAATCAATGCAAATTACTATATGACTTTTGTTCAATGAAAATGTTGAAATATTTAGAGCTATTTTGCGTTACGCCTTCAATATAATTAGTATACGTAATTTTGAGGCATTGAAACTGAAAGTTGAACTCCTAGAGCTTGCGTGCATCGTAGAAAATATGATTTTCTCAATATCAAGAAAAACTTTTCTCACAGAAATTCATAAATTAACTCAATATCAAGAAAAGTTTTTCCTCAGAAATGTAGAGGAACAAATCAGTCTTTATGGGAACTAAATTTTCTGTTGAAGCAAATAGTAATACAATGATTCCACCATGAAAGATTGAATGGCAACAAGGAGCAGGTACAACAACATCCAAGGTCTGCAAAATGTAATTTATGTCCTGCTTATCTATCTTTACATGTTGTAGGGCTCGAGAATTTGATGGATGACCATGAAAAAAATTTTGAGATGATGCAAGATCAACTTGTTCAAAGAGAAAGGGAGCTATAATTTGTCTATATTTTATAGACGGGAGGCATCGACAAGACAATTTTAACAAACAAAATCTATCGTGATCCCTTAATAATTCGGTATAACTTTGATATTCCTACAAAAGTGTTATTGTTTCACAAAAGTATTTCGTAAAATGTACTCATAGGCTTTCTTTCTTCTATAAGTGATGAAACTTGTGATAAATTTCATGATGGATAACTAGCAGACATCGTAAACTTCTAAAATGCAAGAGATAATTGATAGTCATTGTGATGTATGGACTACATGAGTTTTAAATTATATAAAACAATCTTTCTTACTTTATAATAAAGTTGAATTTCCTTGACTGCATGAAATGTAAAAATGGCTAAATATACTTGAGAAATCAATTGCTTTAAAGTGCAGTGGATCGCAGCAATGGGTTGCCGCTAAAAATTATTGAGATTGTGTTTATCAAACTATTATTAAGATCACATATGAGTTTCTTTTGTAAGCTAATATTATTGCTTAATATTTAAAAGCGAGCAAGAAAGATTTGACACTTTAAAAAATAGAGTAAGAAAGAAAAACATTTAATTAAAGAAGATAAAAAAGGAAAAAGGTATAATTTCACAAGTTACATTAAGTATTCTAGAAATCCAATATATTTGGATTTAAAGACTAAACCTTTTTTTTCACAGAGTGATTTTTTATCACTTCTGATATTTGTAAATGAGAAAGTATTATTTGAAGGATTATCAAAATGAATTATTATGACGTGCGAAGCGCGGGTATGTTACCTAGTATAATAATCTAGAAATTGAGTCCAACTAGTCTCAATTGTGATGGTTAAGATATCAATTGGACTCAAACCTGGAGTACAACATTTAGATTGGACGATAGGACAGAAGAAAGTGAAATATTTTCCTTGATTTATTATCGCCTCCTACTGATTTGATATGGATGTCAACACACCAATATACAAGACTTTACTCGATATTTCCTCTTATATTAGAGGACCAATAACCTGGGCTTTGATACCATCTTATCATGATCCAAATCACAACTAATGTGAGTATCTACCTAACACTACCCTAGATAAGAGAATCCTTACTACCCAATCATTCAAGTCATGCAAAATTTAAAACCAATTCTTAATTCAAACTCTTTAAATTTAGTTGATACATGGTAATTACTTTCAGTAAATTTGATAAGTATAACTGATGCAGAAAATAATCAAAAGTGAATCTCCATAAACTAATGAAGGTAGGAGTTAATACAACACCACTATATAGGGAGTTGGGAAAGCTATGACACAACATCTATACAAGATAGAGAAGGAAGGAGATGTTAGATAATGATCTTCCTCACTACTATAGAAACTCCAACTTACCTCTATAATATGGATAAATCGCAAGAAGGAGATATAGTAAGTGCAGTTTCAATACAACCATATGTATCGGTAGGTATCATCGACCGATTTGGTTTAGAAAAAAATAATAATGATATCAAATAGAAAGAAGCCGTGAGTTTTAGTAAAGTTACTAAAGACCATTTATTCATGTATTATTACCAACCCTTAGAGTGTGACCTTTTCATTTGATATTTTTGTATGCCTTTGTCCTTAATAAGCCTTTCCACCCTGTATTGTTATTCTATTTTATGCAATCCTATTTTATATAGTCTAGAAAACTCTACCGGGGTTCACTATATCAATACTTGAGACTATTGGTGGCAATCGGGTTCTTTATTGTTTAATCCTTACGTAGTGTAGCAAATCTAATAATCTATTTATAGATACCTGTACTCACGATATATTTACTTGATACTGAGTAGCAGGACCCAACTATGAAATATAATTATAGATTTCCATAAATAAGATAATTACGATCCGTGAATAGGAAAGCACACACACAATGCATATGAGGCATGAATGTATGCAATATGCACAACTTCTCTTTCTCCTTCTTAATTCATAACCCTCATCATCAATATCATCAACATCATGAATACCATGATACAATATCATACTAGTCATTATCAATACTATTAGTATCATGAACACCATGAGCTAGTATCATCATCATTGTTATCATCAACAATATCACTAATGGGTATGCAATGCTGTCACAAGTGAATAGTGTCGAAAGTAATTTTATGCATTCGATCATAGTATATGTACAAACCCAAAGGGACTACCACAACCACTTTACCTATACTATACCGATACTTATAATATAATGTCACACTTGCCCTTTTAACCTCTTTTTTCGATTGACTAAGAATTTATTTATAATATGTTGTGAATACCTTTTATATTTATACTGAAATAACCCCCTTTTGCTTACATGTAATTAATTGAATGACAATGCCCATGTAATACCCCAGGAAATTTTTCGTTGAAATTTTGTGCGTAAATGTGTTGGGTTCTATCTTCTAGAATGAATTATAAATTTTTCGTGTGGAATGTCTTAGATTATGACCCACCATTGTTTAGAGTATCGAATAATATTTCCAACGATATGTGGATCATCAAAAATGGACACCCGAGCGACGAGTTATGAACATTCCGATCGAACCGTGAATAGTAGTGAACAGTAAAACATGCAGGAAAAAGTACTGAGGCCTAGGGTATTTTTGCTCTAACTTTAAATAATCATAACTCCTTGTACATAATGAGCTGGGTGATCTAATATATATCAACGGAAACCTCCACGAGTCCTCTTTCCAATGAAATTGGTTTCATCCAATTTGTCTATCGGACCAAAAAGTTATGGTCGATCTACTTCAACCTATCAAAAGTGAATTTTTGGGTCAACTTTAAACGATCATAACTCCTCGTACACAATGATCTGGGTGAGATACTATATACCAAAAAAAATATATGAGAGTCCTCTTTCTAATAAAATTTGTTTCAACTAATTTGGATATCGGAGTAAAACGTTATGGTTGATCTACTTCAGACTATCAAAACAGTCCACCAAAGGACAAATTCGAGAATTATTTGATTTTTAGGGGCATTTTGGTCATTCTTCCTCACCCAAAATCCGCCCAAACCCTATATTAAAGCCTATTAGAAGCATTATATGTTATATTTCATCAAATTCCCTCAAAAAGAAAATCCTAAGCTCCTACATCTAACTTTAAGAACCTCCAAAGTTCACCATTAATTCTGCAAATTTATTCAAGATTCCAAGTTCCTAGTTCAAGAACTCCAAGAACCATCATTCAAAGGCACGATTAACATCTCAAAAATGAGTATCGATCTAATGTTCATCATTCAAGATATGTGGGTTTTTTCAACAAGAACTCTCTTTCATTCTTGTGCCCAAAAGTAATTTTTTTTTTACAAAGGCATAACTTTTATTTGATTTTTACAAATTTGAAGCATGAACCCGTATCTTATGATAATTATTATGAAATCTTGATGTTTTTGATTTAGAAAGATGAATTTATATGTGTGGAGATATAAAGCATGAATCTTGAATGATATTTATCATGATTTTGATATTTGAGTCGTGAATCCCCATTGGAAATTGTGTTTTTTTTTATGAAAGTATGTGTTATAAGCACGTTGATGTTGAATAATTGAGATATTTTGAATGATTTGACCTTTTGGTCTTAATGGAGTTGTTTTGAACTCGAGCGTGGAAGAAATTCACAACGTGGTTGATTTTGATAGATGGGAAGAATGATGGCTCCCGATGTATATTTATATATTACTGAAATTGTTTTGTTGTGGATTGTATTTGAAATCATCTGAGATAAGTCCGGTAGAAGTCTTTAGCACCGAGTGGGAGGTATAAAGCCACCTTACTTCCCTAGAACTACGTGCCCCCGTAGGAGTAAGCCTGAGGCTGATTTATATAGTGATCACTAGTTTATGTGGATTTGATATCGATAATCCTACTCCGATGGCAAGGATAGGACGGCTCTCCCCAACGTGGGTTGTACGTTGGACTCCATGTAGCTCACATGGTTTATGTCGGTTATAGGATCTCCCAGTGTGTGTGTGTTTCCTTGTGTCTATGGTGAATGGTGAAGTGATTTGATAGTGGAATTGTGAAACTTATTCTTTTGAAAGATTTAAATGATATTTACATTATGAGAATTGATATTCTTGACGAACTGAAAGTGATTGACAAATTATATGATGACTCACATGTGTTATTGTACTTATTTCATCCTCTCATGATTATGATGATTTTCTTTGGGCTATGTGAGTCTTTCATACATCCTGCATATTTCTTATAAATATTTATGAAGATGATGTTTATACATCTGCATACACCCCCATATACTCGGTTTCTTTCCATGGTACTGACCCACATCTTCGGATGTGGGCTGCATTTTCTCATAATGTAGGTTCAGGTGCTCAGTTCCAAGTTCGACAATGATTCTTCGAGAACTCTGTTCTACATCCTCTGTTGTGGTGAGTCCTCATGTTCCGAGGACGTGATGTCTGATGTTGGTTTCACAAAATTATTTACATTTGATAACTGAGTATGAGGAATAGTTTATTCATCATAAAATTTTTCCAAGGCGCTCTCACATGTATTGACATTTTGGGTTGTTATAATATCATGTCATCTTTTCCACTAAATTATCTTGCAGTTAATTCTAGGCTTCTAGTTTTCTGCAATTTTTCATATTGTACTCCATCTCCATTTGTGATCCATTTTTCTGAATTTATTTGATAAGACTACCTGTACATTAAATAATATAAATGAAAGAAAATATATATTAAGCAAGACAATCCTTAGGAACAAATCTGATCGACAACATAGTCCATAGTTCTTTTAGCTACGGGCGAGTTGTGATCTTGAATGGAAAGTAAGTGAGCATAACAATGATAAAATAGCAAATGGAAACTAAGAAAAATAGATAAAGATTAAGACCAAAGCTAAAGATTTTTATTTATTAAGCATGAAGAGAAGCAAAAATTGGACTCCTTACACTGGAGGAGGGAGAGCCTATTTATAGGGTAGAGAGACTGCCCATAACAATAGTGATAGAATTATTTTGAGTTTGTAGTATCATGACCAATGATACTATAGCCACGTACTCTTGATCCATTAAAGGATACCAACACAGTATTGTCGTATGATGTAGTTCAATTGAGGGTCACCTATGCACCTTAATAATCTGACATATCGTCCTGTTATCTGTCCTTTGCATAAAGTCACAATTGTTGATGGTCTTGAGCTATTCTAATCTTGTTTGAAAATGCATTTCTTTATTTCAGGTCTGTTCATAAGATGATGCCATTGTAGGCTAGTTCTTGTAATATCCGACTCAAACTAGCTTAGTCCTCATTGAAGCTATTTTACCCCATACATTCACTAAGATAACATTATTTGGATATGAAAGATGATAATTAGTCATCTTCTAGAACATACTTTAAACATGTATATTTCTATAGTAAAAATTTTCATTGAAAAGCTAAATGAAAACAAATAGTATTAAGAAGAAAGCCATTTTAAAAAAATATCTTTTAATAAAGCCATTTTAAAAAAATATCTTTCTTTAATTTATAACTTGTTTGTGGTATCTGAATTTCCATTTTCTATGTAGTTTATTGATTCTAGTTGAGATTGAGATCATTCAGTACGAAAATAAAATAACAAGTTGTTTAATCCAATCAAATAGGATAAAAGATCATATGAGTTTTCATAGCTTATCTTGAAAGCACGAGCTATAACAATGGTGGAAGATAGTTATCTTTAGAGAGAAGACAGACAAGAAGATATTTTAATTCAATTCAATCAAAATGATCATGTGTACTATCATTGGTATTTATAGACAATTTTTCGGTTAGTACAGTTGTTTCCAACTTATTCTTTAGGTTAGTTACTATTCTAATTAGCAAATCATTAATTAGTATAGTAGATCACTAACTATTTTGAGTCTGTATTAACTGACTTCCCCTCAATACTCCCGCTCAAGTTGGAGGTTGTAACTAGTCCCAGCTTGTACAGCAAATACCTATGCTAACTTCTTCAAAGTCCTTTTGTGAGCAAATCTGCTTATTGATATTTGGTTCCAATGATTCTTTACCTTTCCTTTCTTGATGTTATCCCTAACAAAATGGAAATCTATTTCTATATGCTTTTTATGTTCATGCAAGATTGGAGTTCCTGCAATCTAGAGTGCAACCTGTCTATCACAATACAGATCAGCAGGTCTCTTCTCTTCAATTCCTAGATCATCAAATTATCCTTGCAGCCAAATTATTTTAGATATTGTAGCAGCTAAGCTTCTATATTTTATTTCTACAGAGCTTCTGGAAATAGTGTGTTGCTTTTTTTATTTCCATAATATCAAGGATCTTCCAAATTTAATTATGAATTTTGATAGAGATCTTCTAGTGTTTGGACATGCAACCCAATATGTGCCACAAAAACAACACAGGGAATCAGTTTCATCACAACTTATCATGATCCCTAAACCCAGTTCTTACTTGATCACTCTTATTGCTACATCCCAATGTAATCTCTTAGGAGCCTATATAAATTTACTAAGTGGTTGCACTACAAAAATTATATCTGGTTTATTCATTGTTAAGTACAACAACCTCCCAATTATCCTCTAGTATCTAGTTACATTTTATAGCAAATCATCAGTACCGTTTTGTCACGATCTGAACTAGGGCCTATCCATGATGGGTATCTCAAGTAAACTGAGGACATGAGACCACCCTCATTATACCGGGATAAACAAAACATAACACCTGGCAGCAGCTAAAATTTGAACATATCATAAGATAGAGAATAATAACTCAAGACAACTAATAGTGTCACTCATCACAATCTAGTCCACAGTAATATTCACAAAGCCTCTAACAAAACCGATAATAATCTAGATCAGGACATGCCCCTAACTATGAAAATGACAATGACAAGGATAATATTAATTATAATGTAAACTCTTCAATCCTAGACTATGAAAGAAAACTGATGAATTGCCCAAGTCTTTCAGAGAATGGAAGCTCACCACTTTACCACAACGACTGACGAACCGATCTGATTCACCTAACTACATAGGAAAAGTAGAAGTATTCTCGGGTCCCTACATCACATGGGAATACAGCGTTCGAAGAGAGTTAATGGGTTGAGCACTTGCATGTAACTTAGGGATAGAGAATAAAATAATGCCAAGTCATATCCCATTCAAAAACTTGTGAATAATATGTTGGGATCAGGAATAATGTTTAGCATGAAGTAAAACATTAGACTGGACTATATAGCTTGACCGTCATAAAAGGAACCCACGTGCTATATGGGTTTAGCTCCCCCTGCTGAAGTGCCCCAGTGTGTGTTAGCCACATAAACCAGAGAAAATCCAAGGGAAAGGTAAAGACATCAAGGCTACTAGCCATCTCAAATATATATATATATATATATATCAAGTGTGACCCACGTTTATCAAGACCAAACCTTATGTCAGAAAATATGAATTTCTAGTATAAGTCATCCAAGACCCATATCTTCACGTCTTTGCTTTATAAAACCCATTAAGCCTAATTTAAAGCAAGTTTCACATAACCCATTTGTTAACCAGTAAACCAACCGTGAAGGCACACCATGGGTATAGTCATACCCTTACACTTCTAAGATTATCTCTATGCCAAAACAATCATATTAACTTGGGGGAAATGCCTCTACCCCCATTTGTTCATTAAATCATAACATAACCACCAAGGCTTTCAAAACTATGTTCATTGTTTAACTAGTTATGTAATGTCTTAACATAGGTGAGTAAGTCAAATGAAGTGACAATTTCACAATTCAAATCAATTTAAACAAGTGGGTAGAGGGAACATAATTATTCAAAACTAATTTAAAATTAAACATCTATTTGGGAAAAACCATGACACCTTTGTTTATTCACTATACCCTTGCACCCCACATGTTCAAAACAATTAATAAAGCATAAATTAGGCATAATAAATCTTTGGAAAACAATTTAAGAATCAAACATATCAGAAACTTCAATCACATCAAAACCCATATTCATAACCATCCAATTAAACCATTTAAATACATGCTTTCATATAGTAATAATTGGGGAAGAGTAATAAGCCTAAAATACCAAGATTTATCGAGAGAATTCAACCCTTGAGCCCTTAGATGACCAACTTCTTGGAAACCCTAAGTATCTTGACCTTGGAGAGTTTAAAGAGTCTTGAGAGTGTTTGGTTATGTTATTGACGAAAAATAACCCCCCCAAGTGATTTATGGACATGGGGTCTAAGTAAGGGAAAAAGGGAATTGATAAGAATTCCCTTATCAAAAGACTAAAAATGGACCGCCTAGTCTCTATGGGTGACCTTAGGACTCTAGAGTCACCTTACGACTCATAAAGTCCCACTCGTAGTCTGGATACTATCCATGATCACCAACACTGACTTGGTTATGACTTGTGACATACGAATTATACCCAGTCGTTACGACTCGCATGGTCCAGTCATTCTGAAAGTAGAGACAAATGGGAATCAGACTGGCTAGTTTACAAAAGACACCATACAACTCATTTTGAGTTCTTACAACTCATAACTCCCCAATCATTGTCATAGTAGAAACTCCGTTCTAACATACTAGCCAGCCTATGAGTGGGTCCTTAAGACTTATCAAGACTCCGTACAACTCATAGAGAGAGTTGTAGTCTAGGTAATGTGGATAAAATTTTAGACATATTCAAGGACCAAGAATCCAGGGTATTGTATACTCCCCCCATAGGATCATTCATCCTAAAATGACATGAAAAGGAATTTATTAGCATGCTTTTACTCCAACCACAACAACACTTACCTTTAGCAAAGATAGAAAATAATGATATCAAGGAAATCACAATTCTATTTAATAAAGTTAGAAAATAAAGATATTAAGAATTACATATACCTCAAGCATGATTATCCTAAGAATGAAACAAGAATGTGTATTGGGACTTCATATTCTCTTAGACTTCCCAAGTAGCTTATTCAAGCTTTTGGTTCCTCCATTGAAATTTTACTGAAGTCACATCCTTTGATCGCAACCGGTGGACTTTTCGATCCAATATCTCAATCGGGACTTCCTCATAGGACAAGGAATCCAAGAAATCAACTCTTTCCAAAAAAGAAAACCAAGGAAGGATCACCAACGTACTTATTCAACATCGAAACATGAAAGATTAGATGGATAGAACCTAAACTCGAAGGAAAATCCAACTCATAAGCCACATTGCCTGCTCACCTAAAAATATGGTATGGACCAACATAACGAGGATTGAGTTTCCCCTTCTTTGATAACTGCATCACTCCCTTAATGGGAGACACCTTTAAGAATATCAAATCATCCACATAAAACTCCAAGTCCCTTTTTCTTATATCCGCATAGGACTTTTGGCAACTTTGGGTGGTCTTAAGCCTGTCTCGAATCACCTTCACCTTCTCTACAGCTTGGTGAATAAAGTAGGGACCATACAACCTATTCTCACCAACCTCAAACCACCCAATAGGATACCTATATTTCCTACCATACAAAGTCTAAAAAAGAGCCATTCCAATACTAGAATAATAACTATTATTATAAGCAAATTCTATGACAAGCAAATGGTCAACCCAACTACCACCAAAGTCATTCACACAAGCTTTAGAATATCCTCCAAAGTCTGGATCATACTTTCTGCTTATCTATCCTATTAAGGGTGGAAAGCGGTGCTAAGGTTCAACTTAGTCAGCAAACCTCGCTTAAAGAAACACCAAAAGTGAGATGAGAACTGAGTACCTCGATCAGATATGATGGAAACTAGAGCACCATGCAACTTCATGATCTCTTCAATAAAGAGCTTAGTGTAATGTTTCATTGAATAAATAGTATTCACTATCAAGAAGTGAGCAGACTTTGTAATCCTATCCACAATGACCCAAATGGAATCAAACTGATGGCGAGACTGTGGAATACCAATAATGAAATCCATATGAATTACTTCCTATTTCCATATGGGTAACTCAATATCTTTAGATAAACCACTATGCCTTAAGTGCTCCAACTTCTCTTGTTGACACACCAAGCACTTCACAATAAATTTGCCTATATCCTTCTTTAGGTTATTCCACCAATAAATTTCTCTAAAATCATGATACATCTTTGTAGAACCAGGATGAATGGTGTACCTTGACTCGTGAGCCTCAATAAAGATTCTCTCTCGTAGCCCATTAATATTAGTAACATATAATCTACCTTGGTACCTCAAGATACCAGCACCATAAATCTTAAAATATATCACCCTCTAGTGACCCATATCATCCTTAATCTACATAAAGATAGGGTCCAAAGACCGATATTTTCTTTACCTCAGCACCAAGAGATGTCATCACCACTTCTTATACAATCACACCACCATCCTCAGAGTCCAAGATATAAGCTCAAAGATTAGCCAAATGGTGAATTTCCTTCACTAAACCTCACTTCTCGTCATACACATAAGATAAGCTTACCATAGACATTCTACTAAGAGCCTTAATAACCATATTAGCTTTACCTGATTGATAATGAAAATTTATGTCATAGTCCTTAAGCAACTAAAGCCATCTCCTCTACCTTAGATTTAAATCCTTTTGATTGAACACATACTTCAAAATCTTATGTTCTGACAAGATGTCCACATAAACCCCATACAAATAATGACACCAAGTCTTTAAAGCAAAGACCACATCCAATAATTCCCAATCATGAGTCGTATAGTTTTTCTCATAAACCTTTAATTATTAAGAATCAAATACAACTACCTTGCCATGATATATAAAAATATAACCCAGTACCATCAAGATGCATCACAATAAACAACAAAGTCATCAGTACCCTCAGGTAGAGCCAAAACTAGAGATAAAGTTAACATATCCTTTAACTTCTTAAAACTACCTTCACAAGCGTTATTCCATAAAAAAAACTCACCTCAACTTAGTAAATAAAGAAGCAATAGAATAGAAACTTTCCATAAACTTTCTATAATAACTTAGTAAACCCAATAAGCTCCAAATGTCGGTTGGATTCATGGGTCTAGGCTACTTCTTAACCACCAAAACTTTTTGTGGATCATCAATGGTCCCTTCTGTAATACCCCATACTTTTCTTAGTTCAGTTCAGCTCCTAGTGCTTTCATAAGAGGCTAAAGCTTAGAAATTTAGCTAAGTGTCAAGAACTTATCTTAAGTTTTGGCCTCTTAACTTTGAAAATTTTTAAAGAAACCTTCCCAACCCTGTGACGTAAGTTTTTGAGTTGATTAATGATCAAGGGTGTAAGTATCATGCCTCAATTAAGTTTTAGATTTTTTCGAATGAGGTTTGGAGCATGTTTAGATTTACAAAACACACTGCAATTCTATCGTGTCGTGCCAGGGATAGCGATGAGGTATTCATCGTATCATGGTGAAGGCGTATTTTTCATATTCTTGATCCATAATTTAAATGAATGTGTCATGACCTTTATCCTAATGTGTGAAATGCTTACTAGGTTAAGAGTGTTCATAAAAATCACATAGAGACAAGTTGAGATAAGATCCTTTGATTCATCCAAAGTTTGGTATTTGATTCTACAAGGTTCAAATTTGAACGTGTATAATTTTTTATATACGTTGAATTTTCTGTCACAAGATACCAAATTGTAGATAATTAAGTTAGCTTTCCAACGATACCAATTTCACTTTAATCCGATACCTGAGTGAAAATTTATGGCATTTTTCATCTGAGGTAGTAGGCCACCGCGATTACACCGCATTGCGGTGAGCCTTCAATCAGAATTCGGGTTATGAATTTTTTATTTAAATTATTGAAGGGCAATAGAAACTTTTTCTACCTCGACCCAGGTCATAAAAACATGATTTAAAGCAACCATTAGGGCGTTAATTGCCCTCATTATCCTATTTTACTCACAAGAACAAACCCTAAACAATCCCCTTGAAGAACATTAAATTTAGTCCTCTTCTTCAAGAAAAATCAAGATTTCAAGTTTCCCAATTCAATAAAACTTTCAAGATGTTGTTTCTTCTTCAAGATTTAAAGTTTTAAGGTGTATGGGAGTTCATCCATGGGCCTCCTTTCACTTGTGGAGCCAAAAACCCTTTTCTTTCAATTAAAAAATGAATAATGTTATTATGTATGTTCAAGGAAAGATTTAATTTCATGTTTTCATGGTATTTTTAATTCAATTCAGTCCATATGTGATTCAATACAAGATTTTGGATTCCTCATGCCATGAATTTGAGTTTCCCATGCTTTACTCAAGTGAATTACATGATAGATCCTATATTCATGATTCTTAGCAATATTTTCATATTTTAAATTCATGCTTATTCACATTTTTGATGAAATTCCCACATCATATTCAATCAATGTAAAGATGAATCCCCAGGTTATGATGTAACACCCCACATTTCGGGCAACAATATAGACCATGATTTCGATGTGTTGATAAATCCCAAAGCCATAAAATCCTTTGCCAATATGGTATGTTAATTAATTTTATAGTATTTGAATCCATTCAAGCTTTAATTTAGACCATAGAGGTCTTTCAACTCAAGGACGAGTTGAAACTATTTTGATCGGTTAAGTTTTAGTGGACCTTGTAAAGTATGTCAGCTTCCATCGACCATAACTCTCTGTATATGTTGAATTAGGGAGCCTACTATATGTCAAATGATAGGTCTTCGATTTATCTTTCCAACAATACCAATTTGGCTAAAATTCGACGCCCGAGCAAGAAGTTATGGCCTTTCAAAGTGATATGTGTCGCCTAACCAATTGCCCATGACCACTGGAAAGCATAGGCAATAGCCTAGGCGATATCCTAGGCTGTGCCTATGTAAACATAGGCGATATCCTAAGCGGCGCCTATGTGAACATAGGCAATGGGATGGGCGGCGCCTATGTAAAAAATTCAAGTGACTTAAACACTCCGTTTAGGGAACAAAATGGTCCTTTTCCACCCTTACTTAGCCTTAAAATACGAAATTCAATTCCAAGGACCCCAAAATACACCTTCATTCATCGAAAGGGCTCAAACATTCTCCTTAGGGTTTCAAAATAAAAACCCAAGTAGCACGAGATTCAACCAGGGGTTTTCGGAACAAATTGCATATTTGGAATCCTCTCAACGTAGGCTTCGAGAAGCATCTAATATTCATAGTAATCGAGGTACGTGGGGTTATCCTAAAATCTCATGGGTGTAGTTTTTATGAACATGGATGCTTTTAAATAGGGGTTTTCAATCAAATGCTAATAACTTGCTTTCAATATGATAAGTCATTTTTCTTTATGTCATGGGAATTGTTTTCCTATATACTTCAATGGTTGAAACCATGCAAATGTGACTTGAGATTTTCCAAGGAACTTTGATAAAGATGAATGATAAATTGCTTTCAAATTCCCATGATAATGTCTTGATACCCTATATCATATTGTGACCAACAAAAGAGAGCATGAATTTGAAATAAATATTGTTCACCACTTGTAAATGATGAAGCACCTTGGTTTTTACATGATTATGCATCTGTGGAAGTGACATTGAGGACTTGCAAGTCGGGTATGACGATACCCTATAGAACATGATATGTGATTGAATCAGAGGAAATTTGAATGCACTGATTTTACATAAGAAAGGTGGATGCCCGAAGAAGGCATTTGAGTATAAGGGCTCATCGCTGGAAAACGTGTTTTCCAACATGGAATTTTGGTACCAGGATAAGTGATCTTGTGTACTTAACTTTATGTCATTCCTAAATTGTGACTATAGGTAGGAGCCCGGGCTAAGTGATCTTGGGCACTACCAGTGGGTCGAGACACCATGCTTTGTGGTCTTGAGTGTCTCTCCCTCACTTATACTCAAATATCAGTAGAAACCGAGGTTAGACAGTTGGTGTAAATTATGTAGGGTATTCCACCTAGCTCAGTTGCATTTCATTATTGTTGAGAAACTATTGCATTACGCCCATGTGTTTTCAAATCATTTGATACGAAATTGCTTTATAATGGCTCTCAACTATATTTTGTTAAAAAAAATATTATGTTTTGTTTTGATATCTTTGCATGCTAGTACTTTTGTGTTGACCCCCTCGCCTCTCCAAGCCTTCAGGTTCAGATGCCCAATCTAGGGGTTAAGAGAATCTATAGATCATTCAGACAGAGTTGCAGAGACAAGTGGTGAGCCTTCTATGTTTCAAAAGATCTTATGTACTGCAGTCCTTTTATCTGATATTTAGTTTTGAGGTCTGTTGGGGGCCTTCTCCTAGTTTTCAAATAGACATTGATTTAGTTATGTAGTAGAGATTTCACAGATGATTTTAGAGATATTGATTTAGATTGTGGGACACTATTCCCCATTTTTATTTTTCATATGATTCTTGACCATGTTTCCGTTATATTGTCTTTCTTCCACATTACTTTGATTATATGAATTAGGTGCATGATTACCAGATAGATAGGGGTGTTTCGAGCCTCTATGGTTTGAAATTCTTGTCACGGCCAGGCCCTGGTTTGGGTCATGACAAACTTGGTATCAAAGCGCAGTTCATGGTCCCAGGGTATTTGCGAAATCACGTCGGGTATAGTTCTATTTATGGGTGTGTAGCGCGCTACACTTATAAGCAGAAGACTGCTAGGCGTTTAGGAAATATTTCCCTTCTTTGTGATTTAGTTTGTGTTTCAGAGTCTGAACTGTCCCTTAATCAATGATCACTTGTGTTTCAGAAACACAGTTATGCCTTCACGTCGTATCATCGATCAGAATGCTCAGGTAGATGAGGTCTGTCCCACCCATGGGATGTGGACCCATAATAGTGCTCAAACTCCAGAATTTATTCCTATTTCGGGAGTCCCTCCAGTCCTAACTAGTCCACCTCGGGCTCCATGGACCAATGTCAACCATCCCCCAACTACTCAGGGAGATATTTTAAATGCAGAATTTAGATGTTTTATTTATATGTTGACATAGTTCATAGCTAACCAGGCTCAACAATCGGAAGATATTGGGTTTGCATCTATTACATCTGAGGCTACTAGGGTCGGACATTTTATGAAGATGAACCCACCTAAGTTCACTGGCATCAAGGTGGAGAAAGATCCACAGGTGTTTGTGGATGAGATGGAAAATATCTTTGAGGTGATGCATGTGGATGAGGTATAAGGGATGGAACTAGCAACCTATCAGCTCAAGGATGTTGCGAATCGGTGGTATGCTGACTGGGAAAATGCAAAAGGTGAGAGTGCTGAGCCCACAGTTTGGGGCGAATTTGTGGAAGCTTTCCTTGATCGATTCTTTCCTCTGGAGTTGAGGGAGACCAAAGCGGAAGAGTTTATGAATCTAAAGCAGGGCAGTATGAGTGTCCAGGAGTACACTTTGAAGTTTAATAAACTAGCCCGCTATGCACCAGAGTTGACTAGTAATATGACAGCTCGGATAAGAAAATTTGTATCTGGCCTTGCTGATAACCTGGTAATTGAGTGCCAGGGTGCTATGCTGAATAAGGAGTTAGAATTTTCTCGACTGACTGTTTATATACAGCTGGTGGAAGCGAAGAAGAAAAAGATTAATGAATCTAGAGAGAAAGACAGACAGGCTAAGAAAGCTAGATCTATGGACCATCACCAGAGTCAGCTGCAAAGTGGTAACTGGGGTACTAAGTGGTTGAAGAAGAAGAAGTTTTGGAATAATGCACTGTCAGCTGCTAGCGCCCTAGCACCAAGACCATCGATAGACAGACAAACTCAGAATTTTTAGACTCCTCATGGATCTAAAGCTCTAGGTACATAGTCTCAGGGAAGTGTGTCTCAGCAGCATCTTACTTATCTATGGTGCGACGTTTACAGAAGGAATTATCTAGGGAAGTGCTGGTTTAAGGGGAAAAATGGCTATACTTGTGGCAAAGTGGGTCACCTTTAAAGATATTGTCCTTCTATTGGAGGAAATGCGGCGAGGGAGGGGGGGCTAAGTCCCAAGCCACCTCTATAGCTCCTCTTTCTAAGGGCGCTTCTTCAGCTGCCAGGAGAGGTCACAACCGGTTATATTCTTTGACTAACCGCCAGGAGGTGGAAGCTTCGCCAGATGTTGTCACAGGTATGTTACGAATCTTCTCTTATGATGTTTATGTATTGCTTGATCCCGGGTCTACTTTATCTTATGTGACCCATTATGTGGTTGTTTGTTTTGGGTTTGAGCCTGAAGTTATTGTAGAACCCTTATCTGTTTCTACTCCTGTAGGTGATTCTGTTGTTGCCAGAAGGGTGTATAGAAATTTTGTCATGTCTATTCATAGTAGGGAAACTGTGACAGACTGTATAGAACTTGATATGATAGATTTTGATGCCATCCTTAGGATGGACTGGCTCCATTGGTGTTATGTCACCCTTGATTGCAAAACTCGACAGGCCACTTTTTCTTTCTCGAATAAGACACCAATTGTATGGGTAGGTTCCGTGGAACCCAGGGGTCACTTTCTCTCTTATCTTAGAGCCCAAAAACTTATCTCCAAAGGTTGTATGTACCATCAAATCTGAGTAAAAGATTTAAAAGTTGAAAACCTTCCTCTGCAGTTAGTCCCTGTAGTGAATAAATTCCTAGAAGTCTTTCCCAAAGAACTCTCAGGGATACCCCCTGATAGAGAGATAGATTTTGGCATTGATGTGTTGCCAGACACTCGTCCTATTTCTATTCCGCCATATAGAATGGCTCCCGCGAAACTAAAGGAGTTAAAGAAATAGCTTGCAGACCTCCTAGACAAAGGTTTTATTCGTTCTAGTGTTTTCCCATGGGGTGCACCCGTGCTCTTCGTGCGAAAGAAGGATGGGTCCCTTCATATGTGTATAGACTACCACAGTTGAATAAAGTCATGATTAAAAATAAATATCCTTTTCCTAGGATTGACGACCTTTTTGACCAGCTTCAGGGTGCCAAGTGTTTTTCAAAAATAGACCTTCATTCGGGTTATCATCATTTGAAAGTTAGGGAGTCAGACGTTCCCAAGACAGCCTTCCAAACCCAATATGGTCACTATAAATTTTTAGTCATGTCCTTCGGGTTGACTAACGCCCCTGTAGCCTTCATGGATCTTATGAATAGAGTGTTCCGTCAGTTTCTTGACTTGTTCTTCATCGTATTTATTAATGATATTCTGATCTATTCTAAGAGTAAAGAGGATCATGCCAATTACCTCCGAATTATTCTTCAGACCCTTAAGGATCAACAACTATATGCCAAATTTTTCTAAGTGTGAATTCTGGTTAGACGCTATTTCCTTCCTGGTGCATATTGTGTCCAGTGACGGGATAAGAGTGGATCCCCAGAAAGTTAAAGCAGTGAGAAAATGGCCCAGACCCACGACTCCAACCAATATTCAGAGCTTTTTGGGTTTGGCGGGCTATTACAGAAGGTTCGTAGAGAGTTTTTCTTCCACAGCTACTCCGCTTAATAAACTGACTCAGAAAAAGATGAATTTTGTGTGGTCTGACTTGTGTAAAAATATTTTTGAGAAGTTGAAGGACAAGCTGACTACTGCTCCTGTTTTGACCCTTCCCGAGGGTGTAGATGATTTTGTGGTTTATTATGATGTATCCCATGTGGGACTAGGTTGTGTATTGATACAGTATGGTAAGGTGATAGATTATACATCTAGGACTTTAAAGGTGCATGAGCGCAATTACCCCACTCATGACTTGGAGTTAGCAGCCATGGTTTTTGTATTTAGAATTTGGAGGCACTATCTCTATGGAGTGCATGTTGATATTTATACTGACCATAAGAGTTTGCAATATGTTTTCTCGCAAAAAAAATTAAACCTCAGGCAGAGGCGCTGGATGGAGCTTTTGAAAGACTATGATATGAGTCTGCATTACCATTCGGGCAAGGCAAATGTTGTAGCCAACGCCCTCAGCAGATTGTCTATAGGCAGCCTTTCTCATGTAGAAGAAGGAAAGAAAGAGATGGTTAAGGATATTCACTACCTTGCAAATCTGGGAGTGCGACTCTTAGATTGTTCATGAGTTAGCTAAGTCATCCCTTTGTGTTGAAGTTAAGGAGAAGCAGGTTGAAGATCCCATCTTGATGCAAATTAAGAAAGATGTGGGTCTATAAAAGGTTATGTCATTTGAAATTGGTGGTGATGGTATTTTAAGATTTCAGGGTAGTTTATGCGTTCCGAATGTTGATGGGCTATGGGAAAGAATCCTTAATGAGGTGCACACTTTGAGATATGTCGTTCATCCAGGCTCTACTAAGATGTACGATGATCTAAAAACCTTATATTGGTGGAATAACATGAAGCGTGATATAGCTGATTTTGTGTCCAAGTGTTTGAACTATCAACAAGTGAAGGTAGAACACATGAGACCAGGTAGTACTTCCCAAGAGATAGCTCTGCCTTTATGGAAGTGGGGGATGATAAACATGGACTTCATTACAGGACTTCCGAGATCCCAAAACCAATATGATTCTATATGGGTGATTGTAGATCAGTTGACAAAGTCAGCCCACTTTTTGCCTGTGAGGACTAATTATTCGGGAGAGGATTATGCTAAGATTTACATTGAGGAGATATTTCTTTTGCATGGGGCACCAGTATCAACTATATCCGATAGAGGTACGCAGTTTTCATCTCAGTTTTGGAGATCTTTTCAGAAGGGTTTAGGTACAAGTGAATTTGAGCACAGCTTTCCACCCTCAGACGGATGGGCAAGCTAAGCATACTATTCAGACCCTTGAAGATATGTTGAGGGCATGCGTCATTGATTTTAAAGGTAGTTGGGTAGATCACCTGCCACTGGTTGAATTTGCTTACAATAATAGTTGACATGCCAGCATCAAGATGGCTTCTTTTGAGGCTTTGTATGAGAGGAGATGTAGGTCTCTGATAGGATGGTATGAAGTAGGTGAGACACAGTTGTATGGGCTTGATCTTGGTCATCAGGCGATGGAGAAAGTAAAGATCATTAGAGAATGACTCAAGACTGCTCAGAGTCGTCAGAAGTCCTATGTCGATGTTCAGAAAAGAGAACTAGAGTTTGAAGTTGGTGATTGGGTGTTTCTCAAGGTTTCTCCTATAAAAGAAGTTATGTGGATTGGAAAAAGGGGTAAACTAAGCCCTCGATATGTATGGCCATATCAGATTCTGAGAAAGATTAGTATAGTTGCTTATGAGCTAGAATTGCCTGCAAGTTTGGGTTCCGTTCATCTGGTATTCCATGTATCCATGTTGAAGAAATGCATTGGAGATTATTCTATGGTATTGCCAGTAGAGGGTATCAAAGTGACAGACTCCTTATCTTATGAAGAAGAGCCAGTTGAAATTTTAGATCGCTAAGTTCGAAAGTTGAGGAGCAAAGAGATAGCCTCAGTGAAGGTACTGTGGAGGAATCAGAAAGTCAAAGAAGCAACTTGGGAGCTAGAAGATGACATGAGAATAAGATATCCCAAATTTTTTTCTTTGATGAAGGATGAGACAGAAGGTACTATTCCTATCTTATCTTTCCTAGTCCTTTATTATGCTTGAAATCCTGTCCGTCTATGTCCCGCATATGAATGATCCTAAGGGGGGGATAATGTAACGCCTCGCATTTCGGGCTACAATATAGACTATGATTCCGATGTCTTGATAAATCCCAAAGCCATAAAATCCTATGCCAATATGACATGATAATTAATTGTGTAGCAAGTGAATCCATTCAATCTTGAATTTAGACTATAGAGGTCTTTCAACTCAAGGACGAGTTGAAACTATTTCGATTGGTTTAGTGGACCTTGTAAAGTGTGTTAGCTTCCATCGATGATAACTCTCTGTATATGTCGAATTAGGGAGCCTACTACGTGTCAAATGATAGGTCTTCGAGTTAGATTTCCAACGAAACTAATTTTGCAAAAATCCGACACCCGAGCAAGAAGTTATGGCCTTTCAAAGTGATATGCATCACCTAACCAATTGTCCATGGCCACTGAAAAGCATAGGCAATAGCCTAGGTGGCGCCTATGTAAACATAGGCGATAGCCTAGGTGGTTCCTATGTGAACATAGGCAATGGGATAGGCGGCGCCTATGTAAAGAATTCAAGTGATTTAAACACTCTATTTTGGGGACAAAATTGTCCTTTTCCACCCTTACTTAGCCCTAAAAGACGAAATTCAGTTCCAAGGACCCCCAAAATGCACCTTCATTTATCAAAAGGGCTCAAAGATTCTCCTTAGGGCTTCAAAATAAAAACCCAAATAACTCGAGATTCAATCGGGGGTTTTAGGAACAAATTGCATATTTGGAATCCTCTCAATGTAGGCTTCGAGAAGCATCTAATATTCATAGTAATCGAGGTACGTGGGGTTATCCTAAAATCTCATGGGTGTAGTTTTTATGAACATGCATGCTTTTAAATGGGGGTTTTCAATCAAATGCTAATAACTTGCGTTCAATATGATTTCTAAGTCATTTTTCTTTATGTCATGGGAATTGTTTGCCTATATACTTCAGTGGTTGAAACCATGCATATGTGATTTGAGATTTTCCATAGAAGTTTGCTAAAGATGAATGATAAATTGCTTTCAAATTCCCATGATAATGTCTTGATACCCCATATCATATTATGACCAACAAAAGAGAGCATGAATTTGAAATAAATATTGTTCACAAATTGTAAATGATGAAGCACCTTGGTTTTTACATGATTATTCATATGCGGAAGTGATATTGAGGACTTGCAATTCGGGTATGAAGATACCCTACAGAACATGATATGTGATTGAATCAGAGAAAATTTGAATGCATTGATTTTACATGAGATAGGTGGATGCCCGAAGAAGACGTTTGAGTGTAAGGGCTCAGCGCTGGAAAACGTGTTTGCCTATATGAAATTTTAGTACCAGGCTAAGTGATCTTGTGTACTTGAATTTATGTCATTCCCAAATCGGGACTATAGGTAAGAGCCCGAGCTAAGTGATCTTGGGCACTACCAGTGGGTTGAGACACCATGCTTTGTGGTGTTGAGTGTCTCTCTGTCACTTATACTCTAATCTCGGCGGAAAACGAGGTTAGAAAGTTGGTGTAAATTATGTAGGGTATTCCACCTAGCTCAGTTGCATTTTATTGTTGTTGAGAAACTATTGCATTACGCCCATGTTTTTTCAAATGATTTGATATGAAATTTCTTTATAATGGCTCTCAACTATATTTTGTAAAAAAAAATATTATGTTTTGTTTTGATATCTCTGTGTGCCTGTACTTTTGTGCTGGCCCCCTCCCCTCTCCAACCTCTTAGGTTTAGAGGCCTAGTCTAGGGGTCAAGAGAATCAGTAGATCATTCAGACAGAGTTGCAGAGACAAGTGGTGAGCCTTCTATGTTTCGGAAGGTCTTATGTCCTGCAGTCCTTTTAACTTATATTTAGTTTTGGGGTTTGCTGAGGGCCTTGTCCCAGTTTTTAGATAGACATTGTTTCAGTCATGTAGTAGAGAATTCACAGACTGTTTTAGAGATGTTGATTTAGATTGTGGGACAGTATTCCCTATTTTCATTTTCATATGATTCTTGACCATGTTTAAGTTATATTATGTTTCTTCGGCATTACTTTGATCATATGAATTAGGTGAATGATTACCAGACAGATAGGGGTGTTTTGGGCCTCCATGGTTTGAAATGCTCGTCACGCCAGGCCCTGGTTCAGGTCATGATATATGAATTTGTCCATGTAACTCTATTGTTCACCCATGTTTAACACATTATTATGTTCAAGTTCTGATCTCTACATGTTTTAATGAAATGCCTATGTCCTATTTCAAGTGAATCTTATGTAAATTCCCCAATTCATGATTTTAGTTATGTAACAATGCTATGTTCCTATTTTTAAGATATTCCCATGTTCAAGTTCATGATCCCCATGTGTATGATGAATTTCCCAAGTGAGGGTTTTTAATAATGCATAATTATCATGGTTTAGAATTTTTTCATGTGTCCTTATTTTTATTGCTATCGAGTCCTGGGGGTTATGAATATTCAAAATTTAGTTATTTTCTTAGCTTTCGCAAGTTCAGAATGGTTTCATATAAACTATGAGCCTTGTCATTCAGTTAGTATCATGTTAAGTTAAACTCAGTCTAGTTTCAGTTCCAGTATCAGTTTATATGTCAATAATTTCCTCAGAATCTGTATGCATTGATGTTTTCTGAACACCACAACCAGAGCTTATCTTATCATCTTAAGTGCACAGACCAATAAGTATTTTAGTGTCTTTTAGTTGGGGGTAGGATTTAGCACCTAGTGGGAAAGGTTGTTTCAACGCATCCTCTTCTTTAGACTATAAGTGCCACTGTAGGTTTAGGGGCCTTGCCAAAGAGTGTTTCCCCTTGACCAATATGGTCTTAGTATAGTGATTACTCTAGTTCAGGTTCTACTCTGATGGTAAGGATAGAACAACCCTCCTCAACGTGGGTCAGACTTTGGGCTACATGATAACTCAAATGGGTTATATCAGTTACATGATAACTCTCACAGTCTCAGTCAGTATTCAATATGTTTTTAGTTCAGGTTTGCTTGAATAATTGAATATATTTTCAGATAATTAGTATTATACCTTTCAGCCTTTTAGATTATAGATTATCTAAGTATCGTAACAGATATACACTTAGTCTTACATTCTCAGATAATACAGTTTTCATGCATTCATGTTCAGTTATCTAATGTGGTTTTTAATAGTCCTTACCTCATAAGAATAGTACTCCATAGTTTTAGCGCAGTTATTCAGACTAAGTACAGTTCAGCTTTACATGACATAGTATTCATACAGTACCCATGTTTTAATATTTTACAACTTCGGTTCTACTTCTATTATAAAAAGTAATGTTTTAAGAAACTGTGTCTAATAATTTTCCCGCGTATAAGATTATGTTTGTTACATATGTTTTATGATGCCTTCAGCTTTCCGTTTATTCCAAGTTGTTGGTGAGTCTACTTACACTTAGCATGCATGTTTTAATATTTCATACCTAATCAGTTTTACTTAGTGCATTAACCCCCACTTATTCAGTACATTCCAAAAGTAATGATCCATATATACGTCTATGTGGCTATGTTATTTCATAATGTAGGTACTATTTGTATCTCGTATATCATGATCAGACAGTTGCAGTTTCCAGCTAGCAGGGGATGAGTTCTCCTACTTCGGGGACTTTAGATAGATATAGTTTATGTACCTTACTTTATTTTTCATATTTATTGATTATTGATAGTTGGAAGCATTCCTAGCTATCTATAGTCAGTATAGTAGAGGCTTCATAGATATCATTCAGAGTCAGTCTTGTAATTTGATTTCTTTCCTTAATTTTATCAGATTGTAAGCTTTATCAGTATTGTATTTATTCATATTATTCCATTATTATGTTTCCAATTAGTAAACACAATTATTTTACATATATTTAAATTGGTTACTTAACAGTATGTCAATTCATAGGTTAGCTTGGGATCACTTGTGGTCCTAAGCACTATGTGACATCCAGTGGGTAGTCACGAGGTGTTACAAACTTTGTATCAGAGCACAAATTTTAGGTGTCCTAGGGTGTCTATGAAGCCTTGTCTAGTAGAGTCTTATGGAATGGTATGGAAACATCTGTATTTTTCTGTGGGAGGTCAGAGGGTATTTAGGAAATGTTTTCCTTCTTTCAAGTCTCAGTGTTGCAGTAGAAGTGTTATCTAAGAAATTTATGCAGATCCTTATGTTGCTCTATTCATGCTAACTCTGCCTTAGTTTTGAGGAAATAGAAATAGTGAAGCTTTAATACCTACAAATAGAGTTTACTTAGCCAATCCCCATAGACAGTAATATGATTGTATGTTGGCTTAGAAAGTACCCCATCAGTGCCCTTATGAAAATTATGCATTGAGCCGAATTAAATGAGCTCTCAGATCCCTCCCCAGAATCCTATGTTAGTATATGATCTAGAGTTAAGATCATGACCCCATAAGTTTAACAGTAGTTATGTTGGGAAGGTATTATCTGGATTGAGTGGATTTTGTATTCATGGAGCTAGTTGTTAAGAAGGGTGAATCAGTAGCCTTGAAATAGTGTATGCAGGAATTTAAGTTTATAAAGTCAGAAGTGTATGTTGTTGATGTTGGGTATATTGGTGTAATGGTAATTCTCATGGTTTAGATATGATGTTATGTAATCACCCGAACTCACATCCCAAAATATTACACGGTGCTTAAGGCCACAAATGGCCCTAAGCTAACCCTTTGAGCCTAATGCTATCTCTATCTCTCACTTTGGGATGGCAAACCAAGCAACAATACTATCATATATCAACACAAAGATGAAATGATGGGAAAACATAATCTGAAATATCAAATGTTGAAAATAAATACGAAATACTTCAACCATTAGTCTAGTCTGAAAAACGTCTACTCAATAATGAACTAGAGAGCCATTGGAACAAGCCCCCAACTGATTCGGCTAACTGAAAGAAATTGTAATACCCCACATTTTGGACTAGAATGAAAATCCGTCATTCCTATGCATGGATGTTTCAAAAGTCTCAAATCCTATATAAATTTAGTGTGGTAATCAACTATGTAGTGTGGGAATCTATTTGAGCATAAATTTAGATCATAGAGGTCCCCTAACTCAAGTACAAGTTGAAAGCTTTCCTATCGTTCAAGTTTTAGTGAGCGTCAAACTTGGGTCAAATTCAATAGATCATAAATCATTGTATATGTCGAACTGGGTGGTTTACTACATATCAAATGAAATTTCTTTGAATTATCTTTCCAAAGATACCAATTTCTCCTAAATCCGATATCGGAGCAAAGAGTTATGCCTATTTTACTCCAGCATGTAAGGCTGGAAATAGTGTGACGACATTCGTGATAGCTTATCACATTTGTGATACCCTATCACGAAGGCCGTCAAACTTAGGCAGAAACAAGCTCCTAAGTGATGACATTCGTGATAGTTTATCACATTTGTGATGCCCTATCACGAAGGTCGTCTTCCTTAGGCGGAAATCAGGCCCTAAGTGATGACATTCATGATAGCTTATCCCATTTGTGACGCCCTATCACGAAGGTCGTCAGCTATGATTTTTCAGCAACTGGGAAATTATTTCATAAGGGCATTTTGGTCTTTTCCTTCACCTTCCACGACTTATAACCCTGAAGAGGTGTAATTTTTCCCTTTTTTCTTCAGTTAAGCATCTCAAAAATCCTCTCTTATACTCTTAACCACAACATTAGGGTTTGTATAAAATTCATCTCTCTAAAGCAAGATTCAAGCCTTTTTTCCAAGATAATCAAGAATTAAGTTTCCCAATCCAAGAACTCTCCAGCAAATCATCAAGGTTTCCTTTCTAAGGTATCCGTGTGTTCATTCATGGACTCCTTCCGTCCATGAAGTTCAAGAACCTTTTTTTTTAAAACTATATATTATGGTTTTCATGTTATGAATGGATTGTTGATCATGTTTATGTATTGAATGATGCCAAGATAGAATATTTATGTGTTATTATGAATCTATGACATCATATGAGTTGAAAACATGTAAGTTGGATTATTTATGATGAGTAATTGTATGATTTACACCTATGCCTAAGTTGTGCACGTAAGGTGTTTGATAAAATACCTAAGAGACTAGAAATCATACATTATAGCTAAATTGTGACTAAGTGAAGGATTCATGATAGGCCTCTATGATTCAATGTCATCCATGTTGATAATGTGTCTTGTGAACACTGTTGGATTACTCATGAACTAGTCGTACGGAATTATGCTATGCTTACTTGCAAAACCCACTCATGTACAAGATGCAGAATACCCTTGTACTTCGTGAAATTTCCTAAGTTATGATATTATGGATTGTGGTTGTAATAAGTAACGTGCATGATATTAAAAGCTATGCAAGTATATATATGTTGTATGAAATTCCCTTCCATGAAATAGATTGTTGAGAACCAGGCTTAGTATGAAATCCCTTATTTATGATATTATGGATTATAGACTCTACTCTTATGATCAAGTCATTCATGTGTGTCAGTTTCCTTCTATCGAGTCCTGAGGTTACTTGTACCCAAAAAATATAGCTGTGTGACTAGAGCCATGTCATGTTTTCACGATACTCTCAGTCAAGCCATGATCTATAGAAATCCGTTAGTCATGTTACTCAGGAAAACTTAGAAATCTCAGTAGTTCAGTATTCTCAGTAATCTCAGTGCTCAGCAACCTCAGTAACCATAGTAAATATCAGTAACTTCGGTACTCTTAATCAGTCCTCAAAACACATTATATTCCATCCATCATCAGAATATAGTAAACTCAGTTTTAGCTTCGCTAAACAATACCACTATTTTCAGTTTAGTTAATCAGTATCATTTCAGCAAATCAGTTCAGTTAAGTTATTTAGTTCAGCATAGTTATTCAGTTCAGTGTCATTCAAATGGGAGTAGGATTCAGCACCGAGCGAACCTAGGGATGGGGACTCACCTGCTAGAATAGGACTGAGATCCCTAGATGCAATCCCTAAGTTCCAGAACTATGTTACCAGTGTAGGTACGAGATGTCACCCGTTAGATAGGACTGACATACTCAGGAGTCACCCGTTAGCATATTTATATGTATAGGAATGATCCCAAGAGTCACCCGCTAGATTAGGATTGACTCCATAGCAGATGTCTTTACTGGTGGCGCGGTACTGACACCCTTTCAGTCAGGGTAGAGATTGGACCTTAGTTATCTTAGCTTGGGGCATGTCGGCTAGATGAACACATCCCACAGTTTCAGTTATAGATTGAGGAGTGTCACATACAGTCAACTCAGTTCAGTAGTATAAGATTCAGTACTGTTAGACATAATCAATCCTTATTATTATAAATAGACTTCAAGATCACCCATTAGACAGGACTGATCTCAACTATAGTTAAACAGCATCAGAATCATCAGATTTAAAGATCACCCACTAGAGAAGACTGATCTCAAATTCTGTTACTCCTTATATAACAGAACTCAGATAGTTCCATCAGAACTTAGATTATCAGACACAGTCGCTCAGTATCAGTTACATTAGTTAGGCCGATCATTACAGTTATATCAGTTATATTAGTTTTTTTAACTCATGTATCAGTCATATCAGTTGTAAAAATTCATGATATCAGTATTCAGCTTCAGGACTGTCAGATACAGTCAACCAGACTAGTTCTTCATAATTTGAACTGTCAAAAATAGTCATTCATCTATTCAGTATGTCAGTATCAGTACACTCATGTTGACAGTATTTAGACTCAGTAGTCAGTATCTCCACGAGTTCAGTTACAGCTATGTATGCATGTATGTATTCTCACGTTCATATTAGTCGGCATTTTTCATGCATATAACCCTTTGCATTTAGCCTACCTCACTCATATACTCAGTACATTCAGACGTACTGACGCATTTGCGCTATGGTAGTTTCTCTTATGTTACACCATAGGTTCAAAGGCAAAAGCTCCAGATCAGTAGTAGCATTCCAGTGTTCAGAGTTTGCAATGAGTCCTTCTCATTCGAGGACGATATGATTATTTCTATATTTGCTATTCAGTGGATGGAGTTAGTTAGAGACATGTCCTTCAACTCCTTATTCAGTTCATTTAGAGGCTTTCAGACTAGATGTCAGATTAGATATTTAGATCTCATTATTTTCAGTATTTATGACTTGTTTTGGTATTGTTATACCTTTTTCTGATATTTTGTTATTAGACATTTATTTGGTTCTAACCTTATGGATTTTCATGTTCATGTTTCTGCATTTCATGATATATTATGCAATATACAGGTGCAGATATCAGTCATAGGTGAGCTTGTGGTCCTTTGGGGTCAGGAGCACTGTATAGCATCCTGGATCAGAAAATTGGGGTGTTACAGAAATAGTAACTAAAAAACTGAGATACTAGGTCCTTGAACCATGAGAACTCACCAACATTCGGGAATCACAATTAATGCTAAGACTGAGCACCTGGACCTATATTATAAGAAAATGTAGCACATAGACATATATGGATCAATACTTAGGAATGTACTGAGTATATGAGGATGTATACATTATAGAGCAATATCAATACTCTTAGTAAAATCATGCGTGCAATATGAATGACTCACATGGTTCGAATAGGTTTCAAATATAAAGCTTCTAAATCATAAATAATAGAACATGTAGCACAAAACTCGTGAGTCAATACACTTAACTTTCAAAATCTGAACTCTTCTCTTATTCCCAATACTTGGAGGCTTGGGGAAACCTTAAAACAATACTTTCAGCTTAAGCTTTTATCTTGTGGAGAATAAAACAACTTTAAAACACAAGGATTTAGAACTTTTAAGAACTTTTAACACTTGGAAACTCTAGAATTCTTTTAGACTCGGAACACTTAGAACTCAATGACTAGGACACGCGTGAATATATTCTAGCCGACATAAACCATGAGAGCTACTTAGACTCCAACGTCTTGTCATTCTATGAAATAAACGTCATGTTGGGAAGAGGCTTCATACTCTTACCAAGGAGTATAACCTCTACTCAGTGATCACTATCTCGTCCTCGAGCCCATAAATCTCAGTCCTACAATGGCACATAGTTCTGGGGTATGAGACCTCGAAATCGGTGCTAAATACTACTCCCATACTCATCTTAGAACTCTTAGGAAATCAACCTCAAATAAGTCAAGGGTCAATGCTGAAGACCAAAATGTATTACTATTTGCTTTAATAGAACATCAATGTGGATTCCAAATCTATTAGGACCAAAATAGGTCAAATATTTCTCAATAATCTCAAAGTACTCAAATCATAGGTGCTTACAGTACAGAAGTTCATAAAATTGCAATTCTCAAGTAGGGCTTAGTGGCCCATAGTTTAATCTCAAGTAAAGTCTCATCAAAATACATACTAGAGGTCATAAGGATTCATAAATCATATAGAAATCTGGAATTTTATAATTATGCATTAAAATCTCGAAATCTGAAATTTTAGCATTATGCATTAAAATCTCATCATACTCATGTATCTCAATTTATAAAACATGGAAATTATCATAATCTCAAGAACAACAACAAAGAATATAAACCTATACTTCAATTTTCATAAGAAAACATGTGAAACCATATATTCTTGTAATTTAAAACATCTTTTGGACACAAGGACGAAAGGAGTGTCCTTGTTCAAATGCCACATACCTTAGATTCTGAATTGTAGATGAAGAAGCTTGCTTAAGACACTCTTTTCTTACTTTGAGTGAGGTTTCTTGAAGCCTTTGTCTAGGGAACCTCAAATCTCAATTCAATTTGTGAAAGTTACGGTGTATTCTTAAGATTCTTGGAAGAGGTTTTGGGTACTTAGGGCTTTTGTAAAGAGAAAACTTCATAGAATGCTTGTAAATGACTTCAATTCGGTGTTTTTATGGTTTAACAGGCTTGGAAAAAGTCCAAAGTGCCCTTTTTAACTTCTGTACGAAGATGGAAAATTTTTTTGGGAAAGCCCAATTTTATGGGCCACCGCGACGCACCACTATCGCAGAGGCTTACTGGAAATTGCCAAACAGGATTTTGGGGTTAGCGCGATGCGGTGCCATCATGTTGTCCCACTGGTTAGGACCTGGAACTCCAGCGCGACGCACCACTATCGCGGAGTTCCAATGGAATTTGACAATTGTTAAATAGATCCCCTCCACGAAGCGCCAAGAACTAAAATGATGGTGTTTTACGACTAAGACTAAAATTAGCCATAACTTCTTGCCCAGGTATCTTATTTGGGAAAATCTTATATCGAAGGAAATCTTATCAAATTTCCCTTGCGATAAAAAGTCATAATTAGAGAAATTCTATATGGTTAAAATGATACTCACTTAGGAAGTCATTCCTTAACCTTCTCGAGGAAAAATTAAGCTTAAGAAAGTTTGGGGTATTATAATATCTCTCCCTTGGGATCAATCTTCCATGAATGTTGCTAGTTAAGCTAAGAGTACGGGGGAAACTAAGTACGTAAAGCTAGAAGAACTCACTAAACTGACTCTATGTCTTTCTAAACTCTTGAATACTTTAGTGAATGCATGATCTTAATATGGATAGATACACAGCTAAAACTTTGATTAGAAAAGGGCTGAATTAAAGAAGAAGAATACCTTTGACTTGACCTGAACTCACGGAGAAGAGGTGTGGGTACTTGTCTCACATGCCTGCCTTGGCTTCCCAAGTAGCACCCTCAATTGACTGGTTCCACCATAAGACTTTGACCAAGGGAGCCTCTTTGTTCCTTAGTCTACGGATCTGGTAATCTAGAATCTCAACGGGAATATCATAAAATGAAAGACTAGTCTAATATCCACACTCCCTAAAGGATCTACTTCCAAGGAATCACCAATGTGCTTCTTAATCATGGAGACATGAAAGATAGGATGAACCGGTGACAACTCTGCAGGAAACTCAATCTCATAAGCTACTCTCCCTACATAACTTAGGTTCCTATAAGGACCAACATACCGGGGACTAAGCTTCCCCCTTTTCCCTAACCTTTTTACTCCTTTCATGGGCAAAATCTTCAGATACACCAAATCATTTACCTCAAACTCAAGGTCTCTTCATCTCACATAGGAATATGACTTTTGATGACTCTGAGCTATCTTCAACCTTTCTCTAATCAACTTCACTTTCTCGATAGCCTCAAATACTACATCAGGTCCAACCAAAGAAGCTTCACCCACTTCAAACCAACCTATGGCTAATCTATATCTTCTACCATACAAAGCCTCAAATAGTGCCATCTTGATACTAGCATGGTAACTATTATTATAATTAAACTCAATCAGTGGAAAATGCTCATCCCAACTTTCTTTGAATCAGTTGTATAAGATGTATGCACAGGCAAGAAATGCATTGACTTAGTTCGCCTGTCCACAATAACCCAAATAGAATCATAGTGGTGTCGAGAAAAAGGTAAACCAGTCACAAAATCGATGTTCACCCCTTCCCACTTCCAAATGGGTATACTAAACTCTTGCATCACACAACCAAGTCTCTGGTGCTATACCTTAACCTGTTGGCATATTGCACACTATGCCACAAACCCTGCTATATCCTTTTTCATACCACTCCACCAATAGATTTCCCACAAGTCGTGGTACATCTTTGTAGCACTAGGATGAACAGAATACCGTGCGCTATGCATTTCTTCCAAAATTTTCTGCCTTATATCATCAACACAAGGAACACACAATCTACCCTCAGTTTGACCAAACTAGGGTCTAAGTCTTGTTTCTTCTTTACTTCCAAAACCAAAGAGGGTTCAAAACTACTCTGCACCAAAATACTCCCCTCAGCAGAATCAAGCAACCTAACACCCAATCTAGCCAGACAATGCACATCATGAGCCAACTCCTTCTTACCTTACTCTATATGAGCAACACTACCCATAGACAAACTGCTAAGGGTATCTGCCACCACATTGGGCTTGCCCGGGTGGTACAACATGCTCATATCATAATCTTTTAGCAACTCTGACCACCTCCTCTGCCTAAGATTCAACTCCCTTTGAGAAATTACAAACTGTAGGTTTTTGTGACTAGTTAACATATCAACATGAAAACCGTAAAGATAGTGCCTCCAAATTTTCAAAGCGAAGACCATAATAGCTAATTCAAGATCATGGGTTGGGTAATTCTATTCATGCGGCTTTAATTGCCTAGAGGCATAGGCTATAGCCTTACCTCTTTGCATCAACACACAATCCAAGATAACTCTAGAGGCATCACAATACACCATAAAACTATTTGTACCATCAGACAAAGTCAACACAGGGGCTGAAGTGAGTCGAGTCTTCAACTCCTGAAAAATCTTCTCACAGGAATCCGACCAAAGGAACTTAACCTTCTTTTAGGATAACCAGGTCATAAGAGACGGAATAGAAGAGAAAACCTCAATGAAATGACGGTAATAGCTAACTAGACCCAAGAAACTCCTAATGTCAGAAGGCGAGATAGGTCTAGGGCAATTTCTTATAGCTTCTATCTTTTGGGGATCAACTCTAATACCTTTTGCTGAAATAACATGACCCAAAAAAACTACGGTCCTTGGCCAAAATTCACACTTGCTAAATTTACCAAACAATTGATGATCTCTAAGGGTCTCTAAGACAATTCTAAGATGATCTACATGGTGATTCTTAGAGCAGGAGTAAACAAGGATATTATCTATGAAAATAATGACAAAAATATCAATATACTACTTGAACACTCGATTCATGAGGTTCATGAAGGCTACTGGAGCATTGGTTAGCCTGAAAGACATAACTAGAAACTCAAAGTAACCATAACGGGTTCGAAAGACTGTCTTTGGAATGCCACCCTCCCTTACATTAAGTTGATGATAGCCGGATCTAACGTCTATCATGGAGAAATAACTTGCACCTTGCAACTGATCAAAAATATCACAATTCTTGGAAGAGGGTACTTATTCTTGACTGTCACCTTATTAAGCTGACGAAAGTCAATTCACATATGCAAAGAACCATTTTTCTTTCACACGAATAGGACAGGTGCGCCCTAAGGTGAGACACTAGGCCTTATAAAACCTTTGTCTAAGAGATCTTTGAATTGCTCTTTCAACTCCTTAAGCTCTGTAGGTGCCATATGGTACGGAGGAATAGAAATGGGTTGAGTGTTGGGAAGAAGTTCGATCCTGAATTCTATCTCTCTATTGGGAGATTTTTTGGAAAACATTAGGAAACTCATTAAAATGTTGACTGACTGAATAGTTGGAGCCTCCAACTTAGTGTCTTTAACTCTAACTAGGTGATAGACACAAACTTTAGATATAAGCTTTCTATCTTTGAGATAAAAGATAAAATGGGAGATAATGAACCCCCGGGCCACTCAAAAACTGGTTTATTAGGAAACTGAAACTTGACTACACGGGTACGACAGTCTATAGATGCATAACAAGAATAATGCCAGTTCGATCCAAGTGTCCTGAGTCTGAGGTCGTCTATCTCTGTTCCGCTATCTAGCATGCGGACACTCTCTAAGTGTGTGGCCCAACTTTCCATAACCAAAACAAACCTTCTGATCTACTAAGCACTCACCGGGATGGTCCCTACCATATTTAGTGCATGGAGGATAGCGAGGTCTGTTACTAACACTATTCTGCTACCTAGACACAAAAGACCTATTCCTTTGCTCCTGGCTATTTCTGGACGTAGGAGCAAAAGTGGATGAACGCCCTGGCATAGATGAACGGCTCTAGAACTATGGATGGTTTACTCTATGGGACCTAGTATGACCATAATCATACTGCTCTGACCTAGCCTTTTTGTTACCTCTGACTCTATCCCTCTTCTTATCTTTTCTGCCTCTATCTATTGTGCAAGTATCATCAGTCTAGCAAGATCTATGTCCCTATTAAGCATAGTAGTTATACATTTTTTCAGTATCATACTAGACCACCTATCATGAACTATCCCATACAAGCTCGGGTGTCAGAAATCAAATTAGAAGAATACTTGGCCAACTGGTTGAACTTCAAGTTGTACTCCTTAACAATCATGGAGCCCTGCCTTAAGTTCATAAAATCCTCTATTTTTGCCTCTTTCATCTCTAATGGAAAGAACTTATCCAAGAACACATCTTAGAACACCTACCAAGTATTGGGGGAATCACTTTCCCCTCTACTCTTCTTCCATGTAACCACCCAATCATACGCTATTTCTTTCAGCCTATAAGATACCAACTCAACACTTTCTTACTGAGAAATATGCATCACCTGTATGATCTTCCTTACCTCCTCAAGATATAACTATGGGTCTTTTCCTTCCTTAGACCCATCGAACTCTAGCAGATTTATCCACATGAAATTAGGAATTCTTAAAGCAGCTAGATCACCCCCTACTGTTGCAGAACTGTAGCCTGATTGGCCTAAACATTGGTGGTGACTAACTGGGCTAACGCCTGAAAGGCCACCCAAAACTCAGCACGAGATACTATCTCATTCAAGGGATTAACAGGCTGGGATTGCTTAGTATTTTTTTTGCGAGCATTTGCTCTTTGGGGAGGCATTTTTTGAAATAAGAGAGCACAAAGTAATAGATAATAGAGAGACACTGTAGGCATGATAGAATCTAAAAGAAAGAAACATTTTTTTTCTAAAATATCTTATTGCCTTTTGCTCATAGATGTGGCGCATACACACCGATGATCAAGACTATACTCAACGTGACTTGTCAGACTCCCTAGGACTCCATAAACCTTAGGCTCTGATACCAAGTTTGTAACACCCCGAACTAATATCTCAAAATGTCACATAGTGCTTAAGGACAAAAGTGGTCCTAAGATAACCCTTTAAGCCTGATGCTATCTCTATCTCTCACTTTAGGATGGCAAACCAAGTAACAATACTATTGTATATCAACACAAAGCTTAAATAATGGGAAAACATAATCTTAAATATCAAGTGCTGAGAATAAATACGAAATACTTCAACCACTAGTCTAGCCTGACAAACCTCTACTCAATAATGAACTAGAGAGCCATTGGGACAAGCCCCCAAATGACTCAGCTAACTGAAAGAAATAGTAACTGAAAATTAGAGATACTAGGTCCTTGAACCATTAGAACTCTCCAACTCTGGGATGTAGGCGAAGTCACTCGGGAATCATGATCAATGCTAAGACTGAGCACCTACACTTACATTATAAGACAATGTAGCAGACAAATATATATGTAGATCAGCACTTGGGAATGTACTGAGTATATAGAGGTGTATGCATTTATATAAAACAATATCAATACTCTTAGTAAAATCATGCATGTAATATGAATAACTCATATGGCTCAAATAGGTTTCAAACATAAAGCTCCTAAATCATAAATAATAGGACATGTAACATAAAACTCTTGAGTCAATCTACTAAACTTTCAAAATCTAAACTCTACTCTTATTCCCAATACTTGAAGGCTTAGGGAAACTTTAAAACAATACTTTGAGCTCATTCATTTATATTGTGGAGAGTAAAGCTACTTTAAAACTCAAGGATTTAGAACTTTTAACACTTGGAAACTATGGAACTATTTTAGACTTGGAACACTTAGAACTCAATGACCGGGATACTCGAGAGTTTCTTCAAACCAACGTAAACCACATGAGCTATATGGAGTCCAACATCTTGTCCTCCTACAGAAGAAACCTCACTTTGGGAAGAGGCGTCGTACTCTCTCTAAGGAGTATAACCTTTACTCAGTGATAACTATCTCGGCCTCAGGCCCATAAATCTCAATCATACAATGGCATATAGTTTTTGGGTATGAGACCTCGGAATCATACCCAAATCGATGTTAAATACTACTTCCATACTCAGCTCAAAACACTTAGGAAATCCACCTCAAATAAATTAAGGGTCTATGGTGAAGACCAAAATGTATTACTATTTGCTTTAATAGAATATCAATGTGTGTTCCAACTCTATTAAGACCAAAAAAGGTCAAATATTTCTCAATAATCTCAAAGTACTCAAATAATAGGTGCTTATAGTACAGAAGTTCATAAAATTGCAATTCTCTAGTAGACTTAGTGGCCCATACTTCAGTCTTAAGTTAAGACTCATCAAAATGTGTAAGAGAGGTCATAAGGATTCATAAATCATATAGAAATCTGGAATTTCAGTATTATGCATTAAATCTCATCATACTCATGTATCTCAATATCTTAAACATGAAAATTATAATAATCTTAAGAACAACAACAAAGGGTACAAATCCATACTTCAATTTTCATAAGAAAACATGTGAAACCATATATTCTTGTAATTTAAATAACTTTTGGGCACAAAGACGAAAGGAGTATTCTTGTTCAAACACCACATACCTTATATTCTGACTTGTAGATAAAGAAGCTTACTTAAGACCCTCTTTTCTTACTTTGAGTGAGAGTTCTTGAAGCCTTTGTCTTGGGAACCTCAAATCTCAATTCAATTTGTGAAAGCTACGGTGGATTCTTGAGATTCTTGGAAGAGGTTTAAGGTACTTAGGGTTTTTATTGAGAGAAAACTTGAGAAAAACTTCATAGAATGCTTGTAAATGACTTTAATTTGGTGTTGGTACGATTTTAGAGGCTTGAAAAAAGCCCAAAGTGCCCTTTTTAACTTCTGTACAAATCAAGAAAAATTGAACTAGAAAACCCGATTTTATGGGTCACCATGACATGCCACTTTCACGGTGGCTTACTAGAAATTACCAAACATCATTCTGGGGGTCACCGCGATGCGGTGCCATCGGACTGTCGCACTGGTTGGGATCTGGAACTCCAGCGCGATGTGATACTATCACGGAGCTCCACTGGAATCTGACAATTGTTAAATAGACCCCCTCCGCGATGTGCCAAGCACTAAAATGATGGTAATTTACGACTAGGACTTAAATTAGCAATAACTTCTTTCCTGGGTATCAAATTTGGGAAAATCTTATATCGATGAAAAGCTTATCAAATTTTCCATGTGATGAAAAGTAGAAATTAAGGAAATCCCATATGGTTAAAATGATACTCACTTAGGAAGTCATTCCTTAACTTTCTCGAGGCAAAATTAAGCTTAAGAAAAGTTTGGGGTATTACATGTTAGTAGGATATGAATAAAATGGTAGGGTTCATTAAAGGTTTGGGGATATAGATGTTAAGTTTTAGAAGCTAAGTTTGAATCTTTGAAAACTGATCTATTAGAAATAAGAGTTGAAGCTCTAGATGGTGTGGACTTAGATTTAAGTGATTTTAGTTCAGTTAGAGATTATAATGGGGTCCACATACTTAGAATGATGACTTATAGCTAAGGGGGAGATGATAGAACAAGTAACCAAGTCATGATCTCAGATCCTAGTAGTGATGCAGTATATGTAGAAAAGTAGTAAGGGAGGTTGATGCCCACCCCATTCTTATCTCAGTGCAAAGTTTTATAGTTTAGTCATCATGATAACTATGCATGCCTTACATGTAAGTTACATGAACACATCTTATATTCATGCAGTTTTCATAGAATCATGTATGGTTTCAGTTTCTTATTTGAGGAGTCACAGTTCACTCAGCAGTACAAATTATATTCCATGAATTCATAAACTCCAAACTCAGGTCATGCATCTCATGACTCATCTATACTATCTTTACAGTATGTTCAATTCCAGTACTCATGATACACTCTAAATTATCTGTGAAATTTAGTTTATGTCATGTATGCCCTTAATTAGACCTCTTTGATAAATCTATTATATTGATACTCTATTCGTCAGTCCTCAATTAAGTTTTATGTTATGCATAGTATTCTTTCATGTTTCATGTCCTCATGTTGTAACTTTTAGTGACCTCTCCTTATGTCATGATTATTTGAAATTATATGTGTGTTATCTTGGGGTAGAGCATGGAAGTTTTAAGGATAGAGGTTTAGATAATATGAGAAAGATATTTTTCTGGCTGTTTGCCTATAAGTTCATGTATGGTTATGAAGATAGGCTTGAATGTAATATTGGTGTACAAGTGGAATGTATAGATGAGTATAAGCTTTTCAGTATGATTTAATTGGTATAGCCAGTAGTTCAAATTAGCAGTTAGACAGGCAAGTTCCTATGGATTTTCCACCTTCCGGTCTAGTCTTAGTATCCAAAGTTTCATGAACATGGCCATTCTATGAGGTAAACTATTTGTATCCATGCCAATTAAAAATTCAACTCAGTTCATGCATCATGCATCAGTTTCAGATTCTAAATATTTAATCATGATTCAATCTGTAAGTGTCATGTGCGTCATCTCAATCTTTTCTTAGTATTTCAGCTAAGTTAATACCATTTGGGGGATGAACAATCCCAAGGGAGAGATAGTATTATCCCTTGAGTTTTTATGTCTTAAACCTCTCATCTTTTCTTCACAAAATTAGATTCGGCCTAGAGTAATGGTTACTCAAAAGATTACTCTGTCATTTCTATTTCAGCCTTATAACTATTCTTATCTCAATGCATGCATTCATGAAATCAGCTCATTCATGATATTTAGTTCATATTTCATGATTTAGACTAAGTCAGGCAATTATGTTCCAAGTCATGCATGTACATTATATGACCATAGTTACCTTAGTACATTACTCTCAGTCTAACCAGTCTCATTCGAGGATGAATATTCCCAACTGGGAGATACTGTAATACCCCATACTTTTCTTAGTTCAATTCAGCCCCTAGTTCTCGCATAAGAGGCTAAAATAATAGAAATTTAGCTAAGTGTCGGGGACTTCGCTTAAGTTTTGGCCTCTTAACATTGATGATTTTTAAAGTGACCTTTTCAACCCCCAGACGTAAGTTTGTGTGCTGATTTAAGTTTACGGGTGTAAGTGTCATATCTCAGGTAATTCTTAGATTTTTCAGATGAGGTTTGGACCATGTTTGAATTTCCAAAACACCAAGTCATCATGATTTCACCGCATCACACCAGCGATAGTGATGAGGCACTTATTGCATCACGGAGGAGGTGTATTTTTCATGTCTTTGATCCATATTTGAATGCACGTTTCATGAACTTTATCCTAATCTGTGAAGTGCTTATTAGGTGAAGAGTGTTCATATAAATCACTTAGAGCCAAGTTGAGCTAAGATCCTTTGATTCATCCAAAGTTTAGTATTTAATTTTACAAAGGTCAACATTGAACGTGTATAACTTTTGATATACATAATATATTTTATCTCAAGACATATCAAATTGTAAATAATTGAGTTATCTTTCAAACGATACAAATTTTGCCTTAATCTAATACCCGAGTGAAAAGTTATGGCACTTTTCATGTGAGACAGTAAGACACTGCGATTACACTGCATCGCGGTGAGCCTTCAAATAGCAATCCTGGATATGAATTTTTGGTTTAAATGAATGAGGGGTAATGTAGTCTTTTCCCACCTCGACTTAGGTTGTAAAAATATGATTTTAAGCATCCATTAGGGCATTATTTGCCCTCATTATCCTATTTTACTCTAAAGAACAAACCCTAAACAATCCTCTTCAAGAACATCAAATTCAACCCTAAATAAAGATTTGAAGTTTCCCAATTTAAGAAATCTTTCATGATTTTTCTTCTTCTTCAAGATTTAAAGTTTTAAGGTATGTGGGAGTTCATCCATGGGTCCTTTTTCACCCATGGAGCCCAAAATCCTCTCTTTCAATTAAAGAATGAATTATGTTCAAGGAAAGATTGAATGTCATGTTTTCATTGTAATTTTAATTCAATTCAGCCCATGTATGATTCCATGCAAGATTTTGAATTCCTTAGGCCATGAATTTGAGTTTCCCATGCTTTATTCAAGTGAATTCCATGATAGATACTATATTCATGATTTTTAGCCATATTCCCATGTTTTAAATTCATGATTTCCACATATTTGATGAAATTACCATATCATGTTCAATCAATTTCAAGATAAATCCTCCAGTTATAAATTTTTCCATGTAACTCTATTGTTCACCCATGTTTAAGACATTCTTATGTTCAAATTATGATATTTACTTATTTTGATGAAACGCCGATGTCCTATTTCAAGTGAATCTCATGTAAACCCACCAATTCATGATTTTAGTTATGTAATCATGCTATGTTACCATGTTTAAGTTCATGATCCCCATGTGTAAGATGAATTTCCCAAGTTAAGGTTTTGAATAATGCTTACTTATCACGTTTTCGAATGCTTTCATGTGTCCTTATTGTTATCACTACTGAGTCCTGGGGGTTATGAATACTCGAAATTTAGAGTTTTACTTAGCATCAGTATGTTCAGAATGGTTTTAGATAAACCATGATCCTTCTCATTCAGTTAGTATCATGTTTAGTTAAACTCAGCCAAGTTTCAGTTCCAGTATTTGTTTATACATCAATAATTTCCTCATAACTCATATGCACGGATGTTTTTAGAACACCATAACCAGAGCTTATCTTATCAGCTTTAGTGCATGCACCAATTACTATTTTAGGGTCTTTCTGTTGGGAGTAGGATTTAGCACCGAGTGAAAAGTGTGGGTTCAGCGCATCCTACTTTCCTAGAAACTATGTACCACCATAGGTTTAGGTGCCTCGCCAACGAGTGTTTCCCCTGGCCCAATATGGGCTCAGTTTAGTGATCACTCCAGTTTAGGTTCTACTCCGATGGCAAGGATATAACAACCCTATTCAACGTGGGATAGACTTTGGACTCATGATAGCTCACATGGTTTATGTTGGTTACATGATAACTCCCACAGTCTCAGTCAGTAATCAATATGTTTTCAATTAAGGTTTGCTTGACTTAGTGAATATATTTTTCGATACTGAGTTTTACAGCTTTCAGTCTTTCAAATTACAATTATCCCAATACTATAACAAATATACACTTAGTTTTGCATTCTCAGATAACAAATTTTTCATGCATTCATTTTCAGTTATATAATGTGGTGTTTGATAGTCCTTACCTATTAAGTATAGAACTCCACAGTTTCAGCCCAGTTATTTAGACTAAGTACAATTCAGCCTTACATGACACTGTATTCAAATAGTACCCATATTTTACTATTTTCCAATGTCAGTTCTACTTACATTATAAAATGTAAAGTTTTGAGAAACTAAGTGTAATGATTCATTTTCTTATAAGATTATGTTTGTTACTCATGTTTTAAGATGTTTTCATCTTTTAGTTTATTCCAGCTTGTTGTGAGTCTACTCACACTTAGAATGCATGTTTTAATATTTCATACATAATCAGTTTTACTTAGTGCATTCATCCCCGCTTACTCAGTACATTCCAGAAGTACTAATCCACATATACGTCTATGAGGCTATGTTGTTTCATAATGTAGGTACTATTTGTAGCCCGTACATCATGATCAGACAGTTGCAGTTTCTAGCCAACAGTGATGAGTTCTCCTACTTCGGGGACTTTAGTTAGATGTTGTTCATGTACCTTACTTTATTTTTCATATTTATTGATTAGTGGTAGTTGGTGGCATGTCCCAGCTATCTATAGTCAGTATAGTAGAGGTTTCATATATGTCAGTCAGAGTCAGTCAAATAGTTTGAGTTCTTTCCTCAATTTTATCAAATTGTAAGCTTTATTAGTATTGTATTTATTCATCTTATGCCATGATTATATTTTTGCATAGTAAACTCAGTTATTTTACAAATATTTAACATAGTTGCTTATCAGTATGCCAGTTCATGGGTTAGCTTAGGATCACTTGTGGTCCTAAGCACCGTGTAACATTCAGGGGAGGTAGACTCAGGGCGTTACAGTTTTACTAGAAACAACATAACCCAGATAAGTCACAACATTCAACCATAAATCATACTTTGAGAACTTTGCATACAACCATTAATCTTTAAGGGTCTGCAACACTATGTGGAGGTGATCGGCATGATTCTTTTCACTTTGGGTGTACACCAAAATATCATTAATAAATACAATGATGAAAAAATCAAAGAATTATGGGAAGACCCGTTTCATAAGATCTATAAATATCATTGGGAATTAGTAAAACCAAAGGACATCACAAAAAACTTAAAATGACCATATCGAGTTTGGAAGGCTGTCTTAGGGATATCCACCTCCCTAATTTTCAACTGATGGTAACCCGAACGAAGATCAATCTTGGAAAAGTACTTAGCACCTTAAAGTTGGTCAAATAAATCATCAATCCTCGAAAGAGGGTATTTATTCTTCATGGTCACCCTATTTAGTTTGCGGTAATCTATACACATCCGAAGGGACCCATCTTTCTTACGCACAAAAAGAACCGGAGCACCCTGGGAATAAACACTAGGCAGGATAAAATCCTTATTTGCAAAATCTTTTAAGTGCTCTTTAAGTTCTTTTAACTCAGCCAGAGCTATTCTGTAGGGGAGGGGTAGAGATAGGATGGGTATCTGGTAGAAAATCAATCTCAAAATCTATTTCCCTATCAAAAGGCACACCATGAAGATCATCTGGAAACACCTAGGGAAACTCATAGATTACAGAGACAACTTGCAGTCATGAACCAAACTAGGCCTTGGTCGTGATGAGCATCGCGAGTTGTGAAGGCTAGAGCACCCCTTTTTGTTAATAGGCAATCATACAAATGTTGATATAACCATAAAAGGAAAAGAGGAAATGGATTCATGCAGAAACATGGTCACCAATACCATATAACTGAAAAGTTCAAAAGAGTTCAGTAAAATTTTCAACATCCTCTAACATGTGTCTGCAAAATCTCTAATACGTCAAAACCAGTCATCACAACTAAATACTAGGACAAGGCCCCAAGTGGACCCAAATGAAAATAAATAACAAATGTATGAATGATGACATGCCTTTTGGAGTAAAGAAGGCTAACCAACTGCACACTTCTATCTGATGACTCTACGGCTTAGCAGAATCCCTAGATTGAGACTCAAACCCTAAAATATTGGGGTTAATATTATTGTATTGGTACGCAGAGTGATCAAAAAATCAATTACAACTTTTATATAACATAGGTGAGAGCTATTATAAAATACATCAACGCAAATTCATTTGAAAACACATAGGAATTTCTTAATGACTCTTCGGCAATAATGCAGTACTAACAATCTAGATGGTACACCCTAAAATTTAATATTTTCAACTACTCTCACATTTCGGTTGCCGCCAAGAGTGGAGTACAATTGAGGGAAGGGCACATAAGATCACACGACATGGTGCAACAACCCCAATCAAGTCAATATGTCATGGTTGGGCTCAAGATTACTAAGCAGGGCACCTAACCATAGGTCCTAAGTTAGGATGACATAGTGTTAGTTACGCAAGATCACATTGAAGGGTACCAAGTTCTCATGGCGGCAATTCATTGTTTCCATCATAGAGTCATCTGACTCGTTCTTTCTTTGGGTAACCACCTAACTCACATCAATCAAGATTTAAGTTCCATATAAGAAAAAAAACATACGTCATGCTTACAATATCCTTTTTTTATTTTATTTGAGGCAATTCCTCCACGGGGTATCATCATACCCCAACTTGCCATTCATCAATACCACCTCAATTCTCGAAACCTCTTATGCAACAATAGCATGAACAGCAACAAGAAATCCATATACCAAACACTTGAATAATGATTCCCAACACGTGATAGTCAAGAAACTTCATCATTTATAAAGTAATACCACAGTAGTTATAAAAGTCATGCTCTCAGTAGTTTTATAGTAGTATCATGTAGAGTACATAAATATCATCATGGGGAATAAAGAATTCACAACTCATGTTCATAACCCTTTATCAATTCAAATCACATGTCCACTATTTAAACAATTAAGATTTATATGCAACAACCCCATGATCTTTCAGTATTCTTTCGAAACCATTTCACAATGCATGCTTTTTGTGCTAGAAATGAAACCCCGCTTATGAATGCATATATAATTAAATAATTAATATAAATCTTTTTTAAATTTGTATCAAGATCATGCCCATGAAATTTAGGACAACCCCACGTATCTTATTTATTAAGCTGAGAGAAAAACCCGAATCTTAATTGAGTCTTTGGAGCTCTTGACCTTGAGGATAAACTATGATCTCTTAGGAATGGATTAGGGTTTTGATATTGACAGAATAAGGGAGGTTTTTGATGAATTATGCTCTCCTTACATTAAAAATCATGTTATGAGGGAGAAAAATAGACTAAAATACCACTCCTAACCCGAAAAAATTAAAATTAAAATGCGAACTGGCACTCGACGCATTACATGACATGAAGTATTGATATCGCGTTAGTCAACTATTTCACAAACTCTATCATCGATGTAATGCATCGACATTATGTCAGTTTACTGCTTTACCAATGTGATACTAGACGCGGTGAATCGACTTCACGTTGGGCCATTGTTTTCAAAATCCAAACATCTCTCTAACAATGCCCAAAACTTTCCAAAACTTCTCTGAGACATCCTCTTCACTTCCCCGAGCAATAGTCCACTCAAAAATTCATACCTCGAGGTTAGAAAAGTCTATTTAAAAATCACACAAGTTTAAATTATGGCTAAGTCCTTTTTGATTCTTAGGGAATTTTTCCACTGACATACCCTTAAACTTCCTACAAAGTAAGGTATTAAGTAGAGGATATCACAGGGTGTTACATTGCAAAGAAGGTCATTCAGATCTAGAGTAAATAACATGCACTAAATGGCAGAGACACCCCTTGGAAATAAATTTTTAGGATCTAAGATAAGATATAAACCTTCCCTTGGGCATTAGGGAACTACCTTACCACTTAATCACTGGCTCATTCGGGAATTCAAAATTGACCCTTAAGGTACGACAATCAAGAGATGCATACCACGAGTGCAATTAATCTATCCTTAAAATCATATAAAAATCTAACATGTCTAAATATATCAGATCCGCTAATGTCTCCCTATCACTGATAGATAATACACAATCTTCGTACACTCTCCAAGCAATAATAGAGTTGCCCACTGGGTAGACACAAAAAAGGGGTCGGGAATACACTGAGGATCAAAAGAAAAATGAACAGCCACATATGGGGTCACATAAGAGAGTGTAGACTAAGAATCATGTAAACAATATGCATCTTGAGAGAAAAGTTTTAGAATACCAGTAACAACATTGGGAGACGCCTTAGAATCTTGATGGGTGGTAAGAGGATATAGACGGTTCCAAATAGTGATGGAGCCAAAAGTTGCACTTTTGGTGTAGGAGCTAAAGATGCAGCAATCAGGACCTTATTATCCCCGTAGTAACAATGCTTGAAGGATAGTTCCTATGAAAGTGGTCATGCTGGCCACATTTGAAACACTTATTCCTCCTATTATCACAAAAGCCATGGTGCAACTGTCCATAAAATCTATAAAGAGGATGGTATGGAGTTGACTGGGACTACTAGCCTATGATTGGGCAACTTATGCCTTACATCCACTATTGCTTTGCAAGTGGCGATCATCAAACAACTTAGGATATAAGTAATGGAAATTCCCCCACTTCTTCCTAAACCAGTGCCTGCTATCTCTACTATAATTCTTCTTGCCACAACCTTGCTTTAAAAATCGGGATATCTTACTTTTTCTCTCCTTTATTTCAGCTTATTTTTTCTTTCCATCTTCCACCTGCTGCATATATACCACAAGCCTAGAGATATCCATGTCATTATTCAATAAGAAGGCCTTACACTCCTATACCAAGTCTCAAGGCAAGCCCAACGTGAACTTACTCATCTTAGCCCTCATATCAAATACTAGATCAAGAGCATAATGGGACAAATAGTGAAACTTTTAAGGCATACTTCTTCACAAATATCTTGTCATGCTTCCAATTCACGACCTCCTCAGGCTTTTCCTCCCTCAACTCCTAAAGAAAAAATCAAGCTAGAAAAGCACCCGAGAAGTCCTCCTATAAAACCAACTCCACATCACCTCCCCTAGACTGATCCCACTACTCATACCACTAATACATCAAATCCTTCACTTAGTATGCAGAGAACTCCACCCTTAGAATCAGAAGAATGCATCACATAGAGAATATTCTTTATTTAATGTATGAATCCTTAGAATCTTCCTCAATCTTAGAGACAGTAAAGGTCAGAGGATTCAGCCACATAAATTAGCCAACACTGGTTGCATTAGAAGAACTCATAACAACACCAACAAGACCCAATTAACGTGACTGAGATGTCACTAGCTGGGTCAATAAATGACTAGAATGATGAAACTCAACATTAGTAATATCTGCTGGAGCTGACCGAGCAAGAGTGTTACCAGTGCGAAAAGGATCAGTAGGGATCGGTGGAACTTTAGTAGGGCAATCTGAAGCATCAACCCTAGATCGGGTCTGAACTCTTTTAGGAGGATGAGTCCCATACACATTATCCTCAACAATGACAGAGAAGTTTTTGCGATCATTAGATTTTTTGGGAGACATGATCTGAAAAGCAAATGACTAGGAATTAGAGAAGAGTTAATTAAAGACCATAGACTCTATATCTCAAAAATAGAACAAAAGAAAGGGAAACATTCCAAAATACCTTGTAGCCTCTCCCTTGTAAGTGTGGCATGCTACATACCCACAAATCAGAATCTACTTGGAATGACTTTGTGGATACCAAATGACACCAAACCTAGACTCTGATACAAACTTTGTCACAACCCGAACTAGGGACAGGAGGTGATATATATCTTAAGTCCATCAAGAATCGGAGATTACCTCATTATACCAAGCAAAACATAACATAACACCTAACAAGGGCTGAAATCCAAACATATGACAAGGTAGAGAATAATAACTCAAGAACACTAATAGTGTCAGTCACCATAATCTAGTCCATAGTAAAATCCACAGCCTCTAACAAAATCGATAATAATCTAGGTCGAAAAATGCACCCGACTCTGACAATGACAATGACAAGGAAATGTAAATGATAAGGTAAACTCTTCAATCCTAATTTATGAAAAGAAACTGATGAAATGATCAAGTCTTTCAGAGAATGGAAGCTCACCACTTCACCATAATAACTAATGAACCAAGCCGATCAACTTAACATTGTAGATGAAAAGTATAAGTCTCTTCAAAGCCTGGATTGTATGGGTATACAAGGAGATGGCTAGTGGGTTGAGCAATAGCATATAGCTTAGGGATAGGTGATAAAATAATGGCAAGTCAAGTCTAATACAATTCAAACCAAAAGGACTCGAATCAAAGATGCGAAAAGTAAAGATAGAAGGATAGGACGAATAAGATAGAAAGATAGATACAAAATTGATAACTAAAGGGCAATCTAAGGGTATGTCAAGCGTGAAAACCTCTCTTAATGGATTATCAATACGCACCAAGATCTTACGTGACCGAAAAGGGGATTAGATCTCCTTTAGAACCAATATTTCTAAACAAGGTTCAACATATGCTTTTCCAAGCACTCAAAACACTCCCATGGAGTTCTCTTGAATACACTATGTAAAATTCATCATCAAAAAACCAAGAAAATAAGCCTCGCTAGCAAACATTTATAGTTTGGCTACATATTAAATAATTAGGGACCAAAAGTGACACAAATGTAAGAAAAGACCCAGTAGGGGCTATTTTGACCTACTCTTGAAATGGTAAAGCAGATCAAAAGTGGATCTAGAGCGCCTTGGCTACATGAGCTATCCAAGGAGCTTTTGAGCCCTGTTTTGCACCCATTCGACCTCGTCAAAGTCCTTTGACCCTTCTTAATGGTAATATTCCTCCATGTGGCATCTTTTAAAAGAAATAAGGAGTCATCATGCACCTCGAGCATCATATATATCTCATCCAACAATCCAAAGGTAATTTGGCTTGTATCATCTTCCCCTTCTTAAAAAGCATTTGACCTCGAATCCAAACCTTGCAAACCAAAGAAAGGATAAAAAAAGAAAACATCTTTATGACATGAGGGTTAGGGTTAGCAAAAATAGTCACAACATAATACAAAGGTTACACACAGTTAAGATATAACCAAGGATCCCTTGTTTTGAACATTAGAAACTTATCAAAGAATGCATAAAGGGGTTGGCTATGGTTTTCATCAAGATACAGGGAAATCACAAAGGTCATAATGACATCAAATAGTTCAAAGGGTAAAGCTACCTCACCTTAGGATCCATCAGAGCCAATTGTTTCTTTACGTCTTCAAGATACCACATCAAAGTGGTGCCTTAGTTGGTTTTAAAGTCCAAAAGACCCATAGAGCATTGTCATTCAAACAAGTGGACCAACCAATAAGTTTCCTACCTCTACATAAAACAAATCCAAGAATATCATAGACATCATCAAAAGCAAAGAGGTAGTATAGGAAGGAATCAATTGTAAAAGCATCATCCAAGGTGCTATTATCTATAAGAAGGTCATTTTGCTAAAAAGATATAGAACATAATGCACACAAGGATGGAATCAAATCATTTAAGAACATATGACACTTTCTTTTCAAACAACGTCCCAAGAAAAAGAAATTCTTTAATGGGGTCATGCCCTTAATAGTTTGTTTATCTCTATTAACAAAGGTAAGCATGCTCGCAAGAGTCCCACAAGAGACATCAAATTTTTCAACCCTATGAATGTGACAAGAAGTCCTTAACATCCATAGGATCTTTAACAAACAAATAATCAACTTGGCATCCACTAGTTAGAATTCACAAAATTTAAGCATGAGGGTGTCAAGCAGGGATAAAATTTTATAAGTAATACCGAAAGGATACAATGACACATATGCCCTTGGGTTCTCAAGAATTATGTCACCTTGGAGAAGGAGGTCATTAATTCCACTCAAGTATTGAATAAGGGTATCACATAAATAGAATTCATCCAAAGTATTTTCAAGAGAAGACTCTCTTCTTCACCTACAAGTAGCTGAACCTTGGCCAAGAATGGAAAAACATAATAGTTAACTCTCTTTATTTTACCTTGAAGTTCATGAGCATATTCTTCTTTACCTCGGACTGAAGGTCCCCCACAAGCTTTTGATTTAATAAAGATTGTCCTCGTCAAGTCCTTAAAGGGAATCTTTTCTTTTAGTACTTATTCTCTTCATCTTGCCATATTGGTACCTACACACATGCTATTATTAAAAGAAGGACAACAAAGTTAGGTCCGATTAGTGGAAACACCCTCACTTCACTCCTCACAATCTCTTTTTTTCCTCTTTTATGTTGCCTGCCTCCTTGCACTCCCTTACTTCTCTCAATCTTTTGTCTCTTGATTTCTTTTGGCTTTGAGTAAGTGACCATATTGCCTTGAGATTTGGGAAGGGTAGGTGGAAAGAGATGGTTTCCCCATTGGTCTAATATAATTTTAGGCTAATTTTTTACATTTGGAATCTTATATTATGAAAACCAATCGGAACCCTAGCATTAGTGTCCATGTTCTAAGGGGATTATTTCACACCATACGTCCTCAAAGTACCCATCTTGAGTGAAGGAAACCTTTACTATCTTGAAGACTCTATAGCCTTCCAAGACATATGGGAAACACTTGGACACTCGAGGTATCCCTAGATAATCAACCATATGGGAAACGCTTGGACACTCGAGGTATCCCTAGATAATCAACCATACTTAGAGTTATGTATTTTGCGTGAGACCAATCATCACGTATATGAATACATCTCGAAACTCCACAGATCTCTACCTATCGTCAACAAGGTTGTCTTCTTAGATCACTATTATCAAGCTTCGTATAATCCTTTGGCACATAAATTGGCCTGAAAGACTATTTCAAGGCACCCCAAGTTTGAGTAGGACTCCTTGAAAGTTTACACCATTCTAAGTTCGGACCTTGAATGTACTTAATGGAATATGTAGCTTGTTCGGCTATGCTTATAGTATAATCCTTGAAGATCCTTTATCAATGTCATTCTCATTCAAGGTAAACTTTGGGATCCCACTCTCCTTTGAAGATACATAGAGTAGGAAGACATTGAATCCTACTCTACCCTCCATTCATACCTTGGTTACCACTTCCATACACTTGATCATGGAAATATTCATATCGCCCATAATCCCCATCTTCTTCATAGCCATAACATTCTTTACCATAATTATAGTTTCCTCTGTTGTAGTCAAAATCATACGAGCCTATCAAAGACATGTTCCCTTTATATCTCCTTATACCTAGAAAATGAACAAATAAGATTAGTAGTAGAGCTTCTCACCAATAATCGTATGAACTTACCTTTGTGATCCTCACAATTGGAACGACAAATGTTGAAAGTTGCTTATACTCTAATGGACAATAAGGTGTCAATATCTACTTTGAGATCAGAGTGGATTCTTGTTTGATCGAATCAAAGAAATAAAAACTATTTAAGAACTTGAATTAATAAATCACAAAGAATTGAAAAAGAGAAAATCCTAAAAGAAATTGGATGATGAAAGAAATAGGACTCAAGAACTAATCAATCAACTTAGTAGATGAATTACTAGTTGATAAGTAATTTAGGAATCAAAATAAAAGTTTTGGAACAAAAAATATGAAATTTAGGAATCAAGCCTTGAAAAAAATGGAATCGGAAAGCTTGAGATGTGTTTGGAGGGTTTGTTTGCATTGGAAGGGGTTAATCTTCGTTTGGGGACCTGCTCTAGCAGGTTGGGCGCATCCCCAACTCACCTTGGATGCATCTGGATGTCCCCCTACTGGTTGACATGCATTTGGTCTGCTGCAATGGTTCTAACATAGGTCAAGGTCGGATGGAGCACAGATCAGCCCCCAGCCCTCTTGGAATGACGTTTTTGCCCCTCTTTTGGTCCCCCTTTGTCCTTTCTTTTGGAATATACTTGGAATCCTTTGAAAATTATTTAATACAAATAATTTTACACACCTTTTCTTTATTATTGATGGATCAAACAACCAATGTTAGCTGAAAATTCTTCTTGAAGATAACAATTTATTTAAGAACGCCAAGAACACAAACTTTTTCAACCTTTTCTCCTTAGCTCAGAATGAGGTGAAATTTTGAACCTAAGCACTTTTCAACATTCTAAACTCATTACAAACATTATTTTTCTGAAATTCTTCACCCAACACTTCAAATCTAGCAACACACCTTAAAAATCTTGCAATAAACCTTAAACTTCTTCCTTTGAAATAGAAGCTTCTAATAATTGTATAAGGCTCAATTTCTCTTCGATTTAGCTCAAATTTGATGTATGGACTCTAATAATGTTAGGAAATGAAAATATAACACACGAAACACAAGAAAAATAGAAAATCTAGGACTCAAATTTTGATATAAGACCAAAAACGTAAATAGTGACTTTTTTTGGATTTTCGATTTTTGACACTTCTTTTTTGTTGATTTTCAAGATAAGAAACCCAAGACTAGAATCATGGGATTGATCCTAAGCTCGGATATGATACCAAATAATACAATTAAAACCACAAAGACTCAAATCAAACACACAAAAATTAAAGATAGAAGGATAGGATGAAAATGATAAGAAGATAGACACAAAATTGAGAACAAAAGGGCAATCTAAGGGTATATCAAACCCTAAAACCTCCCTTAATGGATTACCAATACACACCTAGATCTTACGTGATGGGAAAGGGGATTAGATCTCCCTTACAACCAACATTTCTAAACAAGGTTCAACATATTCTTTTCCAAGCACTCAAAACACACCCATGGAGTTCTTATGAATATATCATGTAAAATTCATCAACAAAAAACTAAGGAAATAAGCCTATCTACTAAGGATTTCTAGTTTGGAGACATATTACATAATTAGGGCCCAAAAGTGACCCAAATGTAAGAAAAGACCCACTAGAGGTTGTTTTGACCCACTCTTGAAATGCTAGAGTGGATCAAAAGCGAATCCAAAGCACCTTGGTTGCATGACCTTTTCAAGGGGATTTCGAACCCCATTTTGCACCCCTTCAACATGGCCAAAGTGTTTCAACCATAATTAGTGGTAATCTCCATCCATGTGGCATCTTTTAAAATCACTAAGGAGTCATCAACCACCTCAAACATCCTATGTATCTCATCCAAAGGTCCAGAGAAAATTTGGCTTGTCTCAAAGTCTAATTCAAAACCATGTATACATCATCATACACATACATAAATAATATGTTGGGATAGGGAAAAAGGTTTACTATTAAGTAAAACATTATGCTGGACTATATAGGTTAACCGACATAAAAGGCACCCACGGGCTATCTGGGTTTATCTATTTAAAGATATCCAAGCTATACCTCCTTTCACAAGAAGATACGGTCACTGCCAAAGATAGTAACGCAAAAAGGTTGGGGTCAAATCCTAAGGGAATACATAGACTCACGGCTCTCAGTTATTCTAATCAATAGGTGGAACTAGAAAAGTAAATAGGGAGTTTTGAGTATCAATATCAACTATCAATTTAGATTGTAATCAATCGTAAGTAAACACTAGTATTGTGTTCTTCCTGGCTTCTAAACTCGGTAGACTATTATGCTATATTGAACCAACCTCATACCTTGCATGTATAATTAATAAGTTATCTACCTTCTACAGTTTTTTGGATGAGTAGAAGGATTTTACCCTTTATCTTTGGGTCTCGGGATGTCTCCCTACTAACCCCTATATAGATCCTAGTTAACTATTACCTTTTCCAATATCTAGTTATTAGATGAAATTTAACTATCTTAATAATACAAAACCTAGAAGCATGGATCGACAACTAAACTCCAAATTACTGTTGTCTTTATTGTTTCCTAGTTACTACTCTTTTTGAGTAAGAAGTAATAATCTAGGCAGGATCCCAACGTGTTCACCTGTTAGGAAAACTATTATATTAAAGATAAAGCAATTCATACAAGGGTATCGGTACAGAAGAACGATATCATATCCCCTAGTTCATCAATCTGCGAGGGTTTCCATAACTCTAACTATGGGTTTTTGCTGCTCATGCTTATGAAATAATAATAACATTCATAATTGAAAACATAGATGAAATCGCAATAATAAGATGTTGAAAACGCAAATCCATAATTGAATTAATCAACTAAAGTGAATACAAGAGAATCTCAAGATCAAATTCAAATCTTGGAATTAAAATATATTTGTGAATATTAAAAGTGTGTTTTTATACTAGAAACACAGAAAGAGTATTTATAGTACAGGAGGAAACCTTAAAACCAATGCCCGAATGAAATAGAAAAAAATATGGACGGTGGCCAATTATAGTCTTGACTTGAGCCCTGACCCTGGGCACAGGTAGCACTTGCATCCTGCAGGGAGCACACAAGTGCTGACAACAGCTCTCAGGATTTTGGACTTTGGCACTTGATTTGCCCACATATGGTCAATAGGTGGTACTTGCATTCCACATGTCGACTTAGCAAATGTCGGGAGTCATGTTTTCAGCTCTTCTTTAAGTCTCGAGCATACTTTGATAACGAACAAGTCGAAAAGTATCTCAAACATCCATAATTGCCTCAATAAGTAGCCAAAAATACCTTTTTCACCTTTTCACAAACTTAGCATTAAAAACATGATTTCATGGGAAACATACCCAAAACACATCATATCTAACAATACAACCTTAGAAACTTGCATATTTTCCTCATTTTAAGCAACGAAAGTGCTATATTTTTATAACACATCAACACCCTCAACATAGAATGTTTGCATGTCCTTAGGTAACAAACACACAAAAAGTGCTATGAGAGTAAGCTATTCAAGGTAGCCAGTCAACACTTTAACCTCAAAACACAACACCCTCTCTAATTTAACTTTTCAAAATCAACTTTGTATGAAAAAAAAGAACAACAATGTGACATTATGGGATCAAGGTATGACATTAATTTAGCAAAAATATCCATGCATAAGTACAAGTTACACTACCCAAAATAAGAAAATAGCTAGAAATATGAGTTATGTACCCTCACAACAAAGATGTCCACTCACTTTTATAAAATAATGCATGTTAATGCAGGGACAGTCAAGATACAGTCACACTCATAATAGAAGTTCCAATAAATGTGCATCAAATACCATAGGCGTGCCCTTATTTTTGGTACCCTAGTTTTTAGATAGTCAAGTTAGGACCACTATATGACTTTTTTTGGCTTGTAATGTAGGCTTGGGGATGGTATGTTACATATGGACATATCAAGTGACTAAGCCTCCTTGTCACTAGACTAACCTTGGGGTCTCACTTACTAGCCAATTTTCTTTTTATTCATACCTAATTTCTCTCTTTTTATTCTTTATTGCACATTCAGGTTGGGTATGGTCTTTTATTATTTCTTTTTAACTTTTTTCACAAATTTTTCTTTTTTTCTTTTTCTCTTTCTCTTTATTTTTCTTTTCTTTTTCTCCTACAACAACCTAAATTTTTCTCCTATTTTACCTTTTCTACACACCCACTTAACATTACACACTCCTATGATAGCCACCCTCAACTTAGGCATTTTGCATGAGTTTAGGTACACAATGTCCAAGGAGTACTAGGGTCAAAAGAGGTTCATTGTACTATAAATAGGAAGGTGAATAGGGGAAACAAGAAAAATAGGCTATAAGGCACAAAAAAGGATCAATGGGGTAATACATGTAAGACCCCGCAAAATTCTAAGCTTAACTCAGTCCTTTAAAGCTTGTTAAGGGGTCCTAACCTTACTAAACTTTAGATAAGTATTCAGTCTTAGTGTTATTTTAGACTTTATAGGTTGGCGACTCTATTTCACGACCCTCATGACCTTAAAGTAATGATTTTTATGTTTAATCATGATTAGTAATGTAAGTACGCGTTCTCAGACAAGTTTCAAATTTTTTAAACTTCAATTGAAACATATTTGAAAGCTCAAACCAGTGGATCAATACGATCTCGACAAGTCACATCGCTTATCGCATCGAAGAGTATTTTTCCCCAACTTCTACTGCAAATTCCAGTGAATCGACATGGACTCGACGCGGTACGTTGGCTATCACATCGATGCCAATGACGCGGTGCATCGGTTTGTGCATCACTAAATCAGTTTTCTGTCATTAAAGAGTCAAATCCTCAGGGTAATTGGATCTTTTCCCTCCTTATGTCAGCGTCCAAAACACAAAAATAAGCCCCTTTAGAGGCAAAATCGATTCATCTTTCTCAAAATTTCTCAAGAAGCAAACCCTAGGATCTCTAATTCAAGATTCAGCCTTCAATAACACTCTTTCATTCGTCACAAATTTGAATACCAAGGTATGTGAATTGTTCATCCAAGGGTACCCTTCCACCCTTGGAGTTCAAGACACTATTTTTAAATACAAGTTAAATGATTTTACGGATTTCATGTTCAATCTTGAATGTGTTAATGATTATGATGTCAATGGTGATCTAATTTCATGATTTGTCCCAAGTTTCATGCAAACTAGTTAATTGTGAATTGAATTTTGTGAACTACATGTTGAACTCTTGAATTGCAAGTTGATTGAAAAAGTCCATGATATTAAAATATGTTTATTGATATGTGAAATACCCATGCTCTCTAAGTGTTTGACAAATTGCTCACGTAAACAAAGAAAAAGGGAAAACAATCATGTCATGTTAGCTTATGTGCAAGTTATATCATGCAATGTTTGATGGAATGTCTCTATGAATGAGTTATGATCAGGTGCATATGGTTATGCCTTTCAAGTTTATGCTATGATTTATTTTCATGCTATCAAGTCCTAGGGGTATTTAATACCTGACAATTTAGTTGCTTGCCTAGAGCCAGTGTCAGTTAAAGAATAATATCAGTCATTTCACGATCAGTAGTACTTTCAGTCAGTAATAGAACTAAGGAAAAATTTAGTAGACTCAGTATCAATCCAGTCCAATTTAGTATTTAGTTCAGACCTCAGTAAATTCAGTCAATTAATAGAATTTAATAGTATTCCATCTGTTAATGGATCTCAGTGAACTCGTTTAGTTCTGATAGACTGTATAATCAGTAACAGTTCAATCACGCCTAGTATAACTAGGAATCAATTCAGTGTCTATTCAGTTGGGAGTAGGATTCAACACCGAGCAAACCCAGGGATGGGGATACTCCTGCTAGCAGAGGTTTGAACCTTAGTAGCAATTCCTATGTTACACAACTATCTATCCAGTGTAGGTTGAGATATCTTCCTTCCAGACTAGATTTGATACATCTCATGTAAGTTTTCCTGCTAATGAGGGTTAATGAAAGAACTTCCTGTCAGTGATGGTTAACTCACAGTTGTCTTTATCTGTGGCATGGTACTGACACCCTTCAAACTAGGGTTACAAGTTGGACACCAGTCTATTCAGATAGGGTATGTAAGTTAGATGATTACCTCCTACAATTTCAATTTCAGTCTTTAAAATAGAACTCAGTTTAGTTTTACAAAAATCAGGATTGTCAGTCATAGTCACTCAATTTAGTACAAAACTTAAAAAAGTTCCACAGAATCAAGATTATCAGATACAGTCACCCAGTTAACAGGTATACAGTATCAGTAAAATCATATATCAGTAAATCAAAAATTCAAAACTCAGTATCCCATGTTATCACGGCCTCAGTTATAGTTTACGTATTCATACATGTACTTTCATTCAGTTATTCTCATGTTATTCAGTTAGTACTATACATATATATGAACCCATGCATCTCATCCTACCTCACTTAGCATACCAGTAAATTCAAAGTACTGACGCATACCTTTCTTTTGTACTATGATGTCTTATATCATAGGTTTAGACGTACGGGCTCCCTATCATACTTAGTAGCCCAATCCATCAGCAATAGACTAGTGGTAAGTCCTCATAGTTTGAGGACATCATTATTACTTTAGTATCTCAGTTTATCATTTTTCAGTAGTTGGGGTTAGTTGGGGGTTTGTCCCATTAAACCCTTATTTAGTCAGCAGAGGATTATCAGACTAGTATTTCATACTGATGTATCCATTTTCAATTTTTAGTAATCAATATTTATTTAATGTTTTTGAACGTTATGGAAAGTTTCCTCCTAAATTCTGCATAACACAGTATTATTATTCAGTTATTGTTGTAGGTACCAGTCATGGGTTAGCTTATGGTCCTTGGGATTATGAAAACCGTGTAGCATCCAGGGTACAGACTTAGGGCATTACAAACTTGGTAACAAAGCATAAGGTTCAACAGAGTCCTAGGAAGTCTAAAATCCACATTTAGTAGTCTTGTTCATGGGTGTGTAGCACGCCACACTTATGGACAAGAGGCTACGAGATATTTAGAAAAAGTTTCCCTTCTTTCATTATTCATGTCATGTGAGTGAGAATGCTCTCATTCTAATTCATCTATTCGTTAAGATTCCAGAACATTTCTTCCAGAGAATCTAACAAAAGAAGTAATGAAAACCAGTCAACCCCTCCGCCCATTCAGGCAGATCCCCTGAATTAATATATTTCTCATGTTGAATTTAGAGTTGCTTTCACCGCCTTAGCTTATTTAGTAGTTTCTCAGAAAAATCAGTTGGTTATTATCTTATCTAAGCATACATCTCATGCTCCACAAAGTAAGGAGGAGAGGCAACGGGAAAAGGGGGAGAAATAATAAGAGGGCTAGAATGTCTGGGCCAAAGAGAGGCCGAACTAATCCCTTTTTTCTAAAATATAGTAGAAACCACCAGGGTATCTGCAGAGCTAGAAATGATGTATGGTTTAGGTATGGCAAGCTAGGTCATAGAGTTAGAGATTGTCCCCAGTCAGGTTCCCAAGGTCAACATAATCATTCCACAGCACAGTTCAGTCGCTCGAATCAGCAGGGTGCTGCTTCCAGTACCACCAGTAGGAACTACCTAAATAGGCTTTATGTACTTCAGTCCCGACAGGATCAAGAATGTTCTCTTGACATGGTCACTGGTATGTTGCAAGTTTATCATTTGAACATTTATGCATAGCTAGATCTAGGAGCTTCTTTGATCATTCTAACTCCTTATATAGATGCTGGCTTTTGAATAAGCCCTAAAATCCTAATAGAGCCCTTCTCAATCTCTACCCCAGTGGGTAAATCTATCATAGCCCGATGGGTATACAGGAACTGTCTGGTTATGGTATCTCAGAAAGTCACTTTAGCAGATTTAGTCGAATTATAGATGACCAATTCTAATGTATTTCTCCACATGGATTGGCTTCACTCCTGCTATGCCTCAATCGACTAGAGAAATAGAAATTTCCAATTTCAGTTCCCAAATGAGCTTATCCTAAAGTGAAGGGGTTGTACTTCAACACTTAGGGGTCAGCTTATTTCCTACCCTAGGGCAAGGAAAAAATATCTACATGATTTATCTACCATCTCATTCAAGTCTAAGACTCTAGGTCAGAAACCCCTACTCTAGAGTCAGTATCAGTAGTATGTGAATTCACAAACGTATTTCCCTAAGATCTTCTCGGAGTTCCTCCTAAAAGGGAAAATGACTTTAGAATAGACCTTCTTCCAGATACTTAGCTCGTATTTATTCTGTCATACCAAATGGCTCGAGCAGAACTCATAGAATTAAAAGAACTGTTGAAGGATCTCCTAGATAAGGGATTTATCAGACCTAGTGTGTCCTTGTGGGGTGCACCAGTTCTATTCATGCATAAGAAAGGCAATTCTCTTAGAATGTATATAGATTACAGTAAGCTAAATAAAGTCAGGGTCAAGAACAAGTATTCACTTCCTAAAATTGATGAATTGTTTGACCAACTTTAGGGTGTCAGTTACTTATGTTAGATAGACCTTAGATCAGGCTATCATCAACTCAGAGTCAGAGAATGTGACATTTCAAAAACAGCTTTCAAAACTTGTTATGGTTACTTTGAATTCTTAGTCATGTCATTTAGTCTTACTAATGACCCAAAAGATTTCATTAACTTGATGAACCATGTGTTTAAGCAGTACTTAAACATATTCTTCATAGTCTACATAGATGACACTCTTGTCTATTCCTGTAATGAGGATGAACCCACTGATCATCTCAGACTCGTATTTCAGACTCTCAAAAAGCATCAGTTATCATGTTATTTTGTATATTCATGTCTTACATATCCGCTCTATGGTAATAGCACATACTTGTACTTATTAGAAAAATCATGTATGCTTAGAGTTCCTAGTATAGGATTTTCAGTTCCCTAGTATTATGAATCATGTTTCTTGAATACAGAAACTCCAGACTCAGGACATGCAGCACTTATGTACTCATGTCATGCTTTATAGTATACCCAGTTCCCAAGACTCATGCTACACTCCTAAAGGTCATCTAAGTTTAGATTATTTCATGTATATCCTTGGTTAGGTCTCTTGATAAATCCATGGTGTTGCTATTCTGTTCCTCAGGCCTCAGTTAAGTGTTGAGATCGACATAGTATTCATTAACACTTAAGGTCCTTATGTTTTAAACTTTTAGTGAACTCTCATTATAAAATGTTGTACTAATGAGTGATTTCTTAAAGGGGAGAGAGTAAATATTTCAAGATAAGGAAAGATTTTTTCATGCTTGCTTTACACGAGCCTGTAGTTTTAAGAATAGGCCTGAATATCAAGTTAGTGTGCTAAGTAAATGGCTAGCAAGAGGCTGTATTTAGTTGTTGAAGGAAGAGAAATCAGAATTTTTCATGAGATGATAGTTGAGAAAATGTCGAGTGTGAGTTTCTATTTAGATTCTCGATTTATATCAGTATCCATAGCGTAGTTATTAGAACACAGTATTCAATTCCAGTACAGTCTAAATTATCACCATAGGTATAGCCTCTATCCTAGTCTTATTTCGGTAATCAAATCAGTAACTTAGTTCAATTGTAGGTTTGCTTCACTATAGAGTACAACTATAATTTATCCAGTTATCAGGGTTTTAGTACATCATTTTACAAAATATTTTAGAATCATGTTATAAACTTGGTCTTAAATTCTCAAATAATATAGTTTTCATGAATTCAAGCTCAGTTACCTCTTGTTACATAATCACTCCTTACCTTCTATGTGTAATACTATACAGTTCTAGTCCAGCTATTAAGACTAAGTGCAGTTCAATAATGCATTACCAAGTATTCAGCTATCAACCAATTAGATAATATGATAAGTTAGTATGTTTATGCACTAGTGCTCAACACCCATGTGAATAGTTTTAGTAGTCTCAAGTAATGTGCTTTACTAAGATGGAAAGTATAGTTGAGAGGGTATTCAAGGGATATATTGTAATGCCCCAAGTCTGTACCCCAAAGCTATAAGGTGCTCATAATCTCGAAAGATCATAAGCTAACCCATGACTGGTACCTGCTATAATAATTGTCTAATAGATACCGTAATAATTGTGGAAATAGGTGGAAACATATTCCATAAGGTTCAAATCTGTAATTAAATCTGGATGCAGTATCAAAATACCAATACTGAATATAAATACTAAAAAACTAAACAACTGCCTGAAAATACTCTAGTCTGAAAAGCCTCTAAACTATCTGAACTTTGGAGTTGATGGGACAAGCCCCCATCTAACTTTGTCTACTAAAAATAATACTGAAATACTAAAAAAAACCATGTCCTCAAACTATGCGGACTGACCACTACGCTGACTGCTAAAAATCTGAACTACTAACGGTCATCTATAGCCCGTGCATCTGAACCTATGATTTAATACATCATAGCGCAAAAGAAAAATATGTGGTAGTACTTTGAATGTACTGGTGTGCTCAGTTAGGTAGGCTGAAGTGCATGGGTTCATATGAATGAACAATAATATCTGAATAACATGACTATGATTGAATAAGAGTACATGCATGAATATGAAAACTGTACTGAGATCATAATAACACCGAATACTGGATTACTGGTAACTGAATGACTATATCTAGCAGTCTTGATTCTGTGGAACTATAATGAGTCCCATACTAAGTTGAGTGACTGTTCTTGGCAGTCCTGAATCTTGAAAACTTAATTGAGTTCCATACCGAGACTGAATCTTAAACTGAGACTATGGGAAGTAATCATCTAACCGACATGCCCCTTCTCTATCTAATTTGGGGTCTAACCTATAACCCCAGTTAGAAGGGTGTCAATACCATGACATGGATAAGGACAAGTGTAGAGTCACCCTCATCTTGCAGGTACTCTGAATGAGAATGGTGGTACTATCAACTGGCAGGTAGAGCACCTCATCAACCCTTATCTGGCCGGTTGATGTCTCTACCTATGTTGGCTACGCATATATGGAATGCAGGGACTGCTTCTAAGGATTTCACCCTCTACTAGCAGGTGAGTCCCCATCCTTGGGTTCACTCGAGGATGAATCCTACTCCCAACTGAATAGACACTAGACTGAATTCTAAGCTATAGTAGGCTAAACTAAACTATTACTAATTGTACTGTATAACTGAACTAAACTGAGTTCACTGAATTTCATGGACTGATAGAATACTACTAAATTCCATTAACTAACTAAATTCTACTAATCAAGACATGACTGATTCTACTCTGTGACTAACCATGGCTTTAGACAAGCAGCTAAATTATCGGGTATTAAATAACCCAGGACTCGATAGCATAAACTTAAAAGGCATGACAAGTTCTTAAGACATGGTAATTACTACTTAGTCATCATTCACTCATTGTGCATTCAAGAAAACACTTGCATGACATAAATTTGCATACATGCTAATATGATATAATTTCACTATTCAACTCACGTAAATAATTCATCAAACACTTGCGGGGCATAATATATGCTCATAATGCTAACGCAACATGTAGGCATTGTGATTCAATTCTAATTACACAATTCCAAGAGTTTCAACATGTATTCACACGATAATGCACACATATCAATTAACTCTACATGAATCTTCCAATAAATCAAGAGTACACTTTAATTAAAATCATGAAATCACTCTACAAGAACTATAAAAGATTTTATCAGACTCCAAGGGTGGAAGGAACCCTTGGATGAACACTTCACATACCTTAGTTGATGAATTTCTTGAAGTTAATGGTTAGTTCTTAAGTTCCTGATTTGAAATTTGAATGCCTAGGATTCTCTTCTTGAGCAAACTGGAGAATGAATGAATATAGTTACTCTCCAACGGGCTTAATTTTATGTATTTGGGGGCTAAAGAATGTGGGAAAAGACCCAAACACCCCTAAGTATGCGGTCTTTTAATGACTGAAAAACTTTGTTACCCGATGTGGAGGTCGATACACTACGTCATTGGCATTGATGTGATAGACAATGTGCCGCGTTGAGTCCATATCGGTTCACTAGAATTTGCACTGAAGCTGGGGAAAAACTATCTTATCGATACGATGGTCAATGCGAAGTGTCAAGATCGTGTTGACCCACTTTTTTGGGCACTCAAACATGATCTAAATGAGGTCCAAAAAATTCAAAACTTGTCTGGAAACACCTATTGACATTCCTGATCATGAATTAACTTGAATATCAATATTTATTGTATGTAAAGGTCACAAAATAAGATTTCCAACTTTTGATGGTTAAAATAACACTAAGTCTGAATACTTAGCTAATATTCTAGGTCTAGGACCCCTTGACAAGCCTAAAGGACTGATTTAAGCTAAGAAGTTTGCGGGGTCTTACATGTTTCTAAGATTGAAAATTTGTAGTTGCACTGCATAAGGCTTCATCACTTCTTATTAGATGATGTTTCGTAGGCCTTGACTCATATTACTGAATTTTAGCCAAGATGTGATTCTTTTATTCAGCTATTTTAATCAGCCATGCCAAGACTCCTTGCTCCCTAAAGCTACCAGAACTCTATAGAAAGAGTTTCAATGAAACGCTCCAGTTGAATATAAGTTTTTAGCATAAGTTAGTCTGCAAAACCATCAATTCAGTTTAGCAGTTAGGCAAACAATGTTAGTATGGTTGGGTTTTCCATCTTTCTATCTAGTTACACTATCCGAAGTCTCATAAATATAACTATTCCAAGATCGAGCAACTATGTGGTTATGAGTACAGCTCAGTTCAGGTGTCATGCCTCAGTTTCAGATACCCGATATACAATCACGATTCTGTTCATACGTACCCTTTGTATTATCTTAGTTTTTCCTCAGTACCTCAGTCAAGTCAGCATTCTTTAGGGGATATAATGTCTCAAGGGGGAGATTCATTTAATCCCCGAGCTTTCATAACTTAAACCTTCCATCTTCTCTTTACGTAACAAATCTATTTTGGAGTAGTGGGTACTTATAGGTGGACCCTCAAGCTCCAATCTCAGCAGTAAGCCATGTATTCAGGGGCTCAGTTTAGTTTATGAATTTAGTTTATGTATCACATTTCAATCTTAGTTATGTTCTCATGTTCCCGTCTATGCGTATTCAGTAAATGATCTTGAGTAGAGATTAGTGATTTTGTATTCTAAAAAACCTCTTCTATGAAAGCAGTGAAGAGGTTTGTCAAGAAGGGAAAGCTCAGTCCCCAATATGTCAGCCATTACTGAATTCTTAGTTGCTTTGAAAAAGTAGCTTACGAGCTTTATTTGCCTTCAGATTTAGCTTCAGTCCATTTAGTGTTTCACGTCCCCTTGCTAAAAAAGTGCATAGATGACCCCCATAGTTGTAGTCCCTATAAAGGGTATAGATGTTCAAAATAGTCTCTTTTATGAAAAGATTCCAGTTGAAATCCTTGATTCTCAGATTCATATATTGAGGAACAAAGAGGTCCCCTCTAGTCAAAGTTCTTTGGCAGAATCAGTCTGTTGAGGGAGCTACTTGGGAGGAAGAAGAAAATATGCAGACCAAGTATCCTCGCCTATTTTCTAAAAACTCAGACTCAGCCCATGATAACAATTTTCCTTGAACTTACTCAGTTTCATGCAAAGATTTCCCTTTATAGACTTGGTATCAGTTACCATTGCATATTCAGTTATGTCTCCATGCATCAGATATGGATGCTTAGTATGAGAAACTCAATTTATTAGAAATCCCAGTCATGCATTCATGAATCATGTTCAGCTATGTACTCATGTATTAGATATACATGTTTAGCACAAAATTTCAGCATATCAGTAGTGCTAGTTATGAAATCATATTGCAGTTGTGCATATCCAGTATCTAAGTTTAGTCTATCAGTATTCCTAGCTTAGTAGTCTCATTCGAGGATGAATGATCTCAAGGGAGAGATATTGTAAGACCCCACAAAATTCTAAGCTTAACTCAGTCCTTTAAAGCTTGTTAAGAGGTTCCAAACTTAGAAAACTTTAGCTAAGTATTCAGACTTAGTGTTATTTTAGCCTTCATAGGTTGGCGACTCTATTTCATGACCATTATGAAATTAAATTAATGATTTTTAGGTTGAATCATGATCAGGAATGTCAGTAGGTGTTCTCGGACAAGTTTTGAATTTTTTGGACTTCATTTGAAACACATTTAAAAGCTTAAACCAGAGGATCAACATGATCTCGATGCGTCGTGTCGCCCATCGCATTGATGAGTATTATTCCCCATCTCCCAGTGCAAATTCCAGTGAACTGATGCGTACTCAATGCGGAACGTTGGCTTTTGTACCGATGCCAAAAACATGGTGCATCGGTTTGCGTATCATTAAATCAATTTTTTGTCATTAAAAAGCCACATCCTCAGGGGTAATTGGGTCTTTTCCTACCTTAAGTCAGCCACCAAATCATGAAATTAAGCCTTTTTAGAGGCAAAATCCATTTATCTTTCTCAGAATTTCTCAAGAAGCGAACCATATGATCTCTAATTCAAGATTCAGCCTTTAAGAACACTCTCTCATTCTTCGCAAATTTGAATATAAAGGTATATGAAGTGTTCATCCAAGAGTTCCCTTCCACCCTTAAAGTTCAAGAAACTATTTTTAAATACAACTTAATTGATTTCATGGATTTCATGTTGGATCTTGAATGTTTTAATGATTATGATGTTAATGTGATCTAATTCCATGATTTGTCCCAAGTTTCATGCAAACGAGTCAATTATGAATTAAATTTTGTTAACTACATATTGAACTCTAGAATTGCAAGTTGGTTATAAATATCCATGATATTACTACTTGTTTATTGATATGTGAAATACCCATTCTCTGCAAGTGTTTGATAAATTACTCATGTAAACAAAGAAAAAAAGAAAACAATCATGTCATATTAGCTTATGTGAAGGTTATATCATGCAAGTATTTGATGGAATATCTATACGAATGAGTTATGATCAGGTACATATGGTTATGCCTTTCAAGTTTATACTATGATTTATTTTCATGCTATTGAGTCCTGGGGGGTATTTAATACCCGACAATTTAGCTATTTACCTAGAGCCACTGTCAGTAATAGAATAATCTGAGTCATGTTACGATTAGTAGTACTCTCAGTCAGTTATAGAACTCATGAAAAACTTAGTAGACTAGTATTAGTCCATTCCAGTTCAGTATTCAGTTTAGACCTCTGTAAATTCAGTCAGTTAACAAAATTCAGCAGTATTCCGTTAGTCAACAGAACTTAGTGAACTAAGTTCTGTTCAATTAGATAGTATAATCAGTAACAGTTTAGTTAAGCCTAGTATGAACTAGGAATCAGTTCAGTGTCTATTCAGTTGGAAGTGAGATTCAGCACCGAGCAAACCCAGGGTTGGGGGCATTCCTGCCAGCAGAGGGTTTGACCCTTAATAATAATCCCTGCATTATAGAACTATGTAGCCAGTGTGGGTTGAGATATCTTCCATCGATACTAGGGTTGATACATCTCATATGAGTTTTCCAGCCAGTGAGGGTTGACAAAAGAACTTCCTATTAGAGAGGGTTAATTCACAGTTATCTTTATCCATAGCACGGTACTGACACCCTTCCAACTAGGGTTACAGGTTGGACCCTAATTTATTCAAAAAAGGGCATGTTGATTAGATGATTACCTTTCACAGTTTTAGTTTTAGTCTTCAAAATAGAACTCAATTCAGTTCTACAGAAATCAGGACCGTCAGACACAGTCACTCAGTTCAGTACGAAACTTAGAATAGTTCCATAGAATCAAGAATGTCAGATACAATCACTTATTTGATAGTAATATAGTACTAGTAAACTCAGATATTAGTAAATCAAAAATTCAGAACTTAGTATCTAGTGTTATCACGACCACAGTTACAGTTTACGTATTCATGCATGTACTTTTATTCAATTATACTCATGTTATTCAGTCAGTATTGTTCATGCATAGGAACTCATGCATCTCATCCTACCTCACTTAGCATACCAGTACATTCAAAGTACTGATGCATACCTTTATTTTATGCTATGATGTCTTATATCATAGGTTCAAGCGCACGGGCTCTCGATCATACATAGTAGCCCGATCAATTAGCAGCTGACTAGTGGTGAGTCCTCATAGTTTGAGGACATATTATTTCTTCAATATCTTAGTTTATCAGCTTTTAATAGTTGGGGTTACTGGGGGGTTTGTCCCATCAATTCCTTTTTCATACAATAGAGGCTTATCAGACTAAATTATTTTAGACAGATATATCAATATTTACTTTTAAGTACTCAGTAGTTATTTACATTTTTTGAACCTTATGTCAAGTTTCCGCCTAAATTCCATATAACAGTATTATTATTCAGCTATTGTTGTAGGCACCAGTCATGGGTTAGCTTGTGGTCCCTCGAGATTATGAGAACCATGTAACGTCTGAGGTATAGACTCGGGGTGTTATACTACTTCACAAATGGAAGGTCATTTTGGATAAAATTTGATTGAAATACAAAAAACTTCCTATGATCCTTTCTAACCGACTATCTTTCAACCTAGGCAAATTTAACCGGGCAAGTTATTAATTTAACTCATAAAGGAAAATAAGTAGCATCTCACACAAATGTATCAGAAAGTCAACATTACAAACTACTACTTATTTGGTTTATACAATTAATTACAGGTAATTATCACTTCCTTAATCCTAATGCCATAACAAGATCCACAATGTTCACACATATATACATTCACACAGTTCTAAAACACAAATTTAGAGGGGTATCATATTTCTCAAAAATCCATAAAAACATGATAACTACCCTAACTACTTAAAAAACTCCTAATTACATAAAACCATAACACAATATGAAACAAAAATGATACGACACAAATTATCCTTGACATGCTAGTTCTACAACCATACTGCGGTGACAAAAAAAGAAGCATAACAATAAAAACACAGGGCGGCTATGTTATATCCCACCCCAACTAAAAAATTGTGTATTATCCTTAATGCACTAAAATAATACAGAATAAAAGGAAGTGAGAACATACCTGGGATACACTAAGCATTTATGTACTGAGTCTTCCCAGATGAGGGCATATCAGCTGGAAAAGGTGGTGGTAGTGGCGGTATTGTACTATCGGATGAACCCACTGCTAGCTCTATATGCCTCTGCCTATAAAAAATAGCAATTTTCATTGAATCATGTCTGGCCCTTTTAGTGGCCTAGTGATATGGCATATCTAGATCTTGAAAGTCTCCAATGTGATCTCTCTTAGCCCCAACTACTGAGAACTCATCATGATCCTCCGCAATGAAATCAAACTATATTGGTATGCACAGAGATGATATATGGACCACTAGGGGTATAATTGAAGGAGTGGCTATTACATAGTTCTCTGTAAGAGAGCGTACCTCTGCTCATAGTATATAAAAATCGTCACTCATCTAGGCTAGATCCAATGTAATTTTCTCTGTGAATCGGGCTGTAACTCATCTATTGAACTCATTAAGATATGACTATAAGTCAGCACATAGCTCAGATAGTGCAACTCTCTATGTGGTATCCCATCTAACCTCTACCTGCTCGAATCTAGTCTAAACCCTAGATCTCATCTGCCCGTATAGGGTAGTTATATTAATCTCAACAACCCTCAATCAAGCATCGGCATGCCTCTGGCTATACAACTAGCTTCGTAAGAATTATCTAGATATAGTAATTATACCTTTACAAGGAGCTATAGTGGATAGGCAAGTAGGCTCTGAAGATATTCCAATCATCTCAGAGGTCGAAGTTAGGGCTTAAAAAGAACTAGCTGCTATCCCCTCACCCTGCATACTTGAATCTAGAGCCTCTCTTTGATCCCCTATCCTTATATCAATACCAATACACGCATTGCCTCTATTTGCATTAATAGGCTCTATGGAAACTGTTGGGCCCTCAGTTTGGGCCCTAGGTACTATGGTTGGCTCTGTAGATATCTTTGGAAAGCTTGGGGGTGCCAGAACCTTCATACTCTTTGTCTGTCCAGTAGCCATAGCACATACCCTCTTATCTATGCTCGGTATTTTAGGTACACCATCCTCATTGCATAGTCTCTAAATATTGCAAGGGAATAGTAAATTTGACAATTCCCTAAATACTTTATCATGGATCTCATGCCGAAGGATACTTGAAAAATTAATAAAATATCCATCAATCATATAAGCACCCAGTATTGCACCCTCCCAAGTCAACAAATTATTCGTAGACGTGGGGAATAATTAGAACCATATCACCAACCACCAAAACATCACCTCAAATTTAAACAATCCATTTTATCAAACCATGACCCTCAATCCATGGGGTCACATCACCTAAAAGTGAAATATAGCTGGTTATCTACCTAGGCATCTTGACCCTCTTTCATTTGTGCTCAACTTCTTGTATAATATATCAAACACATGGAACTCTCACTTTGTAGTCGACTTAGCTGTAGATGTAGGAGTAATATAATTAGGACCAAAAATAACTTGGCGAATAGTCTTTTCTAACAAATCAACTCTAACCCGTCTAACAAGTGTATGATCAAGTTGTTGTCGCTCCATATGCCTCATTGATCCTTTAAATCTGTACATGGGAAGCACTACTGATCTTTGTATGATGCATAAAACGCATGCACCATAGCTGGTCTGTAAAAGTCAAGTGATCTAGCATCTACTCTAACTGATATCGATCAACGGACACCTGCAACTGTGGTAATCTCCTCAATCCTGATAGGTCAATCCTTTGATCCTTATAAATAAGTCTCTTAGGCCTACTAGTATTTGAGATATGACTATCTATATCATTAATTGCTTGCATATCCTCAACACACTACATCAGAGGTGCATCTGTGGTATGTGCAAGTGCAGGACTCGACCCCTAATATACTGATGCATTATGGAAAGTCTGCTCTATACCTTTCTCAAACTAAGGTACCTCTGACTATTGTACCAATATGGCAGTAACCTCTTTAAATTGGGGTACTATTGATGAACCCTCTTGCTTATTATCCTTTGATGAATCTTGGACCTCTTCTTAGATTGCGGGTCCTAAGCTTAATCTGTGGAGTATAATGTGAATTTGTATCTTCTTTCTTCTCCTTCTCATCATCTAGTAGAGGAGTATCTGGGGGTAACTTCTGTTCTGACTTTATTTGTGGTTGGGCTGCAACTATATGAGTAGTCTAGCGTATCTTCCCTCTAGAAACTTTGAGTGACACCCTAACTATATTGTCTCTGCGTCATTACCTCGGGTACTCCTCCACTAAACCACTAGGATCGAGAGACTCTGCTAGTCTTCTCGAGGTATCAACCTTCTTCTTCTTCATAGATTTTGATTCCATATATACCTAAACAAACATGTCATTTGTTTTCAACAAAAATGCGGGATCACAAAAGTCGAAGAAAAAACTCAAAATTCAAAAAGTGCAAATTTTTACTCAATTTTCACACCCCTTTAACCTATTTGAAATCCCAACAAGTCCAATGTACACAAATATGTCAAGAATCATGATTTTCAATGTAAATTCAACATGCTCAATTTGTAGTATTATTCTACTCCCATCAAGTTCAACTTCCTATTAGGCTCTAACCTAAGAATTCAATTCAAAACAAGACCTTACATTATGATTTTAGGCTATTTAAAGTCTCCTACATATAAGCATGATAGAATCTATATATTCTTCATAGGAATACATATATCAACTTGTTTAATCAATGAATAAATCAATACATCACCCTTTGGAGCCAAGAAATTTACCTCTCTTATGATAAACTACAAGTGAACAATGAAGAACTCGAGCAAAATCAAAGTTGGAACTTGTTTTAAGAGTATTGGGACAAGTTGGTATCTCAAAAAAGTGTCAATTTAGCCTTTACTTATGTGTGGGGTTAGTTTATGTTTTAAGAGGGAAGTTCAAATTCAAAGAGAAAAGTGAAGTTTTGAGGATATGAAATAATTAGAATGAGGTTAAGGATGTTTAAATAAGGATGGGGGGCTGTATTAGGTCATATATGTATGTGTTGGAGGGCCGAAAATTATAAATAAAATTTGGGCCTACAACATGACCTAGCCATGGTAGACACTTACTCCTGCCACCTATTGCTAGGCCAAGGGCAAGTACCACCTGCCACCAATAGGTGCAAGGCGTAAGTGCTGGCTAAAAATTTTGGTCCGCTTTCCTATAATCCAAACTTGGATTTTTGACATTTTTCTAGATTCTTATAGTTAAAAACTTAAGGTTACAGTCCCAAAAGTTTGAATAGGTCCCAAAGTATACAACTTTCTATTTTCATCCTCAAAATTTCAACTTTTCAATTTATTGTTCGACTTACCTAGTTCGTGTGGTACTTGTGACCGTGATGGGTTGGTCACATATTCCCCTTACCTGAAAATCAATGAATCTAGCATTCTTAACATATTTTGGGCAAGTCCAGAAGCTAAAACCTACAAAAAGAAAAACAACAAAAATTGAACATTAAAAATAGTGGGTTGCCTCCCACTCAGTGCTTAATTTGACATCATATCACGACGTGGTTGTGTTGTTTACTTAGACTTCACCAACAAGACAATGGGTTGCCTCCCATGAAGCACTTGATTTAACATCATGGCATTACACGGGTATCTTGATTACTTATAATTCATCGAGATACCTATAAAAGTACCCCCAAGAGTCATCAATACAATCGTGCACCGACACCACTTTCCTGTCGGTATACTTCTTTATCAATTTTTTGATGTTGAATATGGCCTTTACACTATTGTCTCTAAATTTTAGCTCTCTTTTATCCATGTCAACCATCGCTCTATGTGTAGCAATAAATGGTATCCCCAATATAATAGGCATCTCGGGGTCAACCTCACAGTCTAAAATCAGAAAGTCATCTAAAAAATGAAATTGTCCACTCTCATAGTCCCATCAAAAAAATGCCTACAGGTTTTTCACTATACGTTCAGCCATCAATAGCCACATTAAACTTGGTTACGGTGGGTTCAAACCCAATTTCTGGAATAAAACCAGCGGCATCAAATTTATGTTGGCACCTAAGTGACATAACGCTCTAGTGAATCGAGATGACCTAATAGTACATGGTATAGTGAATGTCCTAGGGTCATCTTTTTTCTGAGCCAAAGACCTCATAGTGACTGCACTACAGCGGTGCAAGCTATGAACATACTCAATCATTTCTCATTTCTTCCTTGAGACCAACTGCTTTATAAACCTGACATATCCAGGAATTTTCTCTAATGCCTCAAAAAGATAAATATTCAAGCTTAATTCTTTCAGCATGTCAATAAATTGCTTGAATTTTTTTCCTCTCTTTTTTGCTTCAGCCGCTGAGGAATAGGTAGGGCAGTCTCAAAAGTTGTCTTATTTCTTACTCAACAATCAGGCCCTTACATCTTTCCTTAACAACTGAATCATCACGACCTATTTTTTTCTATCTCTACAACTAGTGTCTCATTATTATCAGCTTCTGCTACAAGCAATTGGGGATCCATAGTAGTAACACCACTCCTTGTGGTAATGGAAAGAACATGACCATCATTTTTTTGGATTCTCCACAGTGTTGTTCAAACGGATCCCTAGCTGCCCCTAGTTCAGAGTTGTTGACATTTTCCTGAACTAGTGCTCCAATTTCTTAAAAGTAGTTGCATGAGATTCTACCTTTTGGGTCAACCATAAAATGTCGGCCTTAATCTCGCTAAGGCTGATCACCTAATTTTCTTAACCCGTCAATATCTTAGCCAACATCTCTTCTATTCTTAATTTTATATCTCATATGCTAGGTGTAATGTACCTATCTCCCTTCTGTCTATAGTCATCCTTTTTTTTCCAGTCACCATCTCTCTCTCTTCAATGGCCTTTGTATCTATCATAGTTGTTCTAACTATGGTTTCTTTGCCCTTGGGCTCAAAAATATTCCAACTGATAATCTAGATAATTTTCTTTCTCCTCGAGTTTTGACTCATAAGATTTAGAAGCTAAACCATGTACTGCTAATGCATTAGCTTACTCTTAGCTACGCAATTTCTTACGCTACAAATTCATCACCTACTATTTGGTTACAGAGGAACCAATAGCATATATGCCAGGTCCCCACTCAATCTCCTAAGTTTTACACCCTCAGTTAGTGAGTGAGATCTAATCTAACATCTCTGAAGCTCCCTCCCAACATAGTCTTTTAAAATCTCCAATAAGCTCGTCCTTTATGACAGATAATTGGGCACCATGCTCGGCTTCTTTTTAAATGTGAATTATGCCTCATATATAGATTCTGACTGAAGCTGCCTGAAATTATAGATCTCATCCTTAAGGTAAAACATCCTTGGTGGAGTAAATTATTTTTTTAAGAATTGTTTGCGCAACTTATTCTATATTTTGATAGAGCCTCTTGGCAGTTCCCCTAACCATAAAGATATTTCTTCTGTAAGTGATAAGGGGAATAACCTCAGTCTAAACACTTCTTTATTCACCACTGGACTTTTATACAAACTGCAAATCCTAATAAAATTTTCAAGGTGCAACTTTTCATCATCTGTTGGGAGACCTGCAAGTACACCCTTCAGATTTAAGAGATTGATCATTGCGCTTGTTATGTCAAACTTCTTGGGGGTAAAATTAGAGGAATAATTGCTCCAGTCTCTACTGGCTCAATGTATCCCAAATCTTCTTCATCATCTATAAATGCTTGTACATACTGATATGCTGGAATCACTTGAACACGGGCACCTCTCGCTCTATTTAGATTTCCACAGAGTATTGGTCGGCGGTATGCTTCCTGTCTTTTCTTACCTAGCTCTGCCTCCTGAGCTACCTACTGAGCTTCTTCAATTCCTCTCATCTCATTCTATGTTTGAAATAAAAGTTGATCGATCTATCAATCAACAATATCCTATACTTCTTTAAGAGGGGGAAGGTACAACATCACGAACCCTTTCAGGATTATCATCTCTTTTATGCTACACCATCCTACTAGGTGTTTTTAGGATCCTATCTGGATTTAGATTTACTGGGAGTAAGGTATTTCCTCTTCTCAATATGTTAGGCATACACAGGCATATGCCTAACTAAAAAAAAACCAAAAAAGAAAAACCAAAAACTACAACAACTTCAAATCACAAAGCAGCACCATATTCTTTGACAAGGGAACCAAAATTTAATGATTTCCAATTTTGTACCCCGAACGCTACATGGTGCTCATAATCTCGAGGGATGACAAGCTATCCCATGACTGGTACCTGCTACATTACTGAATAATAATACTGTAATATGCAGAAATTAGGTGAAAACTTGTCAGAATGTTCAAAACTTTAAATAAATACTGAGTACTGAAAACTAAATACTGATACAATTGTTTGAAATACTCTAGTCTGATAAGCCTCTACTGTATGAATAAAGTATTGATGGGACAAACCCCCAAATAGCCCCGACTACTAAAAACTGATAAACTGAGATACTAAAGTAATAATCAGGTCCTCAAACTATGAGGAGCCACAACTAGTCTGCTGCTGATAGATCGGGCAGCTAAGTATGATCAAGAGCCTGTACTTTTGAACCTATGATATAAGACATAATAATGCTTAAAAAGGTATGTGTAAGTACATTGAATGTACTGGTATACTAAGTGAGGTAGGCTGAGATGCATGAGTTCATATGTATGAACAATACTAACTGAATAACTTGAGTATAACTGAATAAAAGTACATGCATAAATACGTAAATTGTAACTGAGGTCGTGATAACACTGGATACTGAGTTTTGAATTTTTGATTTACAGATATTTGAGTTTACTGATATTGTATTACTATTAACTAGATGACTGTATCTGATAGTCTTAATTCTGGGGAACTATTCTGAGTTCCTTACTGAATAGAGTGATTGTGTCTAACAATCTTGATTTCTGAAGAACTGAGCTGAGTTTTATTCTAAAGATAGAAATTAAAACTATCACAGTTAATCATCTAATAGACATACCCCTTTCTAAATAGATTGGGGTCAAACCTATAACCCCAGTTGGAGGGGTGTCAGTACCGTTCCATGGGTAAAGACAACTATAAGTTAACCCTCTCTGATAGGAAGCTCTTTCATCAACCCTTACTGGCAGAAAAACTCATATGAGATGTATCAACCCTAGTCTAGTAGAAAGATATCTCAACCTAAGTTGGCTACGTAGTTCTGCAATATAGGGATTGCTACTAAGGGTCAAACCCTCTACTGGCAGGAATGCCCCTATCCCTAGGTTTGCTCGGTGCTAAATTCTACTCCCAACTGAATAGACACCTAATTAATTCCTATTTCATACTAGGCTTGACTGAACTTTTACAGATTATAGTATCTAATTGAACAGAACTGATTTCACTGAGTTTCGTTTACTGATGGAATACTACTATATTCTATTAACTGACTGAGTTTACTAAGGCCTAAACTGAATACTGAACTAGACAAGATTGATACTGAGTCTACTGAGTTTTTCTTGAGTTCTGTAACTGACTGAGAGTACTATTTATCATGATATGACTGAGATTATTTTGTAACTGGCACTGGCTCTAGCTAAACATCTAAATAGGTAGGTATTAAATTTCCCCAGGACTCGATAGCATGAAAAATAAATCATAGCATAAACTTGAAAGGCATAACCATATGCACCTGATCATAACTCATTCATAGAGACATTCCATCAAACACTTGCATGATATAACTTGCACATAAGCTAACATGGCATGATTGTTTTCCTTTTTTCTTTGTTCCCATAAGGCATTTATCAAACACTTGGAGAACATAATCTATGCATATGACACTGAACAACACATAGGCATCATAATTCAAATTACCATTTACAATTTCAAGGGTTTAGCATGGGTTCACATGATTCTATACATATATCAAATAACTCCATATGAAACTTATAACAAACATGGATTAGTAATCCAATTAATTATTTTAATTATAAATATAATCAAACCCAACATGAAATTTATGAAATCAATACACTTGAAGTTTTAAACGTAGTTTCTTGAACTCCAATGGTGGAAGGGACCTTGGATGAATACTTGACAAACCTTAAAGCTTGAATTCTAAAAGATTGATGGATTTCCTTAAAAATTGGATTCTTGAATGTGATGAACTAGGGTTTGTTCTTGAAAAATTCTACAGAGAATGAGTAAATTTTGCCTTTTGGATGACTTAATTACATATTTTGGGGGCTGATATAAGATGGGAAAAGTCCCATTTACCCCTATGGACGTGTGTTTTTAATTACTGAAAACTGGACTAGCGATACAGAGACCGATATACTACGTCATTGGCATGACGCGATAGCCAAAGCACCGCGTCGAGTCTGTGTCGGTTCAGTGGAGTTTGCATTGGGAGCTGGGGAAAATACTCATCGATATGATGGGTGATGTGGTGCATCTAGATCGTGCCGATCCACTAATTTAATCTTTCAAATATGTTTCAAATGAAGTTTAAAAAATAAGAAACTTGTCCGAGAACACCTATTGAAATTGTTGATCATGACTCAACCTAAAAATCATTACTTTTAGGTCACGAGGGTCATGAAAAAGGATCGCCAACTTACGAAGAATAAAATAACTCTAACTATGAACACTTTGATGAATTTTTCTAAGTTGGAGACCCATTACTAGTTTTTACAGGATTGAATCAAGCTTAGGATTTTGCAGGGTCTTACATACACCTTCTCTTAGAATATGATACAGTCGCTGCTAAATATAGTAACACAACAAAGGTTGGGGTCAAATCACAAGGGAATACATGGACTCACTGCTTTCTATTGATGTAATCAACGGGTGGAAGTAGTAAAGTAAATGGGGGGTTTGGAGTATCAATAACAAACAAGTAACAAATATTAACTTCAGTTGTAATCAGTCATAAGTGAACACTAGCATTGTGTTCCCCATGCTTCTCAACTTTGTAGGCTTATCATAATATGTTGAACCAAACTAATACCTTGTATGCAGAATTGATATATTATTGTAACACCCTAATTTTTAGAACCGGAATGCTACACGGTGCTCATGACCATGAAGGACCACAAGCTAACCTATGACTGATATTTGTACCTGTATACTGAATAATATACATAAAATATGGAAACATGAACATGAAAGGCCATAAGGTTCGAACAGAATAAACGTCTGATAATAAAATATCTGAAAAAGGTATAACAATACCAAAACAAGTCATAAATACTAAAAATAATGAGATCTGAATATCTAATCTGACATCTAGTCTGAAAGCTTCTAACTGAACTGAATAAGGAGTTGAGGGAACATGTCTCCAACTAACTCCATCTAGAAATTAAATAGTAAATATAGCAATAATCATATCAGCCTCGAATGAGAAGGACTCACTAAAAACTCTGAACACTGGAATGCTATTGCTGATTCGGAGCTCGTGCCTTTGAACCTATGGTGTAACATAAGTGAAAGCACCATAGCACAAATGCATCAGTACGTCTGAATTTACTGAGTATACGAGTAAAGTAGGCTAAATGCAAAGGTTTATATGCATGAACAATGCTGACTAATATGAACATGAGAATACATACATGTATACATAACTGTAACTGAACTCGTAGAGATACTGACCACTGAGTCTGAATACTGACAACATGAGTGTACTGATACTGAGATACTGAATGGATGAATGACTATTTATGACAGTTCAAATTATAAAAAACCTAGTCTGGTTGACTGTGTCTGACAGTCCTGAAGCTGAATACTAATATCATAAATTTTGATAACTGATATGACTGATAGATGAGTTCAAAAAACTAATATAACTGGCATAACTGTGATGATTGGCCTAATTGATGTAACTGATACTGAGCGACTATATCTGACAGTCTAAGTTTTGATGGAACTATCTGAGTTCTATTTTATATGGAGTAACTGAATCTAAGATCAGTTCTATCTAGCGGGTGATCATGAGTATACTGATAATAAGGATGATTTGACTTAGTTTGAAATCAGTCCTATCTAGCGGGTAATCTTTAAACCTAATAATTCTTATACTGATTTGTAATAGTTGAGATCAGTCCTAGATAATGGGTGATCTTGAAGTCTATTTATAGTTATAAGCATTGACTCTATCTAATAGTATTGAATTTGTACTACTAAGCTGAGTTGACTGTGTCTGAAAGCACTAATTCTGTAACTGAAACAGTGGGATGTGTTCATCTAACCGACATGCCCCAAGCTAAGCTGACTGGGGTCCAATCTTTGCCCTGACATAAAGGGTGTTAGTACCACGCCACCAGTAAAGACATATATTTTGGAGTCAGTCCTAATCTAGCGGGTTGCTCCTGGGATCAGTTCTATACATATAAATGTGCTAATGGGTGACCCCTAAGTATGTCATTCCTATCTAATGGGTGACATCTCGTACCTATGCTAGCAACGTAGTTCTGAAACTTAGGGATAGCTTCTAGGGATCTCAGTCCTATTTTAGAGGGTAAGTCCCCATCCCTAGGATAACTCGGTACTAAATCCTACTCCCATCTTAAAGAAACTGAACTAAATAACTAGGCTGAACTGAATAACTGAACGGAACTGATTAGCTTAACTAATACAGATTAACTAGATTGATACTAATGGTATTGTTTAGTGGAGCTAAACTAAGTTTACTAGATTCCGATGACTGACGAAATGTACTGACTTCTAAGGGCTAGCTGAGAGTACTGAAATTACTGAGATTGACTTTGAATACTAAGGTTACATATCTGAGTACTGAGATTACTGAGATTACAGAACTACTGAGGTTACTGAGTTTACTGGATTTTCCGGAGTCACATGACTGACTGAATTCTATAGATTATGGCTTGACTGAGAGTGTCGTGATAGCATGACATGGCTCTAGGCATACAGCTATATTTTTGGGTACGAATACCCCCAGGGCTTGATGAAAGGAAACTGACACAACATGACTAACTTGATCATAAGATTGGAGTCCACAATTCACATTGTCATAAGTAGGGGGTATTATACTTCATGTAGTTCTTCAACATCTTAAGCATGGTAGGGAGTGCATGGATATATTTCATGTAAATATAGTATATCTCCATTATCATACATGTTTTATACCACAAAAATAGCAACACATCAATAGCATGATTTTTATATTGAAGTATATAGTGAATATGTACTTGTCATTTAGATATCATGGAACCATGTAAACATGAATTTCTAGCATCCTAAGCATTTTATCAAACACCTTGCATGCATAATATTGAGCATAGGTGTACTTAACAAATTCAAAAATCTTAAACCACCCAAATTCATAGGTTTCCAATTAACCTATTCACATGCTTCATAAAAAACACATTAAGATACAACCTTGAATCCAAACAACAATCATCAACATGAATATAGTAATAAAACAACAAGGAAATCACAATTTATAATTTAAAACAAGATTCTTGAGCTCCACGGATGAAAGGGACCCATGGATGAACACTACACATACCTTAGATTAAGAATTCGTGAAGATTGACGGCAAAATTTCCTTGAAATAGACTCTTCTATGAAAATCCTAGGGCTTATTCTTGAGAGTTTTGATCTTTAGAGGAAACCCTAATCTTGTGGTTGAGAGTGTATGAGAGAGCTTTTGAGATGCTTAACTGAAGAAAATAATGGGAAAAGTTATGCCACTTTAGGGTTATAAGTCATGGAAGGTCAAGGAAATGACCAAATACCGTTATGAAATAAATTCCCAGTTGCTGAAAAATCATAGCTGATGACCTTCGTGATAGGGCATCACAAATGTGGTAAGCTACCATGAATGTCTTTACTTAGGAGCTGGTTTCTGCCTAAGTCTGATGAACGTCATGATAGGGCATCACAAATGGGGTAAACTGCCACGAATTTCGTCACTTAGGAGCTGGTTTCTGCCTAAGGCTGACGACCTTCATGATAGGGTGTCACAAATGTGGTAAGCTACCACGAATGTCATCACTTAGGAGCTGGTTTCTTCCTAGGGCTAACGACCTTCATGATAGGGCATCACAAATATGGTGAGATACCACGAATTTCATCACTTAGGAGCTGGTTTCTGCCTAAGGATGACGACCTTCGTGATAGGGCATCACAAATATGGTAAGCTTTCACGAATGTCATTACACTATTTCCATCCTGACATGCTAAAGTAAAATAGGAATAACTCCTTGCTCCGATACCAGATTTAGGTAAAATTGGTATTTTTGGAAAAATAGTTCAATTATCTATCTGTCGATAGGTCATGAGCTCAAAAATTCTAAGTATAATGAGAGATACACTCATTTGAAGTTTACTATACTAATATCCTTCTCAAGAGTTCAATCGGTATGGAATGTTTTGATTCGTCTGATAGCTGGGAGTTATTTGAATCCTTAATATACATGTAACTTAATCATAAAACTATAAAAGAACCATAACGTACTATTCATGAGCTTGGAACATGGCTCTAATATTGGTTTGGATATTTCAGGGTATTACAATATCTCCCCCTTGGAAACATTCATCGTCGAATGATGACTGCTTGAGAGGGGAGAAAAGGTAAAATGATGCATATATAGCATGAATGACTGATCATGATTTCGTGGATGACATAACTAAAAACTGAGCATATCATATTGTACATGCATATCTGATGCATGGGTAGCTGATTTATGAATGTAGGACTAAGTGTTCTGATAAAATGAGTTTCTCAAACTGAGAATGCATATCTGATGCTTAACTGATAAGTTGAATCCATGCATATCTGATGCATGAATATATGAATGACATGATATGTGAATGCATGACTGAAAGTACTGATAAGCTGACCACGCATATCTGATGCGTGAATACATAACTGAACTGACTTATGAACATGTGACTGAACATGTAATGGTAAAGATACCAAGTTTAAACTGAAAACTAAGCATGGAACTAAATACCAAGTTTGTTACTGAAATCTAAACATGAGAATGAGTAACGACAAGGAAGAATGTTACCTTGAACTAAAAATATCGATGAGTTTGAGACTAATTACTCAATATGTATGAACGGAAACATGAGAACATAACTGGTTCTAGAGCGTGATACCTAAATAGAACTGAGTCTACAATGCATAAAATGGATAGAGTATCATATCGTGGCTACACTGAAACATTGAGTACATGGCTTACTACTGAGTTTTGAAGCTAGAGGATCGGCTCATAAGTAATACTTCCTCCAAGATAGATTCATCAAAGAAAACGACATGTCTAAATCAAGGAAGTTTGGGGGCTATTTATGTATCTTCCCCTTGGGACACTATGTCCCTTGAAAGATGCTGGACTGACCTTGCTGAGATATTAAGGAAGTTGAGGCGATGCACAAGGCACCTAGGTACAAAATCATGATTGATTATCTGAGATCTAAAACTAAAGTGTGATGCATGGATGTATAGACATACTGACTTATCCGATTAATTGAGTAACTGGTAACTGAACGCTGGGTATGCAAGACTGAATTGCACTTTATCTGAGTAGCTGGGCTGAGGCCATAAAGTATTATGCATATAAAAAGGGGTTGACTGGGTAACATGAGGTAACTGATCATGGATTTCATGAAAGTTATATTGTCTAAAAATGTAGGACCAAATGTATTACACGATTTAGAAACATTCCATAGAATGAGGTATTGAAATACCTATAACTGAGTAGCTGATAACTGTACGCTATGCGCAAGCAAGTCTAAAACTGAACTGAATTTTTGAGCTAAATACAGATCTGAAGCTGACACTCTAACTTAAGACAGTAACTGGGATCCCTACTGGAACTAAATGCTGGGTCCCGATAACTGAATTCTAAAACTGAGGTTTTGATTGATACTAAAGTGCTTAATTCTGAGACTGAGAACTAATTACTGAGTGTTCAGTAATAAAACTGTAACTGAGATGGAAACTGAGTTATGATAGTCGCATAATGAAGGCTGACATATGTCAAGGATCTGAATATATATTCACACTGAATTTTCCAAATTTCTAAGTACTACCTCTCACTAGCTCCTTGCTTGCATACTAGCAGGATATTCAAGCCTATCTTTGTAACTATACCCTTGTGTAAAAAAAGCATGTAACAACCTTCTCTTAACATAAATCATTCACTCTCTTATTTAAGCAACTACTCATCGCTACACTACGTTGTTTTCACAAAGAGATCTCACTGAAGGGGTTAAGTCAGGAGAATTTGAAACACGAATAGACACATAACTGAACTTGGCACTTGACTAAAGTCTAAGGTATAGAATATAAATACCATATGTGTACCAAAAGGTCTAAACTGAGGGTATGCATGACATAGTCTGAATTTAACTGATCAGTAGGGATATAGCATGAGTCATGGAAGCTGAGTATATTGTAAAACATAATGTGCGTACATGAGTCATGAGCTGCATGAACTGAGTTTGGAATTTCTGAGTTCATACAACATGATTTGTAACACTGAGTGACCTAGAACTGAACTCCCTATACTGGGAATTGAAAATGCACACGATTCTATGGAATACGTGTGAACGTAAGTTGTGCTCATGGAATCTGAGACATGAAGCATGCATAGGCATTATGTTGACTGAAGTACAAAGCTTTACACTAAGATAAGGATGGGTCGGGAATCGTCTTCCCTAACTGCTTTTCTGTACATACTGGCACTACTACTGGAATCTGAGAGCCTGACTTGGGTACTTGATCTACCATCTCCCCCTTGGCTTTAAGCCATCATCACTAGTCTGTGAACACTAAACTAATCTCTGAACTGAACTGTAATCATCATCACATACTTACACTCTGATCAACACATGCTCGCCTTACTAAACACATCATCTACCTCTGTTTCCTCACATACTACTAATATCACATCCACACAATTATGCTTAATTTCCAGTCACTAAACTTAAATTTTCTAACTCACACTTTTCAACCCTACTGATTCATTATATCACAACTACCCCCATGAATACATAATCTATTCAATATGGATATCGTATCCCAACTTGTCTACTGCGAAACTCCTGGGTTCATTCTTTTAACTCTAGGTCACATGCTATCATAGGATTTTGAGAAGAGATCTGATGGCATATCTAAATCTGGGTTCGAGAATGAGTTCTAATGATCATGAATGAGATCCGTACAACTTTGGAACATAACTTACTTGATGGGATACTTTCTGAGAAAGCCCTATCTTTAGGGCTTAAGCTTCAATGTTTTTTTACCTTGAAAGTAAGGTAAATATAAAATGATGAGAGCATGATGTGAAACTACATGGGTTCCTTAGAGAACCTTGCTGTAGCACAATCTGAGACATAAAAGAAGGGAAACTATTCCTAAAACATATCAGAGCCTCCTGCACATAAGTGTGGCACACAACACACGCATGTACAAGACTCTACTAGATGCAGCTTTCAGACTTCCTAGGACTCTATTGAATCTTAGGCTCTGATACCAAGTTTGTAACACCCCAATTTTCTAAACCGAAATGCTACATGGTACTCATGACCCCGAAGGACCACAAGCTAACTCATGCCTAATATATCTACCTGTATACTGCATAATATACATAAAATATGGAAACATGAACATGAAAGCCCATAAGGTTCAAACTGAATAAACGTTTGATAACAAAATGTCTGAAAAAGGTATAACAATACCAAAACAAGTCAAAAATACTAAAAATAATGAAATCTGAATATCTAATCTGACATCTAGTCTAAAAGCCTCTAACTGAACTGAATAAGGAGTTGAGGGAAACTAAATCCATCTAGAAACTCAATAGTAAATATAGCAATAATCATATCATCCTCGAATGAGAAGGACTCACTACAAACTCTGAACACTGGAATGCTACTGCTGATCTGGAGCTCATGCCTCTAAACCATGGTGTAACATAAGTGAAAGCACTATAGCAAAAATGTGTCAGTACGTCTGAATTTACTGAGTATACGAGTGAGGTAGTCTAAATACAAGGGTTTATATGCATGAATAATGCTGACTAATATGAACATGAGAATACATACATGCATACATAACTGTAACTGAACTCGTAGAGATACTGACCACTGAGTCTGAATACTGACAACATTAGTGTACTGATACTGAGATACTGAATAAATGAATGACTATTTCTGACAGTTCGAATTATGAAGAACTACTCTGGTTGACTGTGTCTGACAGTCCTGAAGCAAAATACTGATATCATAAATTTTGATAACTGATACATGAGTTTAGAAAACTGATATAACTGACATAACTATGATGATTGGCCTAACCGATGTAACGAATACTGTGCGACTGTATATGATAGTCTAAGTTTTGATGGAACTATCTGAGTTCTATTTTATATAGAGTAACTAAATCTGAGATCAATCATATCTAGTGGGTGATCATGAGTATACTGATAATAAGGATGATTTGACTTAGTCTGAGATTAGTCCTATCTAGCGGGTGATCTTTAAATCTAATGATTCTGATACTAATTTGTCATAATTGAGATCAGTCCTAGCTAATGGGTGATCTTGAAGTCTATTTACAATGATAAGCATTGACTGTATCTAACAGTACTGAATCTGTACTACTAAGCTGAGTTGACTGTGTCTGAAAGCCTTAATTCTGTAACTAAAACTATGGGATGTGTTCATCTAACCAACATGCCCCAAGCTAAGCTGACTGGGGTCTAATCTCTGCCCTGATTAGAAGGATGTCAGTACCGCGCCACCAGTAAAGACATCTAAGTTTACTGGATTCTGATAACTGACAGAATATACTGATTTCTGAGGACTTGTTGAGAGTACTTAAATTACTGAGATTGACTTTAAATACTGAGGTTATAGATATTACTGAGTACTAAGATCAATGAGATTACTAAACTACTGAGGTTACAGAGGTTACTGGATTTTCCTGAGTCACATGACTGACTGAATTCTATGGATCATGGCTTGACTGAGAGTGTCGTGATAGCATGACATGTCTCTACGCACACAGCTATATTTTCGGGTACGAATACCCCCAGGACTCGATGGAAGGAAACTGACACAACATGACTGACTTGATCATAAGATTGGAGTCCATAATTCACATTGTCATATGTAGGGGATATTATACTTCATGTAGTTCTTCAACAACTTAAGCATGGTAGGGAGTGCATGGATATATTTCATGTACATATAGAATATCTCCATTATTATACATGCTTCATACCACAACAATAGCAACACTTCAATAGCATGGAATTTATATTGAAGTATATAGCTAACATGGACTTGTCATTTAGATATCATGGAACAATGTAAACATGAATTTATAGCATCCTAAGCATTTTATCAAACACCTTGCATTAATAATATTGAGCATAGGTGTACTTAACAAATTTAGAAATCTTGAACCACCCAAATTCATAGGTTTCCTACTAACCTATTCACATGCTTCATGAAAAACACATCAAGATACAACCTTGAATCTAAACAACAATCATCAACATGAATATAGTCATAAAGCAACAAGAAAATCATAATTTATAATTTAAAACATGATTCTTGAGCTCTATGGATGAAAGGGACCCATGGATGAACACTATGCATACCTTAGATTAAGAATTAGTGAAGATTGACGGCCAAATTTCCTTGAAATAGACTCTTTTATGAAAACCCTAGGGCTTGTTCTTGAGAGTTTCGATATTGAGAGGAAAAACTAATCTTGTGGTTAAGAGTGTATGAGATATCTTTTGAGATGATTAAATGAAGAAAATAATGGGAAAAATTACCCCTCTTTAGGGTTATAAGTCATGGAAGGTGAAGGAAATGACCAAAATACCCAAATAAAATAAATTCCTAGTTGCTGAAAAATCATAGCTGACGACCTTCGTGGTAGGGCATCACAAATGTGGTAATCTACCAAAAATGTCATCACTTAGGAGCTGGTTTCTGCCTAAGGCTGACTACCTTCTTGATAGGGCATCACAAATGTGGTAAGCTACCACGAATGTCGTCACTTAGGAGTTGGTTTCTTCCTAAGGCTGACTACCTTCGTGATAGGGCATCACAAATGTGGTAAGCTACCATGAATGTTGTCACACAGCTTCCAGCCTGACATGCTGGAGTAAAATAGGAATAACTCTTTGCTCTGATATTGGATTTAGGAGAAATAGGTATCGTTAGAAAGCTAATTTAATTATGTATCTGTTTATAGGCGATGAGCTTAAAAATTCCAAGTTTAATGAGAGATACACTCATTTGAATTTGACTATACTAATATCCTTCTCAAGAATTTAATCGGTAAGGAATGTTTTGATTCGTCTGATAGCTGGGAGTTTTTTGAAGCCTTAATATACATCCAAATTGATTATAAAACTATAAAAGAACCATGATGTACTATGCATGAGCTTGGTACATGGATCTAATATTGGTTTGAATTTTTTGGGGTACTATAATTATAAACCTTCTATAGTCTTTTGGATGAGGAGAAGGATTTCACCCTATACATTTGAGTCTCAGTATGTCGCCTTACTAAACCTTATCTTGATCCTAGTATACTATTACCTCTTGAGTCTCTAGTTATTAGATGAAATCTAACCATCTTACTAAGATAAAATCAAGAAGCATGGATCAATAACTGAACTCCAAAGTATTGTTGTCTTTATCTTTTCCTAGTCACTACACCTCTTTTGGAGTAAGTAGCAATAATCTAGGCGGGATCCTAACGCATGCACCCGTTAATAAAACTATTACATTAATGATAAAGCAATACATGCATGGGTATTTATTTTGAACAACAATATCACTTCCTCTACTTTGTCAATCCGCCAGGTTTTCCACAACCCTAGCTATGGGCTTTAGCTACTTATGCTTGTTAAATAATCAAGAACATTCATAATCAAAACCATATATGAAATCATAATTATAAGAAGTAGAAAACCTACAACTATAAAAGAATTAATCAATTGAAGACAATACAAGAGAATCCCCAGATCAAAATTGAATCGTGGATTCAAAATATGTTTGTGAATATTAAAAGGATATTTTTTCAACTAATAAACACATAAATGGTATTTCTAGTACATGGGGAAACCCTAAAACCAAAGCCTAACTGAAATAGGAAAAAAGGGGTCGGTGGAAACTTATGGTCTACACTTGTGCCTTGACCCTGGGTGCAGGTAGCACTTGCAGTTTGTAGGAAGAGCCCAAATGGTGACCGTAAGTACCAAAAACCAATTTTCCTTCAAGTCAGTTCTTGGGATTTTGGACTTCTAGAACTTTCTTTCCCCACATATGGTCCATAGGTATTACTTGCGGTCCACATATTGACTTAGCAAGTGTTGGGAGTCATCTTTTAAGCTCTTGTTTAAATCCCAAATATGTTTTGATCATGAACAAGCCAAAAAGTGTCCCGAACACCCATAATATCTCCAATAAGTAGCCAAAAATACCTTTTCATCATTTTCACAAACTTAGCATTCAAAACATGATTTCCTGAGACACATACCAAAAACACATCATAGCTAACAAAAAAACTTTAGAAACTTGCATATTTTCCTCATTTTAAGCATCAAAAGTGCTATATTTCTATAGCATATCACGTATCTTGCTGAAAGGCCCCCAATACATGTTATCCGCATGAACCGAAGAAATTTCAAGAAAAACCTAGATCCATCAAGGCAACTAGCCATCTTAAATATATATATATATATATATATATAAAGTGTGACCCATGCATATGGTCATCAAGACCAAACCTCATGTTGGTAAATATGAGTTTCCAATATAAGTCATCTAAAACCCACACCTTTATAGATTCACTACATAACCTCCATTAAGCCAAATTTAAAGTAAGTTTCACATAACCTATTTGTTAACTAATGAACCAACAATTAAGGAACATCATGGGTATCATCAAACACTTACACTTGCAAGCTTATCTTTATGCCATAACAATCACATTAACTTGTGGTAAATACCACGACCCCCCCCCCCCTTGTTCATTAAATCAAATTATAGCCAACAAGGCCTTCATACTATGTTCATTATTTAACCATTTAAGTAATGCATTAACATAGGTGAGTAAGTGAAACCAAGTGAAAATTTCACAATTCAAAGCTATTTTTGCAAGTGGGTTGAGAGAACATAATTATTCAAAACCAATTCCAAGTTTAAAGCATCAACTTGGGGAAAACCATGGCACCTTTGTTTATTCACCATACCCATGATCCCCATATGTTCAAAACCATTAATAAAGCATAAACAAGGCATAAGAAATCATGGAAAAACAATTTAATAATCAACCATATCAAAACCCTTAAACATATCAAAACCTACATTAAAAACCATCTAATTATATTATTTAAATACTTGTTTTTCATAAAGTAATAATTGGGGAAGAGTATCATGCCAACAATACATAGATTTATGGAGATAATTCAAACCTTGAGCCCTTAGATGACCAACTTCTTAGAAACCCTAAGTATCTTGACCTTGGAGAATTTAGATAGTGTTTTTGTCATGAACCGAACTGAGGCCCTGGCCGTGACGGACATCCCAAACCATAATGGCCTGAGTGCCCCTTCTGACGTACAGTCATATGCACTATTCATATAAAAAGAGGAAATGCAGAAATACATAACAAAATGGAATTATGGTTAACTTTTATCTCAAACTACTCAATACTGAAAACAGTTCATAAAGATCAAAAACATCTAACACTAGTCTGCAAAATCTCTACTAACTGAAAATAACGTTTATCTGAAGAATAGGGCAAGGCCCCCAGAAGGACCATGAATCAAGATAAAATAACAATGACTTATACATTAGTTCTTCCATGATAAGGGATGCTCACCAACTGCAAATCTCTGACCAATCAAGCTACGGTGTAGCGGGCCCTCCAGACTAAGCCTAAGATCCCAAAATATAGGAGGGTCAATACAGATGTATTGGTATGCAGATTAATTCAAAATAATCTAATTTTATAAATAACATAAGTGAGAGCATTTCACCAAAACCTAATGCATGAAATAATTTTAAAACACGTAGGCAGTTTTATATGATCTTAAAGAAATTATGTGAGTGCAATCCATTTTTTTTACTTCTGAGCTAGGTGGTACACCCTACTTATTTAAAAGTATCCCATGGGCTATAGGGGATTCGCTTTTAACTCGGTGGCCAAGCCCCCAACCTAAGTTTGCCATAAGGGTTGGAGTATCTGAATCTGATATGCCACAGGGCATTAGGCCAGCGTATAGGCCCTTGTTAGGGATATGATAAACTCATATTGGAAAAATGGTTTTGGGCATGAATCGTATGACTCATGCCTACTTTGGGTAACTACCTAACTCTTTTGGTGCCCATTTTTAACCTGTTCTTAACATGCTTTTTTTAATACAAAATCTGAAAATCTAAATGAGATTTGACTTATGTTCTATTCTGAATCAATTATGTCATTATCTGATTTGGTATCGTTATACAAAGACTTGCAAGTCATATTTCACAGTCATACATTATCAAGTTACAACTCTTTTCAGGCAAACCAATGTTTAGACCACCAAAAAAATAAAATAATGCAAGAGAGTTCTAGTTTTTAAAATATATTTCAAACTATGCAGAGATTCTCTCTTTTCAACATTTCATAAAATATGTGGTGGTCAAGTATTTTGTGATGCAACTCTTTAAAATCATCACTTCTCCTTTAAATAAACAAGAAACAAACTCCCCCTCTCCAGTTCATAATGAAAGACAAGTCTCGAACAACATTAAACATACTTGTATCATGCTTCTTAATATGCATTTGAAATAATCTATACCGTATGAAAATAATGGAGATTCATAGAAAGAGAGGGATTTTATGTGTTCATGCTCTCAATTAAATCTTCAAATTCAATTACACACATACTTGTATACAAATATAAATCAAATTTAGGAGAAAGACCTCAAGACCAAAATATTATATCATTAGAAGAATTCAAAATATGTGATCTTTAATATAATTCAAAACCCATCATGAACTCATGATTTCTCAACATTCAATCGTTATTAAAAAACTTTTTTTACTATGCCCATGTAGTTTAGAAAAATTCCACATACCTTATGTTGTTTATTTTGAAGATTGGAACTCTAATCTTGACCCTTTTCTTGAAATCTTGGACTTAAGAATTTGATTCTTGATCTTGAAGAAAACCCCAGTTTCGATCTTGTTCTTGAGAGTGGAAGAAGAAAACAGCGTGTTATGTGATTGAATATAAGGAAAATAATGACTACAAATGTTATTGAAAATCTCTATGTCATTATCTAACCTGACAACTTTTAAAAAAAAATTAAATTGAGAATTAACAAGGGACAAGAAAGTTTTCAATACAATGATCATATCACTTTTCATTTGCATCAAGAAAATCCAAGTATATCTGGTGTGATCATCAATTATAGGGAGAAAATAATTCTTTCTATCAAAAGTGGGGGTTTTGAAAGGTCCCTAAATATCAAGATGTATCATCTCCAAAAGACTACTATTTCTAGAAGTACTAGTGGAAAATGTCAATCTACTGTGTTTAGCTAAAGTATAGATTGGACATTCTGCAGTTACTTTAGTATTTAAGTCCTTTTTCTTGATTAGACCAAGTTTGTGCATGACTGGTAGAGAAGGATGGCCATTTTTTTATGCCAAAGCTCAATGTGATGTGCTTTCTCTATCAACTTTGCTGAAATAACTGCATTATTGGTAGTACAATTAACCTAGACTTCTTTAACAATGTATAGGCTTCACTCTTCCCATCCAATCACCCTCACCCAACCATAATAAAGATCTTGAATATACCAAAATCATGAAAAAAAGTGATAGAGCAGGATAGGCTCTTTGTTAGCTTGGAAACTGAAATCAAGTTGTACCTGTAGTCTGGGATATATCTGGGACATATAGAACATTATTAACTCTTATGTTTCAAAGAAACTCAACAGTTCCTATATGAGTAATATTAGAATGATCTCCATTTGGTAAGTGAACCTGTTGGATGCTAAAACAATTTAATTCAATCATATTTTTAAGCATGCCAAGTTTAGATGTAATATGGTGGGTAGCTCTTGAATCTATAATCCACTCCCTTGCACATCTATTAGCTATCAAAGATGTAATGGTATCTGCCATGTTAACGTGCTTATATGCTTTCCAGCTTGGTCCTACTTGCTATTTAGAAATTCCTTAATCTATCTATACTGATCATTCCATATAGTTGTGCCAATGACTTGAATTATGCATCAACAAAGACATTTGTACCATTATCTACCTAGCCATAATTTCTACTATTATCTACATGTGCATAACATTTTTTCTCTTTATTCACACCATTTCTTATTGTAAAATATCAAAACGTGAGTTGTATGGCTTCTTGTCATAGTATTGATTATAAGAATTACAGGGCTTCCTTTCAGAATTTGTAATGTAATTCCTTTTCTTATGTTCCTCATCATTGATTTTCATTTGTCCTTCAGCAGAGCTAATTTTAAACTAGTAACAATCATCTTTTACATGACTACCCCTACCACAGAAGTCACACTTGACAAAATACAATTTTCTTTATATAGTTATCCACTACTGAACTGCATAATCACTAAATCACCTTTCCTTCCTAGAGAAAGAAAAGGACATGATCTTTGGATTTCATCTTCACTAAGTATAACATATGCTTAATTTATCACTATTCAACCATTTTAAGCAATAATTGTTTGTGCACCAGTTCAATCAAATCACTCAAACTATTGAGAATTTGGATTAATCTTTGTCTCTGCAAATGTTTAACGTAATCTCTGAAATTTGAACAATCACATCGTGGAGTGGAAACCAAATCATCATACTCAATCCAGAGTTCCCTTATCCTCATGAAATTTGTTGTAAGAAAAACAGTGCCCTTTGAAATTATTGCATTTTCTCGATGAAACTGAAAAATTCAAACTTGATTCATCTTATCAAACCTCTCTATAAGGTCCTCCCATACCTAATATGCATTAAAAGAATATACGATGCCACTGAGTGAATTTAGGAAAATTGTATTCATGATATGAGAGATCAATTACATTCCATGTCTCCAAATCCTCATAAAGATCTTCACTAGGCTAATTCCTTACAGGTGCCATTAATGAAACCTAACTTCCTTTTAGCCTGTATTTCGATCGTTATGGACAACAGCCATAAGCCATAATTTTGTGAATCAATTAATTTTTTTGGGATCAACATTGATTTGTGTCTATCCTAAGGGTGAACAAATACAGGATATGTGTTTATGATTTTTTCAGCAGCTATTTGAGGTTTCTGATAAGGAATTTTTGTGTATGCGAAGTTGAAGCCATTTGTGATTGCAATAGAAGGCAACAACACAATTGAGCGTATGATCTCAGTCACTATTGCTCAAATATGATGTCAATTTTCATGTCTTAAATTGAAAGATCAAGATATAACAATGGTGGAAGTTAGTTATCTTTAAAGAGAAGACAAATAAGAAGATATTTTTATTCAATTCAATCAAAATAATCAGGTGTACAATACTGGTATTTATTGACAATTATTGCCTAGTGCAACTATTTTCAGCTCATTGTTTAGGTTAGTTACTAATCCAACTAACTAATCATTACTTAGTCTAACAGATCACTAACTACTTTGATAGCTCATTAATTGACTTTCTCTCAATAGATTGTGGGACAATTTTTTATTTAAGTTGTATTTGTTAAATTAAAAATTAACATATAATTTCTCTCATTTGTTTGGATTAATGAACTTGTTATTTTATCTTTGAATTAAAGAATCTTAATCTCAATCTCAATTAGAAGCAAGAAATAACACTGAAGATGGAAAGTCAAATACAATTAAAGAAGAATGTTTGATGAAAATGTCTTTCTTTTTTATACTATTTACTTTCATTTTGTGGTTCAATGAATATTTTTATTATAAGCAAACCCATGTTCAAAGTATATTGTTCAAAAGGTAACTCAAATCATCTTTTAAATCAAAACTAGTGGTATCTTCGTCACTTGTAGAAATTAACTAAGATATCATTATTTTAAACATGAAAGCTATATTTGAGTGTCATTTAGTTCACTTGAGCCTGATTTTAAACTACAAAGAAGAAGAAAAAAAATTGAGAAAATCATGATCTCAAATATGTCCTCAAAAAATTGAGAAAATCATGATCTCAAATATGTCCTCATATTCATGTTGATATTAGATTATGTCATTAAGAACAAGGAAAATATTTAATATTAAATAATCTTTAGTATAAAAGTATGTCAATTTGGAACAAAACATGAAATGTAATTGAGAGGATAATATACATTCTTAATTATTCATCATTCCAGTTTGCATATAACATTTTAATATCAAATATTAAATATGTATTTACATTCAAACATCGCATTTCTTAAAAAAGGTATATAAAACATAATCATAGATATCATTTGAACTCTCCAAAACTAGTGTCATATGAATCCCCCACCCCCACCCCCCCTCCTTTTCCTATTTACATCACTCACATTGACTGGAAATGAAAATAGAAATAAAGTTAAAAGATAAAAACAGACGGGGAGAAAAACATATGAACAACATTACAAATTTTGACACACAGAGACTTAAATCAATCAACATAAAGATATTTTACTAAATTAAAATTTAAAATAATTTTTTCACCCCAGATATACATTAGACACAAAATTTATAAAGGATAATTCAATACTGTAAATTAGTCGACTCCTTTTACACTTCATAATTAATGTCATACAAAACATTCAAGACTAAAAAAATCATCCCTAAAGAGAGAGAAAATAAAGATAACTCATAGATTGAATCAATTCTATAAAAATTAAAAAAGGAAAACATAACATAGCTCTTCATTATAGTTAGACAAAGAGAATATATATATATAAAAGTCTTAACTCTTACTTCTTATTTATAGATCTCAAATATATGAACTTAAATGATATTTCAAATTTGATTTGGTCTTTAAATAATGTAATTTCTCTTTTATTATATTTTTATTATTATAATCTGATCTCAATTAAGGTGGTTGACTCAAATTTAAAAAGTTATCTTTACAAAAAGAACTATTCATTGTCTTCAAGGAAAAAATCATGAATTTTTAAATTATTTAAAGTATTTATACATTTACTTACTTGGAACATACTTTTTTTGCAATGTCTAAAATAATTATTCTTGCTAAGTACCTGTAACACTCTGAACTTCTAATATAAGATCCAAATGATTATTTTGATGTATATATGCTTAAATTTGATGATTCCTAATTATACATAGGCGTTAATACCAATTCTTTTGTGTGGGGAGAACTATGATTATTTAAGGTTATAAGAAATTTCTAGCTTAAAGTTGAATCAGAAGCTTCTTTACTGGTATGGTTTTCGTATAAGATTAACTAGTACCAACTTCAAATTAGCATAATTCATAGAATATGAAGAGTTTTGTAGCTCAAAATTCACCATATTAAGGTTTTTCGAGTATTCTTTTTAATGCCACCAACTGTTCGTAAATCTGAGTTATATTTTAAAAAGTTATGCCCATTTATTTTGGCATTGTGCAGGATGTGTGTCCAACCGCACAGGAAGGAAATGGGACTACAAATTTTGTGTGCCAAACTATGCACACCCAAAAGCCTTTTATTAAAAAAGATTCATTCTTCTCTCTTTCTTTCAAATCATAAGTGATTTTCTTTCCTCTCCCCATCCTCCAGCATAGGTATATTCCTTTCATATATTTCAAAGTATTCTTAACTATTTCTAATCATTAATTAGGATTTCTAACAAAATTCTACACTACAAATCATAGGATTTTCAAGTGATCCATATCCAAGAGTACTTAAGAAAAGTAAGTATGGTTCTTCTTCTTTCAAGATCATATTTTGTGAGAATTTAGAGTAACTAAGGCATGTAGGACTTCAATAGAGATTTTCTTTCATCCTTATGTCCAATACTCCTCAATTTTAATTAGTTTTTCATAGTTAGTAATTTACTAACCCTCTTTCAATTCTCACATTACTTAGACCAAGTTCTTGATTTTCTTAATGATTTTAATTTTTGTAAATATTATATTGATTTCTATATTTCGCAAGATTCTACTTGTCACCCTTCTTTGTTCTTGAGAGAAATTTGTATATAATTCTTGAAACTTATGCTTTAAAGCATGAATTTTAAAATCTCTTATATTATTATGAATATTCAATTAGATATATTAAACCCATAAAACAGGTAATTTATGATATATAAAATTTAATAAAGATTCAAGCTTTACAATAGATAGATAGTGATTCAAATCTTTTATTGAGCATATTATTATATGAATTGTTTTTGGAAGATTATTTAGCACCGAGTAGATAATGATTTAGAAAATTCATATTCCATAACTACATGCCACCAAAGGATATTTTTTACCATAATGACAGTTGATATTTAATCTAAAAGGCTTATTTAGTGTATATATAGAGAGAGAGATAGGTCCTATACCTTAGAAAAGTATGAAAAAACCCTAAGCGATGTATGTAGATTATACGCAACTCCCATTTAAAAATATTTACGTTGTTTAACCATATATATTATGGTCATCTTTATGAATTCTAGTTAGTATGATTTCAAATATGTATTCCATAAAGTTTTATTTGATTTTAGCTAAATTATTTAGTGTTATTTATTATTATTACTACATACTCAGTATATACTGATCACATACTTATTTTGCATATATTTTTTATATGATATAAATTCAATTGCACACTGTTATTCACGTGGCTGCTGTTCATCAACTCAGACTTGAGTAGTGGTAAGTCCTCATTATTTGGAAACTTAGTTATATTCTCCTTTTCATCTACTTCTATACATTATTTTAAGGTTAGTTAGGGGCATTGTCCCAGATTACTTTATTCATTTTAGAGGCTTTAAGATATTAGAGCATGATTTGTGTTGGCCCTTCAGGCTCAGTATGTTTTTTGTTGAATTTATAGTTGTTTTTTAAAACTTATAATTTATGCATTCAATTTTATCTTCCGCTTTATATTATTCTTTATGTTTAATTTTTTCTACCAAGGGTTATGTTGGGACCACTTGTGGATCTAAGCATCGTGTCTCAGCTAAGAAGTAGACTTAGATTATCACAGTGCTAATATGTCGAATCTTTGAACTTTCTTGTATTATATTCCATTTCCGCATTTATTTTCTTTTACCAATCAATAATATAATATTTTATTTATGCAAAACATACTTTACTCACAATATCTAAAATAATATAATTTGAATTAAAGGATACTTCTATTCATTATAAGTTTATTCATTATAAGTTTGGTGTTCTTTTTTGAGAATTTATTGAATTTAGTAATGAATGTAACAGTGTTAATTTTAAAGAGAAAATGAAGGAGTTTATTTTATTATTTTTAGATAAATAAATTATTTTTATGCAATAGAAAAACATCAAAAGTGGAGGGGGCTAGATAAATACCTCTATAATAAAACATAGTTTTAATTCAATTTTTTTGTTAAATTAAATTATTCTCAATAATCATCAAATTACTAGGTGAAAAAAATGAGCTAATCTTAGAAATAAATTAACTATAATGTGAAGATCACAATGAGAATTGTACAGATGGACTTAAGGTCAGAATTACATCGAATAGATATATTATAGTGGGTATGGATTTCAAAAAAGTTATTAGCTTTTGCTCGGTTTCTATATTTATAATAATTTATTTATTATGCCTTAAAAGATATCTAGGTGGCTATCTGGCCATAGTAAGAGCATTTTCACTTGTGGATACCATAGTTGTCTCGATGTAACAATCCTCATGTTTTTTTTAGTATTTTTTCATCGTGATCATTTTATTCTTTTTCATAGTTGTCTATGATATTTATGATATGTGAGAATGTATGGCACGATTCTCAAGGTGGTTAAGAATTATACAGATTATACATTTTGAAAGATTGATATAGTAGACTTTAGTCAACATTCGTATAAATTGAGCTTGTAAAAAAATTTTATCAGTGTTATCAACTTCACAATACAATTTTTGAGTTAGGGACTATTATTTTAGATTCTGAGATATTCAAATGAGTTTTGAAAGTTTTTTTGATTTCTGCATTTTGGAAACTTAAAAGAATTGATCAAAGTAATCTTTCAATGTTAGAAAGGTTGTTTTTGAGTTTTGATGATTTCACTAGGTCTGAAGGGTGATATTAAGTCTAGTTGAAGATTTGGTTCAACTCCTAAGGATTTTGAATGTGTTTTGAGTTATTGTTTGGAAATTTAGTGATTTCTAAGTTTAGAGTTGAGTTTGGTCAACTCTGATTACTATGACCTCGCTTAGATGTTTTGATGATTCAAACAGGTTTGAATTATATCTTACAAATGGAACGCACTATTGATTGTGTCTAGGAGATCTCGCGTGAGTTTTAGATACTTGTTCGAAGTATGGATTTTTATTTCATTGAGTTTTAATATTATGACCTGAATAAACTAAGATCTATTTAGTGTTTGAAAGAAACAATTAGATCTATATCAAAACTGTTATGACCCATTCTATCTTTATTAAAAGGCACCTCGTTATGGGTGAGCGATATGAAATTTTTTAAAAAATATGATATCGAATTAATATGGAATGACGTAGCCAAAAATATAAAATTTAATATTTTGGTCGGCCAAACGTCATCCCTCTATAGAAGAAACTTTTCAACTATAGCGGTGTTGCCATAGTAGCCAACAGGCCGCTATAGTAGGATGACAAAAATAGAACCTCAGGTCCATTTTAATAACTTTCTTTTCTCTTCTTCAGTTATAATGACATAGTTTATTCTAAAAATCCTCTTAGGAATACCTCATGGCTTGGAAGCTATGAGGTGGAGGGATTTTATGTTGATGGAATAGACTCATGGTTCTTTCATTGATTTCATATCAAAATTCTTCTTTATGGAGCCAAAAGCTCACGTTCATGCTTTTGTAGCAGTTGCTTGGTGTCCAGATAGGCTAAGATTAATGGGGTTGTTTAGACATGAGTTTGAAAGAATAAACATGATATAGATTGATGGTAGATTCCATGCTTAGGCCATCAAAAATGACGTTTGGATGGACATAGTGGATGAAAATTTGGTTAACTAGGTGTGAAAGTGTTGTTATGTTAGGATATTAAGATTTCTAATGAATTTGTGTGTTACCTTGTTGTTCTTAATCCTTGCATTATTAATAATCACGTAGAAACCAAAATTTAGGTTAATCTGATTAAATACTTATTCGTTAAGGGCGGTAAGTGTTGGTGGATTCAGAAGAATCTACGTGATAACTAGAGAAATAGGAAATTGGTAATATATAAAAATATTGGGATGCATGATTGGGTCTATATTATAACCCATACGTCGCATATGTAAATTTTAGTTGATCATTTTAATGTAGTTGAAACCCAATTTTTGTTATGTGTCCATGAAAATACTCCCTTAGTATTTCTTGCACAATGCATGTTCCAGGAAAATTAAAGACTATTCTGATAACCTAAGTGTTCATCGCATACAATAAACTTATATGAAAACTTTTTAGTATTTACAATTGTTTTTCCTGTCATTATTATAGTTGTGGTGCTAGTGATATCTATCATTATTATGGGGTATACCAGTATTTAGACATCTTCAAGGGATTGGTTGGTATAAGGTTTGATAGACACTTGATGTCTAGAATTTTCTACATAGACCATAATTGGTCCCTTTGAAATATCCTGGGCTTTGACCCTTAAAAATTTCCTGAAATTTCTATTCTCCAGACCAAATACGACTCACGGGTACAAGTTGTATGTTGGGTTAATGTGTTATGGTCCTATCGTATGCTCACTAGTATTAGTTGGTGGGATGGTTTTGGTCACTGGAATGGTTATGACTTAGGGGTATGAGTCGCAGGGCTTGGTACGAGTCATATCAGGGACTCGTATGGTGTGCAGTATTTGATCCTCATGGTATTTCATTCTTCTAAGGATAGGGGTTATGGATATGGATTATATGTTGTGGTCACAACTTTGTTGGATGATTCACATACTAGACAATGTCTGGTCCAAAAGGGGGAAACTTGGATACGAGTGGTGGAAACCAACCATATAGGAGGGTACGACTCATATGGGTTAGTCATACCCCTATGATGGGATTTTGTGCAACTTAAGTGGAGGTATTCTAAATATTTTCCTACTTACTCTAATTAGGACCCATGACTTCTAATATACTTAGGAGGTTATTTATCTTATTATTCTATTCATTAAACCTTAAAAACTATTCCAAAACACTTTATAATTCTCTCAAGAGCTTTTGGGGCAGGAGAGATAGGGTTTCACCAAAAGGATTATTTTTTGAGATTGTGTTAGTGATTTCTTTCCATCAATTCTTTGGTACAAGGCATGATTCTCTTCCCTTCTTGTAATTTCAACTAAAGGCATGGTTTATATGATTGATTTCATGGTTTTCCTATTTCATGATTATGGTTTTCAACTATTATTTGGGGGTTTTGATATTAAATGCTTGGTTATGGTTTCTCATGATTTTACTTATGCTTTTATATGCATTAGTGGTGCTTTTGCACAATTTGATTTCATGGTAATGGTTTATTGGTTTTTGTTATATTATGCCCCTAAAGTGTTTGATAAAATGCTTATAAAGGTATATTAATTGCATTGACTTCTTTTTTTTCAGCTTATGTATTAGAGATTTAAATGGTTCAAATTGTTTGAAAAGGATAAAGGCTAAATAGTTATGCCTATAAGGAACACGAAAGTCTCCAAAGTAGTTTAATATGGTATATGGATGGTCACTTGAAAGTCCCCTTAACCTAAATGGTTTGGCTATGGATATTGCTTGCAAGTAATGGGGTGGTATGACGATACGACTAACGCTGGTCTTAGTTAAATAAAATGGCAAATGGTTTGATTATTCAGAAACCATTTTAATTAGGCATTAATGATGGGGTTGTGGCAAGGACGTGGAAGGTAGTAGTCTAGGGAGACCAAAAATGGAAACTCATATCTACCGATATGAGGATTAGTCTTAATGGACCGTGTGCATGATGTCAAACTATTGGGGGATGTACTAGTCATCCCATGGGATACTTCCCTAGTTGTGCAGCTACACACACCAACTCCCTTTTAGTAAGGAGAGCTGAACCCATATTGCCCTTGGATAGTTTAGGACAGCCAAGATACACAGTCTAAGTAAAATTTTTAAAGGCATGCTAAGCTTGATTCCATTTTCCAAAACTTATATATATATATATATATATATATGTATGTATATATGTGTGGTTATGTGCATTGGATGGTTTTGCTTGATTTTATAATTGGCATTATTTTATCCTTATCTTGAGATTCATGCTAGATGTCATTAGCTAGCCCATCTACTGGTGGTTGTATACCTACGCTATACAGGAACGGTTGTTTGACTCCTCCTATATAGTGATTGATTAGGGATAATATTTGGACTGCAGTGGTGAGCTTCTATCCTTTCGAATGACATAATTTCATATTATGGATATTTGTAGATGTTTTGAATTTGTTTTGGATATTTGTTTTGGCCAATTTTGTAGGCATGTCCCAACTCAATTTGTATACTCCTTTGGATAGAGGCTTTGTGTTATTTTAGGGGTGTATGTTTTGTCGGGATCGGTATTGGTGTCATCCTTAGCATTATAATAAACTGGGAGACTGGCATCATCGAACACAATTTTTCACTTTTCCATCATATTATATTTTGAGATTGAGTAGCATATTATGCTTTTGTTTTCTTTTTGGTTGTGGACTAGTTTATGGCCTATGGTTTGGCTGGTATTATTGGATAGTTTATTTGGTATGGCTAGACTCGGTTAGGTCGGTTATGATTGTGAACCTATCCCAGAGTCTTCATAAGAGCATTTATGTTATTTTGTTATATACTCAAAATTTAGCCCATCTAAGGTCGGATATAGGTGGTCGATTTAGGTAACAGGGGGTAGTCCCTGATCCTGGTTGTACTTGAGATGCCCATTATGACAAGGACCAGGGTCTGGTCGTTTCAAGTTGGCATCAGAGCCTAGGTTCATGGTCAAATGGGAAGTCCATGAAGCTGTGTAGAGTAGAGTCTCTTTTAGGGGTGTGAATCACACCATACTCATAAGGGGGTGACTACAAGACATTTAGGAATGTTTTACTTTCTTGGTATTCTATCTTTAAGATTGATTTTTCGATCCTGGAAATCTTCTCTAATCCTTGGTTCATTTTTCAGATTATGCCTATTAGATGTGGACAAAAAAAATTATTTCATCCCCTTTGGGGATAATTTTGAAGGGGTACGTCCTATGTTTGGAGTACATCTTCTATCTTATTGTCCTATTCTTAATGGTGTTGGAGTTCCTCTTACTCTGGCTAGCTCTCCTCAGGCCCCTCAGGGAAATATGATGAACGCAAATTTTGTCAATCTATTCATGTTATTGCCTAACTAGTTTCTACTCAGGCTAAGCGAGGTGCATCTGGTGCTTTGTCTTCCAAAAGGGTAGGCCAATTTATAAAGATGGGTCCTCTAAATTTCATAAGAGTTAAGGTGGAGGAGGATTCACAAGTCTTCTTGGATGAAATGAAAAGGATCTTTTGGGTTATGCAGTTTACTAATATAGATGGGGTTAACCTTGTGGCTTATCAGCTCAAGGATATCGCTTATCAATGGTATGAAAAGTGGGATAAAGATAGGGTTTATATGGAAGGGGAAGGGTTGTGAAAGGCCTTTTCTATCACCTTCTTGGATCGATTCTTTCCTCAAGAGTCGAGGGAAGCTAGGATAGAAGAGGAGTTTGTGAATCTCCGGTAGAGAAGGATGTCAGTAAAGGAATATGCTTTGAAGTTCCATCAGCTATCTTGGTATGCTTCTGTCTTAGTGGCTAATATGAAGTCGAGAATGAGAAAGTTTGCTTCTTGGTTGAACAGAAATTTGATTTTAGAGATCAAGACTGCCTTACTGATTAAATATTTATACATCTCAAGGTTGACGGTTTGTATACAACAAGTCGAGGATGAGAAGAGAAGGTAGGCAAAGTTTAAGGATAGGTAGGGAAAAAGAAGTAGGTTCTTTTATTAGAGAGGTGCTTAATCTCAGTGTTGTAGAGATTGTTGCAAGTGGTCAAAAAAGAAGTGGCAAATTTCTTGCACGTTTTTATCTAGTGCTCCTTAACATTTGGGAGATAGGTGTCATCAAGGTGGTGATAATTATCAGGCACAAGTTGCCCAATCTCAGGCAAATTGAGTTCAGTCAGTTTCTTTATGTCCTCCTTGTTGATTTTGTGGTCGTCCTCATTAGGGTTATTATAAGGAAAGAAGGGACAAATGCTTCAAGAGTGTCTGATCAATAAGGTTTCTACAGGGGAGAATAAGATTCCTATGGCTTCATCTTTTGTTCCTGCACCTGGTGGTATGGCATCTACTTCTGTTACTGCTCCTGATTGTTGTGTTTTTTGGAATAAGTTGTATGCTTTGGCGTCCTAATAGGAATTTGAGGCATCACATGATATCGTTATTGGTACATTACAACTTATTTCTCATGATGTATATTGTTTGCTTAATCCAAGGTCCACTTTTTCTTGTGTAACTCCATATATGGCTTTATATTTTGGTTTCAATCCAAAAGTTATTTTAGACCCTTTATCTATTTTTACCTTAATAGGTGACTCGGTTATTTCTAAGAGAGTCTATAAGGGGTTGTGGTGTCTATTAGTGTCAATCAGACCTTGGTGGATCTGTTTGAGTTGAATATGGTAGATTTTGATATAATTTTTTGTATAGATTGGTTGTATTCTTATTAACTGTCTTTGGATTGTTGCACCCATAAGGTTATCTTTAATTTCCCTGATGAACCGATTATATAATGGGAAGGTAGTTCCTTAGCTCCTGGGGGGAGGTTTATTTCTTATCTTAAAGCTCGAAGGTTCATCTCCAAGGGTAGTCTGTATCACTTGGTCCAAGTTAAATATTCTAACTAAGAAGGCCCTTTTTTGTCTTTGGTCCCTGTGGTTAATGAGTTTCCATAGGTCTTTCCAGATAATCTTCCTGTTGTTCCTCCAGATAGAAAAATAGAGTTTGGTACTGATTTGTTTTCAAAAACTCATCCAATATCTATTTCTCCAAATAGAATGGCTCCGACTGAGTTGAGGTAACTCAAGGCGGAACTTAAGGATCTTCTGTACAAGGGGTTTATTCATCCTAGCATTTCTCCGTGGGGTGCACCAGTGTTGTTTGTGTGCAAGAAGGATGGTTCCCTTTTAATCTGCATTAACTACAGGTAGTTGAATAAGGTAATGATCAATAACAAGTATCCACTCACAAGGATAGATGAGTTGTTTGATCTGTTAAAGGGTGCCAAGTTCTTTTCTAAGATAGATCTTTTGTCTAGGTACCATCAACTTGTGATTAGGGCGGCAGATATTCCTAATATGAATTTTTGTACTCGGTATGGGAACTTATAGTTCTTGGTGATGTCATTTGGGTTGACCAATGCTCCGACAATGTTTATGGACTTAATGAACAGAGTGTTCAGGTAGTACTTGGATTTCTTTATCATTGTGTTTATTGATGACATTCTGGTTTATTCGAAGAGCGAGGTAGATCATGATAATCACCTTCGTGTAGTGTTTTAAACCTTAAAGGAACAATAGTTATCTGCCAAGTTATCTAAGTGTGAGTGTTGGTTTAACGTTGTGACTTTCTTAGGTCATATAATTTATAGTGAAGGGGTCATGGTAGATCCTCAAAAGGTTGTTGTGGTGAAGATGTGGCTTAGGCCCATGACTCCATTCGATGTCCAAAGCTTTTTTAGTTTAGCTAGGTATTATAGGTGGCTCCATTGAGCAATTGGCTCAGAAAAAAGTTATGTTTTCTTTGTTGGATTCTTGTGGAGAGAGTTTTGAGAAGTTGAAGAATAAGTTGACTTCAACTTTAATCTTGACTTTGTTGAAGGGAAATGATGGGTTTGTGCTTTATTATGATGTATCTCGGGTAGATCTTGGTTGTGTTTTAATGCAGCATAGGAAGGTGATAGCCTATGCTTCCAGGCAGTTGAAAATACATGAGAGAAATTATCCTACTCATGATTTTAAGTTGTTAGCATTGTATTTTCTTTGAAAATATGGCGTTATTATTTGTATGGTGTTCACGTGGATATCTTTTCTGATCACAGGAGTATTTAGTACATATTTACTTAAAAAGATTTTAATCTCAGGCAGAGGAGATGGCTTGAGCTTCTCAAGTATTATAATATGAGTCTTTACTACCACCCATGTATGGCTTATATGGTTGCTGATACTCTTAGCAGGTTATCCATAGGGAGTTTGGCTCATGTAGAGGATGGAAAATAAGAATTGGTAAGGGATATTCATTGCTTATCTAATCATAAAGTTCGTCTCTTAGACTCTAAGGATGGTAGTATAATGGTGCAAGAGGCGGTTCAATGGTATCTTGGTGTGGATATTAAGGAGAAGCAATTGTTGGATCCTATCTTGATGAAAATCAAGAGTGACATTGTGTGCAAAATATAAGGGTATTTGAGATCATTGGTGATTGTACTTTACGGTACCAAGGGAGGTTGTATGTTCTTGATGTCGACGGGTTGCAACATAAGGTATTGGCTGAGGCGCATGAGTCGCAATATTTTGTTTATCCCGGCCCTACTAAGATGTATCATGATCTTAAGGAGATCAATTGGTGGAATGGCATGAAGAGAGATATGGAAGATTTTGGGGCCAAGTGTGTGGTATGTCAACAGGTTAAGGTTGAGCACATGAGACCAAGAGGGTTGTACCAAGAAATTGATTTGCCTAAATGGAAGTAGAAAGTAATCAATATGGATTTTATTACTTGTCTTTCTAGATATTAGAATTAGTATGATTCAATTTGGGTTATTGTGTACACTTCTTACCAATGCGGACTACCTATTCGTAGGAGAACTATATGAAGCTGTATCTTTAAGAGATTGTGAAGCTACCTAGGGTGCCTATTTCCATTATTTCTGATCATTGTATGCAGTTTATGTCTCACTTCTGGTGGTATTTACAGAAAGCATTGTGGACTAAGGTTATTTTGAGTATTATTTTCTATCCGTAGTCAGAAGGGAAAGCAGAAGGAACTATTTAGACATTGGAGGATATGTTTGCGGCTTGCATGATTGACTATGGTGCCAATTGGGTTTAGCATCTATCTTTCCTGGAGTTTGCTTACAACAATAGCTATCATTTGAGTAATTGTAAGGGTTTACTTGAGGCTTTGCATAGTAGGAAGAGTATATCTCATATTGGTTAGCTTGAATTTGGTGAGGCAGACATATTTGGCTCGGATTTGGTTTACAAAACAATAGAGAAGGTAAAGGTGATTCGGGATAGGCTTAAAGCTTCCCAAAGTCTCCAAAAGTCTTATATGGATGTTAGGCGTAAAGACTTAGAGTTTGAGGTTAGGGATAGGGTGTTCCTGAAGGTGTCTATCATGAAAGGAGTTATGCGGTTTAGCAAAAAAAGGAAACTATTTCCTCGATATGTTGGTCCTTATGTGATTTGCAGAGAGTTTACCATATTTCTTATGAGATGGAATTGTCATCTAGCTTAAGTTTGGTTCATCCTATCTTTTCTATTTCCATGCTGAGAAAGTGCATTGGTGATCCTTCTTTTGTTGTTTAGGTATTTCAAATTCTTTGACATATGGATAAGTCTTGGTTGAGATATTAGATAGGAAAGTTCGTCAGTTGCAGACCAAGGATATGACTTCGGTTAAGGTTCTATAACACCATAATATAGAAGAAGCTACTTAGGAAGTGGAAGAGGACATAAAGTCCATGTATCCGCATCTGTTTTCTGTTCCTGGGATTTGTGCAGAAGGTATGTGTTTCTGAACACATCTTTAATTTCTGAGTTTGTTAAAGGAAAGATTTATATCTATGCCTCTTTGTTTTCAAACTTTGATAAAGATTAAGGATATATTTGATAATTTAAATAACTTTGTGTGTGGTTACCCCTACCTTGTCTAGCATTCGGGGACGAATAATCCATGTTGGGGAGACTGAAATATCCTAGGTTTTGACCATTAGAAATTTCCTAGAATTTCCATTCTGCAAACCTTATACGACTCATGGGTATGAGTCGTATGTTGGGGTACTAGTCGTAAAGTCCTATTGTATGCTGATCAATATTGGTTGGTCGAATGGTTTTGGTCACTAGAATGGTTACAACTTAGGGATATGAGTCGTAGGGCTTGGTATGAGTCATATCAGGAACTCCTATAGTGGGCAATGTTTGATCCTTCTGGTATTTCATTTTTCCAGGGATATGGGTCATGGGTACGGATCGTATGCTGTGGCTATGACTTGGTTGGATGATTCGTATTCTAGATAGTTTCTGATCCAAAGGGGTGAGGCTTTGATACGAGTGGTGGAAACCAAGTGTATCGGAGGGTAGGACTCGTATGGGTCGGTCATATCCCTGTGACGGAATTTTGTGCAACTTGAGTCAGGGTATTTTGGACATTTTTCTACTTACCCTAATTAGGACCCACGACTTTTAATACAATTAGGAGGTTATTCACCCTATTATTCTATTCATTCACCCTTAAAAACTATTCCAAAATACTTCATAATTATCTCAAGAACTTTTGGGGCAAGAGAGCTAGGTTTTCCATAAAATTATTACTTTTAGGCTTGTGTTGGTGATTTCTTTCCATCAATTCTTCGGTAGAAGACGTGATTCTCTTCTCTCATTATAATTTTAACTAAAGGCATGGTTTATATGATTGATTTCATGGTTTTAGTATTTCTTGATTATGGTTTTCAACTATTATTTGGGGGTTTTGATATTAAATGCAAGGTTATGGTTTACCATGGTTTTAATTATGCTTTTATATACATTAATGGTGGTTTTGGACAATTGGGGTGCATGGTAATGGTTTATTGGTCTTTGGATTTAGTTTTGGTTATATTATGCCTCTAAGGTGTTTGATAAAATTCTTATAAAGGTACATTCATTGCATTGACTTCTTTTAATAGAAATCTTGCTTGTGTGGATACATGTACTGGAGCCCTTTCAACTGGGAAAGCTGAACCCATATCGCCTGTGAGTAGTTTAGGATGGCCAAGCTACATAGCGCAGGTAAAGGTTTTAAAGGCATACTAAGTCCAGTTCCCTTTCCCAGCACTTATATATAAATATGTATGGTTGTGTACATTGGATGGTTTTACTTAGTTTCATCACTGTCATTATTTTATACTTATCCTGAGATTCATGCTAGTGGTCATTCGCAAACCTATCTACTGGCGGCTGTTTACCCACTCTATGCAAGAATCGGCCGTTCGATTCCTTTTACATATTGATTGACTCATGGAAAACATTTGGACTTAAGTGGTGAGCTTCCATCCTTTCAGAAGAAATCATTTCATGATTTGGATATTCTTAGACATTTTAACTTTATTTTGGATATTGGTTTTGGCCATGGTTGGGGGCATGTCCCAATTGTACTTATATACTCCTTTGGATAGAGGTTTTATGGTACTTTTGGGGGTTGGTATGGGCAGGATCGGTATTAGTCTCGGTCTTGGAAATAAAATAAGTTGGGAGGCTGGCATCACCAGACATGATTTCTTACTGTTCTATTGTATTATATTTTGGGATTAATTACAATATTATGTTTGGTTTCTCTTTGGTTGTGACTTGGTTTATGGACTATGGTTTGGTTGGATGGTTGATTTGGTATATTTGGACTCGGTTCAGTCGATACAGTTATGACCCTATCCTAGAGTCTTCATGAGAGGATTTACGTTTTCTTGTTATATACTCAAAATTCAATCTATATAAGGCTGGATATAGGTGGTCGGTTTGGGTAACAGGGGGTGGTTCCAAATCTTAGTTGGACTTGGGATGCCTATTAGGACAAGGCCTAGGGTCGGATCATGTCACCCTTGCAGGTCATGACTAGTAGGAAGTCATAAAATCCTTAGCATGTACATACAAGGTACATATAAGTATGACGATTCCTTGAGTATAAAATATTTATTTCTCACTTGACATACACTGTGTTATATTAATTGCTTGTGTGAACCAGGTTAATTGGTTATTCGACATACACTGCGTTATATTGATTCCTTGAGTGCACTAGGCTAATTTCTTATTTGAAGTACACAGTGTTATATTGGTTCCTTGACTGGATAGGGTTATTTGCTTAATTGATATAGATTGTGTTATATTGGTTTCTTGTGTAGACTAAGTTTATTGCTTATTTGACATACACTGTATTATATTGGTCCCTACGTGAAGTGAGCTATATGATGAATTGTGTACTGAACTTTTCTATGAACTAGGCCTTATGTTTATGATTTTTTCCTTCATTGGGAGGGATCCGTGAGAGGTTGGGGTTAAAGTTAATAAAAGAAGAAGATATATTTCGTATTGTCCACTTACTTAGGTGAATGATATAAGGGGAGTTATTTTATAGTATATTATAGTGGAGTCCTGGTTGTTGACCCTGTTATGTGCTTATATTAATCGTGCTTGTATGAATTTCTGAGGTTGGTAGTGGTGCATTGACTTGAGCTACTGTATATGTTACTTTTCTCCGGATAAACTTAGAAGAAGGGTAAGCAAGGGTTAAGTATTATGAATTTAAGGTAAGGCTACTCGTTGAGTGTTCATAGGTGTACGATGGTATGTGTATGATCGACAGTCTATTAATTATTGTACTAGAGGCTTGGAATGCAGGTATTACTGTTTTGTTAATTATGTCACATAGACTTAAATGAACCTACAGTTACTAAAGTGTCTACAGTTACTAGAGTGTCTATGTATGATCGGATTAGTGGATCAAAATTAAGTATTACATAAGGTTCTTAATGGTGAATGATTAAGTATAAAGAAATCTTGAGGGTTGGACATCAAAGAACTCATAGATAATTATATAATTCGGTTTACTTAATGACATAGTGGATAATTGGTGGTTATGGTTGATTATGATAAGGATAGTAAAAGATAAGGGTGTTAAGAAAGATTATAATGGAAATCTTCAGGCTAAATAACCTTCAAGTTGTATTCTATCCTTTTGATATTTATGTGTTTTGATTCGGGTCGATAATAATGCTTACCAGCATATGTAATTTGTGCAAATACTAATCTTACTATACCCTTTTTAAGGTATAGTCTAGTTGTAGGATTAGTAGATGTTTCATGTTTTACATGGTAAAGATTTCCAACAGCTTTGTGTTATTGTTCCTATAGTAGAAGTTGAGCCATACATTCCATTTGTGCTTTCTCTTAGTAGTTCTTGTACCTAGTTAGAATAGTTCTTTGGAAAAATATTTTTTAGTTTGTATTTATAATTTTATAAATTTGTTGTAATAATTAAAGTATTTGTTGTTTCTTATTAAATTTTGGATATATTTTCGAATAGGAGGTGGGGGTTCTCCTAGCAAAGTGGAATAGGGTAAGTGCCCGCATGATCCAACTAGTTGATTCATGACAGAAGGTGTTGAACAATAACTCAAAATAATCGATGCACTGCGAGTCCATACAAGGGAGAAATGCCCCTTTAGTGCATATCGTTGTCAGGGAATCCTAGGTCTCAATCATGAACCTTTAGTCGCAATCGCGAAGATTCACCACTAAAGTCTTTCATGTGAAACTTTTGTCGTGATCACAAATGGTCACCACCTAAAGTCGTAGCGATTTTATTTAAAAGATAATTTTTGTAGTTTTTGTATTTTTGGAGCTTGAAAGCTCTGATTGAAATGAATTTCAATTTTTTTTTCTCGTATAAATATTTGTTATATGTTTCTACTTTTATTTTACTCATTTTTTGAGAATACCCATCATATTTTTTATGATTTTGATTCACAAAGTTGATATTAAGATAAAAAAAAATATAGAAATCAAAAGATTTTTGTTTGAGGATCAATTTATGATGGGTTTTTGTTGATTCTGGAATTTAAGGTCATTTTAGTATGGGTAAACAATATTGGTATTAATTTACTAATTTATTGATTATTTTTTCATTTTAAACTGTGTTCGAACATGAAAAATTGGAGATTATGAGATAAAAGTTAAGAAATCATATTTTTATGATTTAAAGGTCGATTTTAACTCCATTTTTTATGAAACTTCATATTTGACTTGCTTAAGTTATGGATAGAGGTGTGTTCAGTTGGTTTGGTTTTGGCTCATGAGATTCGATTTAGTGTTTTGATTTTTTATTTGGTGAAAATGATAACCGAAATCAAACTAAAATTAATTCAATTTAGTTCAGTTTTTATATTTGTGGCCCAATTTATTTTAGTTTGGTGTCTTGATTTGCTAAATTTTCTAACTTGTTCAATCTATATACCTTCATTTTTATTAATATTTTCAAAATGGAGCTTCTCAACTGCCTCACTAGACGAAATAATGCATAGAAACCAACATTATAGACACAATAGGTTGCGAATCGCCGAAATATGGACCTACTTCATCGAATAATTTTGCGGACATTAGGATCAATTATGCGGTAACTGTTAGTAGTGGAGCATCTCTGCACCTCTCTTCCAGATCAATCTCTACCCAAACGTATGGACCAACCTCTATCTCCATTAAAATTTATCAAACTAACGCCACTGACCTGACCATAAACTCCATTGAATTGAACTGGTGTACAACCTTTGAGGGAAGGATGGGTATAAAGTGGGGTTAAATAATTTTATGGGTGTGTGGTACAACGATAGTGAGTGTGGAGTACGAATAGGACACTATAGGTGTATAATTTTAGAGATTAGATTTTTCAAATTTTAAAAATTTTAGAGATTAGATTTTAATAATTTAGAGATTATATTTCTTAGATTTAAATAATTAGGATGGGTCTAGAAATTTGGACCTAGTGATGGTCGGTTGTGTATGTAATATAATTACTATATGGGCAGGTTGAAAATACATTGTGAAAATTTAAATTTTTGATTAATATTTTTCTAGAAAAAATCAAAAAGCAAATCGATTAAAAAAAATTAAATTTAAAATCAAAACTGACCTAAAAATAAAAAAAATAAGAATCAAAATTATATTTTTCTACAATTCGGTTGGTTGTTTCAGTTTGAATTGAAATGTGCCCAACCCTAATTATGGGTAACATGATTCTGAAATAAAAATTTTAGTTTTGCCTTTTGTCAGCTCGAGGTTGAGTTTTTGGACCTAGAATTTAAGTGCCTATTTGACCATGAATTTGTTTCTTGTTTTTTAAAGTTCTTCACTTTATTCAAAATTCAACTCCAAGTTGGTTTTTAACAATGAGAATTTCACAGACAATTTGAAGTTGTATTTGAAAAAGTGAAAACAAGTAAAATTTATTTTTACGTCCACTTCTCTCACAAAATTTCAAAAACAACAATTTATATTCATGGCAAAACACAACTCCAACTTTAACTCCAAGTCTAACTCCAAATATTTTTTATTTTCTTAGCCAAATGCCTGCTAAGTGTAGTATATGATTCCATTTTCTTAGGTAGAATACATATTTGATCTAATTAAATTAGACTCGTTCTGAGGCTCGTTGTAAGGGTAAAACTCTGATTTGACCTTTAGAACTTCGTTTAAGGTTAATTGATACTTTATTTGATTTTTTATCAAAGTTCTTATGTGGTAAGACAGACGTGCACAATATTCATCATCATCACCATCCCCCACTGGATTGCATGCATACATCATACTCATCATATCCATTTGTCTTTTTCTTAGTGAGGTGAATGGTTGGTTGGTTGTGATATAAATTGTTGTTGCTATTGATTATTAGACTAGGTTGGACCTTTTGGGTAGTTGAGTATTAGATGGTTCTTATTATTTTTTGAATTAGGATCGGTTAAAGATACCAATACTCACACATTTTATTTCTGCACTTTATGTGCTGGTACAGAACAAGTTCGTCCTAGGCACCGAGTTATAGTCTTTGTTGGGTTATCATCAAGATCAGAGATAGCAACTGATTGATCTCAGTAACAATTGAATATCCTCAATCTTTAATTTTGTGCTTATTTTCACATTTCGAGATAACTTGGACTCCGTGTTATGTTTATTACATTTAGAGCCATGTATTTGTGACTTTTAGGTTTTGGATTGATATTTGTGTTTCAGTGAGATTTATCATTAATATCTATACCGTTAACTTACTTCAGAAAATTGAAGGAAAGGTGTATTTTAAGTCTTGAATAGAGGATTGGTGACATTAACCAACTTAAACGGTCAAACATCATTAGAAAACATGATTAAGTTAATTGTGGACTTGATTAATATTTTCAAAGCTTTCTAATCTTTTCAAAAATATAAATCAACCCACACCCCTCTTCAATCCAAATCAACCACTCTCTCCTCTCTCTTGACAGCTTATCTCAACTCTCTCCCAACCGACAGTTCTGCAAAATATCTCTCTTCAACCCCCGGAGACTTCCACCTCAGGTAATAAATAGTTGGGTTTCGAGTTCCCCTCTTCAATTCAAATCAATCTGTCTCTGATCCATCTCTCAACAGCTTCTCTCAACTCTCTCCTAAAAAACTATTCTACAAATTTCTCATTTCAATCCTCGGCGACTTCAACATCCAACTATAAATAGTTGGGCTTCAAGTTCCTTTTCGTCTTCAATATTTAAATGACGTGACATCCTTGCTCTCTGACCACAACAGCTTCGAATTCTTCATCGTTCCTTTTCTTCTTTTGCAGGTAAAAATTTATGGTCTTTTTAGTTTTGAAGAAAATAAGGAACTTGAGCCAACTTTTCTTATAGTATTTGTTAACAATTTCCATATTTGTTGCATTAATTTGAAATACGGTCTGAATAAAACCCTAATTTTTGGTATTTCTTCTTTTCTCTTTTCGAAGTGAATTATGTTTTTTTATTTTTTATTGTATTTTTTTGAAGTTTGATTTTTTATTATTTGTGTTAATAAAAACAAAACAATAATTTGGGTAAATTTGTTCTATTCTTGTTCTTGGTAAAAATGATGATATTACTATTTTTTTGTTGAACAAAATCATGCTTCTATTTTTTATTTTCTCGAACATACTATCCATTTGGTGCAACATATTAACCATCTGATGCAACAGATCAACCATCTAATGCACCAGAGGAACCATCATATTACAATTCTGAGGCAACAGATTAATCATCTGATGCAATAGATTAACTATCTGATGCAATAGATTAACCATATATTGTAATAGATTAAGCATCGAATAAAAAATCTGATGCAACTAATTAACCATCTGATGCAACGGAATAACCATCAGATTAATAATTTGAATTTGATGCAATAAATGAACCTCTTGTTGGATAAAATCCTATCAACTCTTCCAAAAGGAAATGTCCAAGACTTGATTTTTCCAACTGATCATTCATCTGCCGTGATAGATGACCTTACATTGGAAGAAATCTAAACAATATTGACCGTTGATAACTGTTCCAACAGACTCATATGTTGCAACAGATATGTGGCCTATTCCACAGACCATTCATCTTTCTCAATAGATGAGTGATATATTTTGTATCATCACAATAGATTACTCAGCCATTGCTGCAGGTTAGCTAACTATTCTGATAGATCACTCATATGTTGCAATAGATGTGTTATCTGTTGCAAAGACCATTCATCTATCTCAACAGAAGAGTGATACGTTTTGTATTATCGTAACAGATTACTCAGTCATTGCTACGGGTTATTTAACTATTCCAACAGATCACTTATATATTGCAACAGATGATGTCAAAATAGATGTGTGATCTGTTGCACATACCATTCATCTTTCTCAATAGATAAGTGATATATTTTGTATTGTCGCAACAAATTTCTCAGTCATTGCTACAGGTTGTTTAATTGTTCCAACAGATCACTCATATGTTGCAATACATGACGTTGCAATAAATGTGTGATCTTCTACACAAAATATTCATTTTTCTCAATAGATGAGTGATTTATTTTGTATTGTCGCAACAGATTTTTTATCCATAGCAACAGGTTATTTAACTGTTCTAACGGATCACTCATATGTCGCAACAACATGTGATTATTTGTCTTAAAAGATGAGTGATATATTTTGTATTATTGCAATAAATTACTCATCCACTGCAATAATTTGGTTATATGCTTCAACAGATATACTACCTGGTGTAACAGATCGGTGATCTGTTGCAATTGTTATTTTCCTGGTTTGCTTGTTTGATTTACTGTTATCTTTTTATAATGATGCATTAATCAACTATAATATATTTTTTATGTTCATGTTAATTTTAGATAATATGGCTCCCAAAATAACAGAAATCGAATCAAGTCCAAGTAAAGGAAGAAGTGAAGTAGCTAAGCTACATCCACCACTCAATGAGCATGTTTTACAAGCATTATCTCAGTCAAGAGCAGAATATGATAAACACAGGGAGGAAGAATATTTCGAAAGAGATGATGCAAATGCTAATACCCCTTCCACCGAAGAGTTGGTCAAAGCCTTCAGCATTGATTGTTATCTTATGAGAATACAGTGTGATGGTGGTATAGATATAACGGATGATTTCAAGGTTAAGTCAGCCATGGAAAATTGTTTCGACGCCTTCAGAAAAATACTTCGAGAACAAAAATTGGATGCTTATTTCAGGGACAGCTGCTTTGGAAAATATCTTAATTTGTCGGAGGACAACAATGGTCGTTTTCAAATAAAAAGGGTATATGAACTTCTCAAGCATAGGTTTATGTATGAAAACAAAGATAATATGGAGGAAGTATCGATAAATTACTGTGGCATGCCTGTTTGTTTTGGTTGGAAGGAGCTTTCCATAGTTACTGGACTAAAATGTTATCCTCCTTCTCATGTTACACCTATTCTAACCCAACAAAAAGCACCCCGCACACCCAAAAAAATCAAAGTAAAGTCGTGTGATCATGATGACCTGGTGTCCATTGTTGGTCCAAGAATCAAAAATAAAAATTTGATAGAAGTATTGAAAAGTAAAGGAATATCAAAGAAGCACAAGCAGTCATTGTGCTTAGATTGGTTTGTACATAATATTCTTTGGGCGAGAGACGTTAACAACAACTTAAGCCTCAGTTTAATAAAGCTCTCCAAGAATGTTGAGGCATTTAACAGCTATCCTTGGGGTTATGAAAGCTTTAAAATGAATTTCAAATATTTGTTGACTCCGTTAGCGCCAATTAAAGTAAACTTATATGGCTTTCCATGGTCTTTCATGGTAAATGTTTCTTTCTTTTATTATGATATCATTCATTTTTTACTTAATAATAGTTTTGATTTATTAGCATTATTTTATAGGCTTGGGCATTTGAAGTCATTCCTTATTTGAGACAACAAGTGAACTACCAAGAAGTGGTTTCCTGTTCAAGAATCTTGAGATGGTTGTCGGCTAAAACTGATAAAAATGCAAAATTTCTTGATCTCTTCAACCCCCCAAAGGATGCAGTAAGTATAATTATAATTAATTTTTTCCTTTAATTAAAAATTTATTTGAATGATCTAATCATCATTCTAATATATGTAATGATTTATGTTAGATTAAGCATCCGTCGCTAGTTCTGACCAATCGAGAGTTGAAGATGCCATTTTTTCTTACTTTACGGTCTGTGCAAACTTTATCGGACCCTAAGGTCATCGACAGAATAAAAATAAAAATGTTTAGAGCAACAACCATTACAAGAAAAATAATTTTGGAAAGTGGGCTTACTATTGTTGATGGTCTTAGTGGTGATTGAGCTGTTGGTGGTGGTAATGGTGCTGCTGTTGATGCTAATGATGCTCTTCTTATAGTATTTAAAGTAAACCATTATGAGTATGATCATACTGGTTATACAGATTTTGCCTCTCCCAGCGAATGCTTCGCATGCAACTGTCAAAACTGCAGGGCGAAACATAGTGTGGTGATTAATGCTATTAGTGAATTAACTTCTTCTGTAAAGGAATTTACATCTAAGAGGGGTCACATTCCATCAAAGAGGATTTTTTCCATCTTCTCCATTAGAGATTAGGGATAAGAGGAGAACGAAAGTGATTTCCAAGGCATTATCAAGCATCCAAAAAAGAGAAATTACAACTCCTCTATCTGTGTGTTGCACTGAGCAATGTAAAATGTCCAAAGAAAAGTAGCACGAGCTGAAGAAGGTGAATATATATGTTTTCCAACTAACAAAACAAACAGACATATATCTGTTTCAATAGATGACACATCTGCTTAAAATTATCAAATAGATATATACATCTGTTGCAACAGTTGACTAACTTGGTGCACCAAATAAAGTATCTGTTGCGACATATGTCTCATATATTTTATCAAATGAAATATCTCTTTGTACCATTTTTATTTGTACCAATAGATGGCCTATCTGTTACAACAGATGATTCATATGTTGCAATGGATGGACCATCCATTAGAAATTATTATACAGGTCTTCTTCATGTAGAAATTTGTCCCAACAGATGATTCATTATTGCAAAAGAAATATAATCTATTTGGGATAATTTCAAATAGGAGGAAGACCTTTTTGATTTGCTAGAACAGATGAGTTATCCTTTTCCATTTTGTTGTATCTCTGTGATTAGAATTGACCGATTCTGGCTTTCCAGGTAGATTTAGAAGCTACTGTTGAACAGCATTGATAATATGCTACTCTTTTTATGAAAATATAGAGAACAGAAAGCACGAAAACCATACGTAAGCGATAATACCATAGCACTGGATAGAGAACAACTTGTCCATATTGAGTAGATCTTTATAGCTTGAGCCTGTCAAAGTAATCCTTGGCATCATACTTAAATTGTTGATGTATTTGTTGAGGTCTGTACCCATAACAATTTTTTTACATTTTATTTATTTGTTGACTTATTTCAACTAATTTCTGAAGGCTTCAATTTATTTTATTTTGTCTATGAATTTTATTTTTTCCATAGATTTGAACTTATTAAATGAAAAGGACTACTAAATTCAATTATTACAAAAGATAATGTATCTGTTTTAATAGACGACACATCTATTGGACAAAATCAAATAAATTTAGACATATGTTACAACAGGTAGGTAATCTGTTGGAATTTATCAAACAGCTCTTCTCACTGTTGCAACAGATGGACTTAGAAACATCGAGATAATGAAATAGATGAACAACCTATTGCAACAGATAGGCATCAAGTAGACAGTGTTCATTTTAAACACGTAAAATAAAATACGCATCAAATGTATCGTTTGGCACTTTTTGCCAACTTGCCATCATTTTCCCCCAACGGTCATTCCCCCCCCCCCCCCCCCCCCCCCCCACCCCCCCCCCCCCCCCCCCCTCCATTGTCTATCCAAATTCTTCAAATTATTTGCATTTGGTTATTCTTTTCTTCATTTTTTTTTTATTTTTTCCAATTAAGCTAGATAATGTCGAGCACATCTTCCACTATTTTTTATGATAAAGACTTTTGATATTGTAAATGCGATCATGAAGCTCTATTAAAGACTTCTTGGAATCAACAAAATTCAGGTCGTAGGTTTTTTACTTGTAAGATTTCAAAGGTAATATTTTTTATTTAATTAGTTGATTAATTATTGACTTGTAATTATTTTGTAATTATGTTCTTGTTTTTATAGAAATTGGGTGGATGCAATTACTTTGATTGGTATGAAGAAAGACACCCTTCATAAGAAAATCTTGTAATCTGGGGTTTATTGAACAAATCCAAGGCTTCTGAAGAGAAACAAAATTGAGCAAGAAGATACTACATTGTTACCGTTATTGCTACTGGTTTGGTGTTGTTGGCCACATGGATATTCAAGCCTAATTGCTGAAATTTTCATGGTGGTGGTGTGTACTTTCTACTGATTTGGTGTTGTCGAGCGCATGGATATTCAAGCGTAATTGTTGGAAAATATCAAAAAGATTTAGACATATATTGTAAAATTTCAGTCATCTGTTGGAAATTATCAAATAGGTCTTCTCACTGTTGCAACAGACTAGACTTAGATTACATACAAATAACATCGACATAATGCAACAGATGACCAACCTATTGCAATATAAAAACTATCTGCCATAACAGATTCAATATATTTTACAACAGATTGGCAATCATTGTATTATAAAGAAAATCAACTTTCATCAGAAAAAAAATTAATGCCACTACATGTACATGTAATAAAGTGAAGGCTGACTTGAAATTAAAAATTTCTATTTAACAGGATCTTCTCTATACACAGGCTCCAGGTATTCAGTTAGTTCCCTCATAAACCTAGACCTCTTACAGGTTTGCCACAGCATTGTCTCATAGAGAAGTCATTGGCTCGGTCATTTCTATGCAGATCAGCAAACATTCGATGTGTGCAAGAGCGTGCGAGCCGATCGTATAACTGGTATTATTTTTTGGAAGGATCATTCCCTTATTTTGACCTTCAAAATTCCATGATTTCTTCATCAATACTTTCTTTGGAAAATGATTCATCAGTTTACTCTCCCTCAACAAGTTGCACAACAGCTCCATCAGTGGCTCCATGAGGAGAAAGAGATCGAAATCATCGATGAGAGGTTTATTGCAGTCATAAAAATTGATCTTTCCCTCATTGAGTAGTATCTCAACAGCCCGATAATGCATGTCGTTCATGCTAATGACTACAAGAATCCTCTTTGCCTCGATCCAGATCTTGTCGTATGGATATAGCCTTTCCTCTCGAACATATTTTATCATTTCTTCTTCATCCAAATACAACATAGAAACTATGAAATTAAGTCCCATGCCATAGGCTGATGCTTCCCCATTGAGTTGATTGTACCTATCCTTGAGTATTTTGCATAAGTCGAGGTCCATTATCCTATCGACAGCGTCATAAGCTTCTCGATATGTTAATTGTCTTTTTCTCATGAGGTAGAGAATTTTATCAACATGCTGTGATATAAGAAGTCAATTTTTAAATAGGTTAGTAATTGTAAAGATGCAACGAATGGTCCATCTATTGCATAGGGTTCTCTGAGTAAATAATCCAATGTAACTTATACAACAGATGGATAATTATTTACAATAAAGCCAATACCAGTTGCACCAGAATACCCAACTGTTGCAACAGATTTTACATCTGTTGCATAGATTTTTTTTCATGGGTTATATTAGAAGGCTAGGTTAGGAAAAGTAAACTTGCCTTGTCCTCGTACGGTATACGCATATCAGTCATAGTATGGAAGTCTCAGAGGGAAAAGGTAGGCCTGGGGTAATCTGGTGTGCGTGGCTTAGCATTCTTGGCCTTTTGCAGATTCCTCTTCTCTTCAGCGCCAAGTTTCGTGTATATGTCCAACTTCTTGACTGGCTTCTGAACTTCAACAACTTTTGGAAAGGGAGAAATTGCAATTTTGTTTATTTCCGACCCGAGAGTACGTCTCTAATTGCTCTTTTTTTCTCCTAACCAACACTGTAGGAGTGTGTGGCTCCCTCACCTTATTAGATTGTATGACACCCCTCTTGGATTTGAATTCCTCGATAGGTTTAGAGATAGCCTCTACTTTTTTAAAGAGTTTATCCTAGATGTCCTTGCACTCTTCTCATTCGCAATGAGGACACGAGGGTAAAGAAGGGTGAGAGGGACCGATGTAAGGGTGAGATGGACCTATGTACGGTTGAGGGGGACTTGTGAAAGGGGTATTTTCAAACATATTTATTTTTTCTGGAGCATCAACTTGCTCATCATCACGAGTGGTAGCAGCATCAGCATGCCTGCCACTAACACTAACAACTCCACCAGAAGAATCACTCGGATCTACCTTAATAGGTTGGTCATAAAGAGCCTCAACATTAGGCTGACCTTACCTAACTGCTCTTCTTATGGCTGTTGCTCTAGCCAATTCCATTTTTATTAACTCCACCGTTGGGTCTGCTATAGTATCAATAAGACCTAGAGTAATATAAGAAGTCATCACCGACTCCTCCTCAGTAGGCACGATCCATTGATGCACAACCTATACAAAAATAGAGATTCATTTAAATCATATAATATAATAATTTACACGGTTGGGTTACATTTTAACAGTCAACTTTTGCAACAAATTAACAATATATTGCATTAGATTACTCATCAGTTGCATAGTTTGTGGTATATGGTTAAAATCTATTTGAGTCGGGTTTAGAGAACCAGAGCAACACATGGATAATTTGATGCAAAATATCAATCATCTGTTGCACCAGTTATACAAGACGGGTAATCTGTTGGGCTACATGTTATGGAACAAATAAGTTGTATGTCGTAACAAATTAACAATATGTTACATCAGATTACACATCTATTTCATAATTTACAGTAGATGATTAATTTATTAGAAGTCGGGTTCAGAGAATCAAAGCAATAGACGGGTAATTTGTTGGGTTACATATTATACAATAGATGATCTGTATCTCGCAATAGAATAATAATATGTTACATCAAATTATACATCTGTTGCATAATTTGTAGTAGATGTTTAATCTATTAGAAGTTGGGTTTAGAGTACCAAAGCAACAGATGGGTAATCTCATGCAATATATGTCACAACAGATTATCCATCTGTTACACCGGTTGGCCTAGGATGGGTAATTTGTCGCAATAGATGTCCCATCTTGTGCATCAAATATAACATCTATTGCACCAGGTATAACATCTATTTAATATCTTTCATTGAGTAAAATTATTATAGTTAAAGAAGATGTACTGCATCATCCAGAGGGTTAAAGGAATCATCCTCCTTAATTTTGGTATTGCCCTTTGTAGCCAACCACTTAAATATCCTTGGATGAGAAACCTCATTCGGGTAATCCATTACCTACTTTCAGAGGGGAGGAATGGCTTCAAATGCCCAAGCCTAAAAAATATAAACAGGAAGTAAGAAGAAAAAGTCATAATAACTATATTCAATATAAATAAATGAATAAGTAAAAATATGGATTAATTTTACCAAGAAAGCCCAAGAAAAGACGTATAATGTGGTCGTCCCTGAGGATAACTTTTTTTGTAAATATTGGACAATCAAGTAGAAGTTGTTATATCCCCAGGGATAATTGTTGAATTTATCAAAATCCTCAGTACATGCCAACAAATCATCTTCTACGACCTTGTTAGCGTCTCTTGCCAATATAACCGAATGGGCAAACCAAAATAAGCACAATTGCTCCCTGTACTGCTCTAGTATGGTTTTATCCTTGAGATCTGTCAACAAATCCGATGCTTTGTAGCCACGTAGAGCAATGTCAAACAATCCATCTATTTTTTTCTTGCGTTTTCTTCCCTTGGATATTTTGGTGGGTGGTGGTTCTTCTGGACGATGGCATCTTAAGCCCGTCACTATGGCAAACTCTTGCAAGCCAAAACAAACCGGTATGCTATAATAGTTGATCCAGATTTCATCCATCTTCCTTTTTTTCCCCTCTTCCGAATCTTTATTATCCCCCACATACTTAATCTTGCACTTAAGAAGATCATATACCATCGCCATAGGGAAATGGAAATAGGCAAGGGGATCCTCAGGCAGCTCAAGAAAGCGTCCAAAGCAGCTTTTCTTAAAAAGTTTGTCTATTTTTCGTTCTTCATAATTTTCTTAAATTTATTAAAATTTTTCCCCATCTGACATTTAAGTACAATTTCACCATTTAGTTCTACTTTTGGGTTATTCATTTATCAGCGACGCAACTTGAAACCTGTCAATACTAAAAGTTTTGACAGGATCATGCTGGGATGTAGTTATTTATCATGCCCTATTAGTGATCCATTATCATCATGTCGATGGTCATCCTCTTTATCTTTCTCACTTTATAATTCCTCCTCTTTCTCATTTTTATTTTCTTCATCACCATCTACAGACCCTTGTCCACCTCCCTCAACATTTTTTTCATATCTCTCCACAGCTTTACTTTGTTTAGGAAGCTCATTCGAATCCCTCTGTACTGCAGTCCTTTGTTTTGGGTGGTCAGACGTTGATCTACTTTCAATTTCTTTTATTTTAGGAGATATGTTTTACCTACAAATAATAGAAAAATAAAAATTACATTACCATTGATGTATGCATAAATTTTTAAAAATACATTACAAACACCACCAATAGTGACACACCAACAGCCATCACCAACCAGTGCCATAAACTGCATGAATACCGACACCACCGACAGCCACCACAAACACCACCAACTAATGCCACTACCAACGCCACCACGACGACCACAAACACCACCACCAACACCATAAACACTATCCAATAATACCACGATAGTCAATGAAACACTACGATAGAAACTAGTGTTTTCTCGAGTTCTTCCTACGATTTTTTCATCAAAACTCAAAATTGTAAACCCATTCTCGAAGATAATACAACTAAAAGTTTTATTTTTCATTATTAACTTAAAATCCCTTATTTTTTATAAAAATAAAATAAAAAATATAGGACTATTCTCAAACTCTATTACCCACGAAGACAAAGAAAATGACTAATACAAGCAAGAATGAAATCAAAATAACACCTATGTGGTCGAAAATAAGAAGAAAAGTAATCTGTTATGAAGGGTTGATCAATTAGTTGAGTAGTTGTGTCTGTACTGTATTATTGAGTGAGAATGAGAGAGAAAAGAGTGAGAACTGGAGATTTGAAATGATCAAACGTCTTGATAGGTTGATTTGTACTTTGGAAAATAATGACAAGTTTTGAAAATGGTAATTTGGTCCGAATTGATCTTAATTATTTTTAAAATTATCAAAGATATGCATACTTTTTAACCCTCTCATAATGCAATTTCCAAAAGAATAATATTAGTCAAACACATGAACAAAATTGAAATTGTATTAAAACAAATGTTCAACATGTTACATCAGATTTAGCATCTGTTGTAAATTATCAGTCAGATTAGGTAATCTGTTGCAACATATTATGAATCTATTGTAAATTAGCAAACAGATTAAGTCATCTGTTGCGACAGATTACCCATCTGTTGTAAATTATCAAATTAATTGGCATATGTCGCAACATATTACCCATATGTTTTAAATTATCAAATAGGCGCTGCCATATGTTGTAGTTGACCCTATGAGAACTAACCCCTAGTCCTAGATTAATCAGTAAAGGTATTAATTGAACATATAAGGTAGTAAGAATTGGTTTTTCTTAGAGTGATCGATCGATGACTCTGTTCGAGAGGAACACTATACCTTCTCATCAAGAAATTGCCAAATAACTATTAAATTAAAGTTGCAGTTGACCTTATGAGAACTCACCCCTAGTTCTAAATTATTCAATTAAGGTATTAGTACTCTAGTCCTAGATTAATCAATTAAGCTATTAGTTGAACATATGAGGTAGTAAGAATTGGTTCGACTCAGAGTGATCGATCGATGACTCTGGTTAGGAGGAACACAATACCTTCTCATCAAGAAATTTCTAAATGACTATTAAATTGAAGTTGTAGTTGACCCTATGAGAACTCACCCCTAGTCCTAGATGATTCAATTAAGGTATTAGTACCCTAGTCCTAGAATGATCAATTAAGGTATTAGTTGAACATATAAGATAGTAAGAATTGGTTCAACTTAGAGGGATCAATTGACAACTCTGGTCGGGAGGAACAAAATATCTTCTCATCGAGAAATTGCCAAATGACTATTAAAATAAAGTTGTCATTGACCCTATGAGAACTCTCCCCTAGTACTAGATTATTCAATTAAGGTATTAGTCAAACATATGGACTCAATTGAAATTATATATAAACAAATGTTCAACTTGTTGCAATAGATGTCTTTTATGTTGGATTAAATCAAACAGATTAGGTAATTTATTGCAACATATTATGAATCTGTTGTAAATTATCAAATAGATTATGTCATTTGTTGTTATAGATTACCCATCTATGGTAAATTATAAAATTGATTGTCATATGTCATAACAGATTACCTATATGTTGTAAATTATCAAATAAGCACTATCATCTATTGTAGTTGACCCTATGGGAACTCACCACTAGTCATAAATTAATCAATGAAGGTATTAGTTGAACATATAAGGTAGTAAGAATTGGTTCAGCTCAAAGTGATCAATCGACGACTCTGGTCGGGAGGAACACAATACCTTCTCATCATGCAACTACCAAAAGACTCAATTGAAGTTGTAGTTAATCTTAAAAGAACTCACCCTTAGTCCTAGATTATTCAATTAAGGTATTAGTCTAATATATTGAAACACCCCAAATCTGGTGCCTAGAATGCTACATGGTGCTTATGACCCCAAAGGACCAGAAGCTAATCCATGACTGATATCTGTAACTGAGCACTAAATAATACAATATAAATATCTAGAATATAAGTTGTAAGGCCATAAGGTTCCAAACTGAACTAATACTAACTATAATACAATGTCATTAATGAGGTATGACAATACCCAAAACTGAGATAAACTGTCTGAAATATATTATAGTCTGAAAGCCTCTAAACTGTTTGAAAACTATGGAGTTGATGGGACATGTCCCCAACTAACTCCAAACTATTGAAATAAAATTAAAACTAAAATAATAATGTAATTATCATGTCCTCAAAGGATGAGGACTCACAGCTGACTCTGACTGCTAAACCGGGATGCTACTGATGCTCTGGAGCTCGTGCCTCTAAACCTATGGTATAAGACACCATAGCGCAAATGCGTCAGTACTTTGAATATGCTGGTATGCAAGTGAGGTAGGATAAATTCAAGGGATTTCATATGCATGAACAATACTAACTGACTGACTAATATGAATATGAGAATACATGCATGCATACGCAACTGTATCTGACATCGTGATAGGACTGAACATTAAGTTTTGACTACTGAGTTTACTAATAACATGGATTTATTGACATCTGAGTTGATGAATACTGAGATACTAAATAATTGAGGGACTGATATTATGTTATAATACATGAATAACTGTGTCTGACAATTTTGATTATGAAGAAATGGTCTGGTTAATTGTATCTACCAGTTCTGAAGCTAAATATTGATAACATGAGTTCTGATAACTGATATAACCGATAACATGAGTAATTGTATCTAACAGTCCTGAATCTGATGAAACTAGCTAAGTTCCATACTTTATCTGAGATAATGTATCTGATAGTCTTGAAATCTGTAGAACTATCTGAGTTCTATTACTGAGACTAAGATTGAAAACTGAGATTGTGGGAAGTAATCATCTAACTAATTTTAGTCCTATCTAGTGGGTGAGTCCTCATCCCTAGGCTTGCTCGGTGCTGAATCCTACTCCCATCTGAAAGACACTAAACTGATTAACTAAACTGAAGTGATTATCCAAACTGAGCTGATACTAATGGTATTGTTTATCAGAGCTAAACTGAGTTTACTGAGTCTCGTTGACTAACGAAATATACTGAGTTCTGAGGACTGACTGAGAGTACTGAAGTTACTGAGATTACTGAGTAGGACTGATCTGATGGATACTGAATTTACTGAGGTTTCCTGAGTCATGAGACTGACTAAATTCTACTAATTATGGCTTGACTGAGATTATCGTGGAAACCTGATATGGCTCTAGGCATACAACTAAATTATCAGGTACAAGCACCCCCTGGACTCGATGGAAAGAAACTGACATAACATGGCCAGCTTGAATACATGATCAACAACACAATTCATAATTCATTTATTGAAGCACTTCATCAAACATGTGATATGCATAAACTTGTACATAAATGGGGATTTCATAATATTATGATAGTTGGGCACTTTTCCTTCATATAGGCACTTAATCAAACACATGGTTGGCATAATATATGTAGACGGCATTATACAACAATTAAACATCATGATTCAACATCTAATTTCATCATCCTAGGGTTTAATCATAGGTTCATATGAATATACACCTATATAAATCAATTCCACATAACATTGATCACCCAACATGGATTTGAATTCAATTGATCATTCGCAGCATAAACAAAACAAACCCAACATGAAATTCATAAAGAAATCCATAAACGTGAACTCGAAAAAGAGATTCTTGGGCTTCATGGATGAAAGGAGTCCATGAATGAATACTATGCATACCTTGGTTCGTAAATACGCGAAGATTGACAAAGGGAATTCTTGAACTTGAATCTTCTATGAATAACCCTAATGTGTTCTTGAGGGGATTTTGAGAGAATAGAGTATATTTTGGTGTAATTGAGGCTCAAATCTGTGTTTTTGAGCTTATATAGGGTAGGAAAATTGACCCTTTTAATCCTATGACACGTATTTTAATTCTTGTGAAAATTTCCTAATTTCCATCCCTGGCGCAACGCGCCACTATCGTGCCAAGTCAGTGGAACTGGACAATTAGGAATCTGTATGGTGGCGCGATGCGAAGTTATTGCGTTGCCACCTTGTTTGAGACCTGAAAGTTTGGCGCGACGCGCCACTATCGTGAAGCAACACTGAAAATTGACAATTGGCATTTAAGTTGGCTCCACGACGTGCTGATGGCTTAGGTGATACACTGTCTCACTAAAAAGACTTTAACTCTTCGTCCGGGTGTCAGAATTGGGCGAATTTGGTATTAATGGAAAGCTTATTGAATTTTCCACATGACAAACAGTGAAAATATTGAAAATACCTCATGTATAAAAGTGGATTCATCTTTGAAACAAGTCTTTGACATTCTTGGGATAGATTTAAGCTGGTAGAAGCATGGGGTATTACACATATGAACTCAATTGAAATTATATATAAAAAATGTTCAACCTATTGCAACAGATGTATTTTTTGTAGTATTAAATCAAAAATATTGGGTAATATGTTACAATATATTACGCATCTGTTGTAAACTATCAAACAGATTATGTCATTTATTGCGACAGATGACCGAGCTTTGGAAATTTCCAAATAGGAATTACATCTGTTGCACTTAAATATTTTAAGATCCTTTTTTAAAGAAATTTAGGTATTTCCTATCCAAGATTAAAAAGGTAAAAAACTAAGGTGGTAAAAAATATTACTCCATACTACTTGGATAACTCAAAAATCTCTTGAGTAGTCTTATCAGGTCTTTTCAATGTCACCATCTCCCCATGCCCCTCAAAAGTTATTAATGAATCTTTAAAACCCATATCTAGATACTCTCTCCTTCAGCGATAAAGTAAGACTCAACTCATCTACACCCTCCGTTTTATTTTAGTTGTCCCTCTTTCTCATAAAATTTGTTTAAATTTGTTTGTCCAACTTATAAAATCAAGACTATTTTACACAATTTCTTTCCATTTTAACCTTGATAGTATTAAATATATCCACAAACACACTTTTCAAAATTTTTGAAAATAACACTTTTATATTTTCAATACAAACTTTTTGAAGCTTTACTATTTTTCTTGTTTTCAAGAGTACTACTTGTATTTCTATAAGAAGATACCATGCACGACATCACTTCTTTTCAAGAGTACTCCACTACACCAATTTTTCATGCTTAATTAATTATTGAATCTTACAATGTTAAGAAGGGTAAAAAGTTAAAATATACTCATAATTATTAGATTTCTTAATGCGTGTGCCAAGGTTGAAAGGGCCATCTAATTTAAAACAGAGGGAGTATCACTCTTCTTTATTCTTAATTCTCTTTATTTCCTTTTTTCCTCTCTTTTCTTTCTTCTTTTGGATAAGGATCCTTTCGGATCTCAACCAATAAATATCTTTTCTCGACTGAACTGGATGTTCTGATCTCTTGTCTTTTTTGAAATTATAGGTACAGTTCACTATTGCTCTTTCCATGTCGTCTTCTTCTTTGTATGTCATTTAAATTAGATATTTACATCTGTTGCTATTAATGATTTACCCATTACCAGTTTCCTATTTGTTGAGAAAATTGAAGGAAAGGTGACTTTTAAGTCTTGAATGAACGAACTATTGTTTTTATTAAAATATGCAAAAAAATTCATCTGTTGGAAGAACTTAAAAAGCCTTATTGTCAGTATAGTTTTTTTAATGTCTTTTATTTTGTACTTTGGTGGTGCTGTTGTTGCGGGTGATGGTCGCGTTGGAACATATGGCATTTGTGTTATGGATCGTTTTGGAACATATATTGTTGTTTTTTCATTGTTGATGCTATTGTTGGTGGTGTTGCAATAGTTTCCTCAACTGTTGCAATTGATGAATCAGCTGTTGGAACAGACGGAGCAACTATTTGAAGAAATCAAACCAATAGATAGGTTGGTTTGATTTATTCCAACAGATGACCCATTTTGCAATATGTCAACCATCTGTTGTAACGATGCCTCATCAGTTGAGCAGATGAGTAATCGGTTACATCATATTGTCATCTATTGATTCACTCAATTTTGTGTTACCCTTTTTTACAGATGAAGTAACTATTTGAAGAAATCAAACTAGTAGCAAGGCTGGTTTGATTTATTCCAATAGATGAACCATCTATTCCAACATGTCATCCATCTATTGCAATAGATACCTCATCAGTTGAACAGATGGGTAATCTATTATATCAGATTGGTCATTTGTTATTTCACTCAATTTTATGTTATCCTTTTGTAATATTCTTTTTGTCCTTCTCTTATTTGACATAAAATGTATTTCTCTTGTTTGCAGATAAAAAGAAGTAAAATTGGATCCACTTTTGTCCAGCCAGCATTATTCTTGAGTAAAGATGGATTTGGAGGAATAAGCTACTTGCAGATGGAAATACTTCATATGTGGGAGGTATGTATTACTAATCAACCTATCATGAAAACACACATCCAGTACAATGATTTTGTGAATGTTTGTTCTTTACCTATTAAGAGTTAATCCTCCAAACAAGATATGGCATTTTATAGTTAATATTGTTCGGTTTGAACTGGTAAGGATGAGGGACCAAGATGGTTGTGTCAATACCCCATTACAATTTAATGATGGTTTATACTCATGTTTTTGTGTCATGATTGGGGAAGGGTTCAAGTTTTTGGCGGTAGTGTAAATATCCAATAGTGATTGGACCAGTTTTAATGGCTCAATGGACTTGTTGTAAGGCCTCCAAAGCCTCGCATTGCAGCAAACAACGATGGAACTAATAGAAATTTCCTAGTCCAAATTTATATAGATGGATTATTAGAAGAGACTATTATACAGCAGAAGGTGCTTGGGAAAATGCCTATGTGGAAAAAGAGAGGTTAAGAAGGCCATATATCATCTCAGTATTTGTTTAAGAGGATACACAGGATGGGAAGGAAATGGTAGCTAAATTGGCTGATAAAATTGACCTAAAAAATAAAAAAATTGGATGAGTTGCGAATGTGAAAGCGTATCCAAAAATGAAAATCCATTAGTCGTTAAAGAAAAAGAAGAATGGTCAAGAGGACTTGAGCTGGTCACTTTGCTAAAGACTACAACTACCGAGTGTGGCCTCAATGAAAACCTACAAAATGCAGGACCAAAACTCTAAGGAAACAGCTTCATAAGCATGCAAGGTGGTAAGATTATCGGTCTGAATTGAAACCTGAACCAACTACTCCTGCATTAAAATTATGTGATCAAGCCAAGGTGGCAATTTCTCAAGTTAAACTTGCATCCCATGCCTCCTGTATATGGATCTGGTCAGGTCAAAGGAAGTGGAAACAACAAGGCATGGGATTTTGGCCTAACTTTGGACCTTTTTGTTTCTACTGCCATTGACCAGATCATAGCCACAAAAAGAAGGCATGACATGTATGTTAGACTTCAGAAATTGATGCCTTGGCTTCCCTTATTTTTAATTCAGGAGTTGTTGGTTCAGGTTTCAATTCTGACTGACAATCTTACTATATTTTGTGCTCGCGAAGCTTCTTCCTTAGAGTTCTGGACCTGCACTTTGTGAGAGTCATCATTGAGGCCACTCTCGCTAATTGCATTCTCGATCAAAGTGTCCATCTCCAATCCTGTTGACTATTCTTCTTTTTTTCAATCGACTAATAGATTTTTATACTTGGATACACTTCCACATTTGAAGCTCATCCAATATTTTCGTTTCTCATGTCAATTTTATTGGCCAATTTTGCTATACTTTCTTTCCTATCATGTGTTTCCTCTTAAACAAGGTCTGAGATGATTTATGGCCTGCTCTACCTCTCCCTTTGTGCATAGGTATTCTCCTAAGATCCTTCTGCTGTATAAAAGTCACCTCTAGCGATCCATCCATATAAGTTCAGACTAGGGAAATTTCTATTAGTTCCATCATTTTTTGCTGAATTGCGAGGCTTCTAAGGTCTTTCAAGAAGTCCATTGCGCTATTAAAACCGGTCCAATCACTATTGGATATTTACACTACTGCCAAAATCTTGAACCCTTCCCCAAAATTGACACAAAAACGTGAGCATAAACCTTCATTAAATTGTAACGGGGTATCGACACCACCGTCTTGGAACCCTTTGGCCTTAGCAGTTCACACCTATCAAACTAAACTATATAATGCAGGATCTTGTTTGAAAGATCAATGTCTAATTGGTAAAAAACTGCCTTCACAAAATTGTTGCACTTTATGTGTGTCTGTCACGGTAGCCTGATCAATAATATACAAAACTACCACGCATGAAAATGGGATCCATTACACGCACCTTATTCTTCCTACCCCATCAGACATATCAGACAGTATTGTCTATTCATCTGCACGCATGTGATGACTATTAAAAATGGAGTTTATAGAGTCGTGACTTTTTATCTTAACACATTTAAAATAGCTGATGAATTGAAATCTCCATTTGATGTAACTGGCAAATCAGCTATTGGAAGAAATCAAAATATCTTCTCCAACATATGGTCCAGCTGTTGTAATAGATAATCCATATGTTGCAGCAGATGATAAATCTATTGCGACAAACCAGATGGTATTTATTCATCTGCACATATGTGATTACTTCTTGCTAAAAATGTTTGTTTCTATTTAGTTGTCCTATTTATAAAATCAATAGAATTTTATTATATTCTTCCAAGATTATCCCGATTATTAAATGACTACATAAAGTATATAATTCACATTTCCACTTTCAAAGCATAATTAATAAGGCCAATTTGCTAAAATAATCGCCTAATTAATATTTTTCTTAATTGGTGTGCCAAGTCCATAGGGCCCAATAAATATGGAACGGATAGACTATTAAAAAGAGGTGAATAGTCGTGACTTTTTATCTAACACAAGTCACATTCAAAATAGCTAATTAACTGAATACTCCATCTGTTGAAACTGATGAATCAGGTGTTAGAAGAAATCAAACACCTCTTCCAACATATGGTCCATCTGTCACAACAGATAATACATATGTTGCATCAGATGTTTCATCTGTTGCACATACAATCCATTTGTTGCAACAGATGGTAAATCTATTTTGACAAATCATCTGTTGCACATTCAATCCATTTGTTGCAATAGATGCTAAATTTTTTACGATAGATGGACGATCTGTTGCAACAGCTTAATAATAACAGCTGTTAACGAGTCTCAAACCATTTTGAAAAGGTTAAAAGTATTAATGTTAAAGAAATTTCACAGAAAACAAAATGCCACCAGTTTGAATGTATTAATACAATGGAACTGAACACTCGTGCCTTTTGGCCTGACACGTCTAGATTCAAACCTCTATAAATAGGTCCCTCATTAATCTTCATTCTACAGAACTTTATTTATTTTTTTCATTTTTTCTTTTTGTGTGTCATCTTGAACTGCTTCTCTTCAAAGAGAATATTTCTTTCTCGTTGAGGTAAGTTTTTTTCTAGTGTAAATTTACCAGTTGGTCGTATACGTTGTATTATATTTTGAAATTTTTTCTTTACATTTGTAAATTCATGCATGTTCTAGATATGGTTGATCCTATTCCGTACATTGCTATTCTACGTGACACAGTGCGAAAACTTCAGAGAAAGGTTAATGACCTAAAGAGGGAGTTGGTCGCTGTGAGAGCGACGATGTTCAGAGAGATGCAGAGGCTGATGAGGGCCCTGCTGCTGCGAGTTGATTTGTCGATTGTCATTAATGATGATGATGAAAATGATAATAATTAGAATGTGTTTTTCTTTTAGCGTATGTATTTTAATTTTTCTATATCGGATCTATACCTAGTATTTTATTTTTTGTTTAGTGAAAAATTTACTTTTAGTCAACTTTGGCATTTTAATTCTTATTCAATTTTTATTCTGTCTATTTCTACTAAACATGCATATATGTTAATATGTCGACAGTTGAAGGCAAGGAGCAATGTTGAATCCAGTAGCACTAGCAATTTTGGCTTTTGAGTTCTTTCAACAGATGGACCATGTGTTGGAACAGATTGGTCATCTGTTGGGTTTCTATCAATAGATTATCCATCTGTTTTGACAGATTTGTCATCTGTTGGAGGAAAACATTCCAGTTTGATGGAACTGTTGAAAATAATTGTGGTCTGCTATATTATTTAGTTCATATTTTGCCTCTTTTTATTGATGCACAGGTTATTAAAAAAACATATTTAATATATAATAAATGATAACATTAGGTTCACAACAATGTACCTATCTGTTGTATAGAATGCTCGGCTCCTCTCTACTATATGCTTTAGTTTCTCTATAAAAAAAAGGTGATGACCCTTTCGTTGTGATAGTTGTTTCGAATGTTCTCTCCAAGATACCCGATGCAACAACTAAAGTAAGCTGAAGTGAAGAAAAGTGAACCCATCTTTGGAATACTTGGATGCCTATCCGATACAAAACACAACTCTTTGGTATCTTCGACGCAGCTTTGCAGTTGTTCAAAAGAAATCCATAAGAGGCATCACATTCCTTATCCGTTACATAAAAAGCGATAGGAAAGATGTGATTGTCCATATCCTGCACCACCACCGCTAGCGAAACTCTATTGTACCTGTCCTCAAGAAGGTACCATCGACGGCTATTCCATTTATCAAATATCAAAAACCTTGAATCCAAGCACCATAGGATACAAAAAAGTACTTGACCCTTCCATTTTCATCCAGATGCAATGTCGTCTTACTTTCGGGATTTGTGTACTCAATCATCTAACAGTAGGCATCCAGGACTACATACCCATGCTCGAGTGTCCCCCTAACCAGGTCCTTGGTAATCGCTATAGTCGTATACATCTTCCAATAGCTGACCAGGACACCCAAATCCATATGTAGTTGATTGACCATAACCCTTATTGAAGCGACTTTGCTATCAGGGAAACTACTCCTGAAATTTTCACCGAGGACCTTTGTCGTGGCATGAGGATTTTGGCCCGAGATATGCTCTGAACCCCATATGTAATGATTTTCATGTTTATGAATAACAAATTTGTCAATGCCTGCATACTTCACTGCTCTCAACCACCACTCGTAGTTCGAATTAGAATATTTGAAGCAAAAGACACAGCTCGAATTAATCACCTTCTTTACTCTAAAATCTTTTTTCAAGCAAGAAATAAATAAAGTGTTAGATAGTTCATTCTTGTCCTTGAATGACATTCCAATAAAAATGTCGATCCCGTCGTCTTAAGGATTTTCAAACTGTGTCGATTGAGAAGAACTGCATATCGTATTGGTCGCATTAATGGGAGTAGGTGTTTAATCATCATCTGGGATATTCATGTCTAGATCATCTAACCTATCATCAAAGAAGTCTTCTTGTTCTTCTTCTTCTACGTTCTGGTCCTCATTCTCTCTCGTCTTTTCAACCATGTACACCCTTAACACCAGTCTGGTTGAATCACTTAGATAAGCACGCAACCAAACCTGATCAGTTATCTTGGAAGGATGTACCCTCTAATTTTCAAAGGAGCTGTGCATGTAGCTGATGGTGAGTTCTAGCAGTTGACAATTATGTCCACAAAAGTTGCTGATTAAGTTCACAAAATCATCATACGAAACATCACTTTGGATTGTCATTTCACCCTCCTTTCAATGCCATACATATCGATTCCTCTTCTCGATCTATTGACCATGACAATCCACCCCTATTATTATTGATCCCTCTATTAGTGGTACCTATATAAAGTTATTTGTTAAAAAAAGTTGATAGTGATTTCATAGTGCCATGAATGAATCCTAACAGATGTGTAATTTATTGCAACAGGTAAGTGATTAGTCCCAACAAATTACTTACCTGTTAGGATTCATATTACGCTCCTGAATATCTGTTCCAACAGATAAAGTGCCTGTTGGGATTGATGTTACAGTACTAAATCACCTTTGAAGCTGATTCCAACAGATGCATGATATGTTGCAATAGATAATTAACCTATTGCGACAGATGACTTACCTATTGCAATAGGTTAGTAATCTATTGTAACAGATATTTACCTTGTTGCAACAGACAACACTTCTGTTGAAATCGTGTTCAGGTTCTGTTACAATAGGTTACTAATCTATTGAAATAGATATTTATCATGTCGCACCAGATAACTAATCTGTTGTAACAGATGTGTCAAATATTGCAACAGATGACCCATCTGTTTAAACATGAATCCAACATATCAGTCTTTCGTTAAAACAGATATCTCATCTGTCACAACAGATAATTTATCTGTTTAAACAGATGGATCTTATGTTGGATTCATGATCGGATTTTATCAATTGTTGGGAGCACAATAACACTGTAATAGTTACCCAGATGAAAAAATCAACTAAAAATCATAACTTGACTTACCAAGGTCTCCTATGAAGTAAGGGCAAAGTGGAAAGTGATGTTCGAAACAAAATTTGACCTAAAAATGGTCAATAGCAACAGTAGCGGTAACAACAACAACAACAATAACAAGAAATGGTTAATAAGAAGAAGATGACGATAATAATGAAGTAGAAGATGATGATAATGAAGCAGAAGATGATGAATAAAGTAACAGCAACAATGAACAACAAAAATCGCTAAGAGAGAGAAAACAACAATGGATGAGAAGAGAGAGAAAAGCGCATTTTTCCCTCCGTTTTCCGTTATATAGGTAAACATTTGGATCAAAGTGTAAATTTAAAAACTTGTGGGCTATTTTCAAATTTTTCCAACTTTCTTAATCCATAATAAAGTAATTGTCACCTCCACTCAATAATTAAGACTTGTGTCACCTACAACTCATTTTAAAATCCTTTTGTCACCTACAGCTCAAAGATCCAATTTACTTTATGTTATTGTTTGAGTATATTGGATTGACTTACCCATCATGAGAGTATGATAGGTGTCAGAATGGCTTGACTTTCGAATCTTGATATTCGGAGTTCTATTCTCCTCCAGCTCAATTCACTTTTATATTTTCAAAAAGTACCACAATACTTTAATTTTTTTCTATTTTAATTTCTTTTTATTATATATTTAAAACAAAAGAAAATAAATGACAAGTCAAATAACAAAGATACGGAAACTTGCTGAATGTGCTTTCACCAAATTTATATATTTTTTCTAATTTTTATCTCCTCTTATCAATGTATCATGCGTAACATTGTCGTCATGACCCACCTTTTGTATGCATGATATTCGTTGGAATTTTGGGTTTCTATTTGATTTTTTATCCTTTTAATTCCTCTCTATTTTTAGTAAATTTTAATAGTTTTTAATCTAACTTATTGTGAAGTTAGGATTCTACATCTCTTATTTTTAGTACTTTTTATCATCCCTGATTTCGAATAATAAAAGTTTTAGCAGTCTCAATTTAGTAAAGGAGACATTTGAGGGGAAATAAGAAGAACGAAAAAGTGAGACATTTAAGGAGGAAAAAAACTTCATATTAATAATAACTAGTATGTTTACCTGCGCGTATTAAATTAATATTATAATTCTATTAATTAAATAAATAAAGTATTTATTTTTAATTTTTAAATGAATAGAATTATAATACCATAAATAACATAAATTTTTTTAAAATGGTGTATGTGGGAGAGTGCAAAAAATGAAACCATCAAGAAATTGTACATCATAAAAATGTGAATGTTCATTTTTTTATAACACATATACATATTCCTATACTTATTAATATATATTTATCTTAATGTTTATATAATTTTTACAAAACAGCTCAAATTACTATCAATCTTTTCATATTTTAATATATCTGAAATTAAAATTCACCATCTATGATTTTTTGTTAAACTATGATTCAAAATTTTAGATAAATTAATATTATATTATTTATGAATATTATATTATTAATTAAATGTCATCCAAATTGTTAAGTATTAATAAATAGATAAAATAATTTATTAATTTGATTATTGATTTAACATATTAAAAATTTTTAAAAATTAAACTAACAAAAATTCATAATATCAAAATAAATTGACTGATGCAAATGTATAGGCACATGTAGTTTCAAGCAATATACTATCATTAATATTAATTAATAAATTAAATACAATTTTTTTATATTTTATTAATTAATTGAATTTATTAAATTAGTTTCCCTAAATAAAATTATGGTCCAAACTAATAAAAATCATCCATCCCATAAATATCAGGCCTAGTTAATTTATAATAATGATCCAGCCCATTAAATATTAGCCCAAGTGAAATCATAATAATGATCCAGCCCATTAAATAATAGTTTCTTTTTCTAAAAAATAAAATAAATACCTGGATGTATCTAGAATAGAAAACATTTGGTATTAATTTTTTTTGTCTGAAAAGTCACTATCCTATTACCTCCATCTTTATTTTCTTGATGTCGATAAAAAAAAATCGCAGATGCTTGTTCATATTAATTTCTATACCATAATTAAGATAAAATTTTCTTCTTCTGTAAATATATAGAGGCATGCATCTTCTTTCAATTATCTCATTTGGTTCTTTAACTTCATTACATGGATTGTATGTGTAACATCCTTAATCAGATCTGCTGATTGTATTAAAATCCCATTTTCGTCTGCAACTAACTTGGTAATATTTCAAATTTGAAGGTAAAAAACTAAGCTTAAATATGTTTTTTCATTATTAAATCGAAATGAGTCTATACTGGGTATGTTGTTGTTGTAAATGGGCCTGTGTATTTAGTTATTTTTGCTATATTTAAATTAACATTTTCAATAAAAGTTGTTATTCACTAACCCCAGATTTTGTGTGAGTAATTATTAATTTATGTTAGCTAAGTTTTTATTATTTGTATCTTGGTTGACTAATTTAAAATAGTTTATTATTAGATATCGGGCAAATGATAGATAGATTTTCGATCTATGTATTTTGTCCCTGTTATTGTGGTATTAGCAGTATCGAATAAGCCCTTTTTCTTTCTTATTATTTGTTTTTATTTTCCGATTTGAACATACAAATGAGATCTGAGCCTGATGCAGCTGAAAATGATTATTATAAGCTGGAATGACATGATTAACTTACCAAAATTTATTGTGTATACTGATTCTTCAGGCATGTGTTATACTTTTCTATTGATGTATTGATGAATCTATGGTTGATATTATATAATTTATGTCAAAATGGTCTAATGTGCTATTAATTAGGGATTACTTTATTGGTATTGTTGTGACTTTCCGTGTTTTGAATAGATTGGTTAGCATCCATGTTGATTTATTTTTGCATGTGGTTTTGTATGTACTGAAGTAGTGAAATTGATCTGCAAAACTTTCTAGTATTGTGTTGTTAATCTCGAACAAAACAGTATTAATTATATTTTATATTTATATATCAATTATATACTGATTTTGTACATGGTTTTGAATCACAATACATAGTATCTTTTATTGTGCTGTTATACTTGAGTTTTGTAGTAAATGTCAAGATTTATTCGAGATTTGTTAATATAACATTTTTGTTTTTTGTCCTTCGGATTATTTTACTATCTCTTCTTTCTTTTACCTAAATTTTGAACTATTTTGTTGTAGTTTCTTTTCCCTTAATATCTGGTGCTTTGCGTACTTATTTGATGTTTTTTTGTACTCCCTATTCTTTTATCTAAACTGCTTAGGACTGTTTTCCTTGAGCTGAGGTTCCGAAATAAAGTTCACAACCTCTGAGATAGGGATAAAGATTGCGTACACTTTACCTAAGATTGTGTACACTCTACCTTTTCGAGACTCTATTTTGTGAGACTATTCTATGTATGATGTTGTTGTTGTAGATATTTGTTGCCACCGTATTCCCATTTCTAATGATTATACTATGTGATTTAAATCAAAGTTCTTATTTGTTCTTATTTTGTGACAGTACATATTAATATTTGGGTTTATATGATACAAAACAAAACAAAAGAAATTAAGCATGGATGTGGACATACTATTATGTCATGGTTTATCAGTTGTAATATTTAACACGTATAACTGACTTGTATTACTGCTGCTTGTATATATATAAATATATTTGTTAATGTCATAGCTTCATTTCATCGATTTGTTAAGAAACATAAGATGACTGATCTGAAATATCCCATGAAAGTTGAAATAGTACAAACGTGGTCCGTTCCTGTGAGTATTCCTTTTCTACAATACAACTGCCTAAGACGATGAGTTAGGAGTGTGAACGGGGTGTTGATTATACTGTGCTTACACTTTTCAAAAAGTGGAATTTTTTCTAATCAAATCACCGAATATCTAGTGTTTTTTTAATAAATTTCTCTGATGAAACAGCTATATGCAATTGTATTGCCTATTATCATCTTCATTTCATGTATATTCGAAGGAGGGATGTCTATAATCTTCACTTGAGTGTTCTAAGTAATTCCTTTTTAGAGATATCTTTCTTTTAGTATTTTCTTTTAGAGTGAATTGTTCAAGAAAGGATATACAACAAAAATATTTCAAATGGGTCATAGATCATACATTCCTACGGAGGTAAGTTGACATTTCCTTTACACATTAATTCTTTGAGCATAGTGTACTATAATTTGCAGCTTATGGATTCTATTTCTTTTTCTGCTTACAAAGTCATCCTATCGTGGTGCAAATGAGAAGGTATATGAACTGCACATTCCCATGTTGAATTTGAGAAAGTGTCTTTCAACTTATTTTTGTGTGGTTCCTGCTACTTTATTGCATTTGTAGCCCTGCAGTAAATGTAAAGATTGCTAAAGAAACTGTTATTGAGTTTAAATTGTTTATGACACTGTGCGGCTATTAGATGATGACTATTGGAAGTTGGTGTTCTTTGTTCTTGTTCAGTTTAATTTGATTATACACTGATCACTTAGACTTATATGCACTTCCAATGGGTACCACATAAGATTCATAATTCTGTAAGAACAAAATTCATTTTTGTTAAATTGTGCATCATAATGGATAGAGCATTGAATATCCTCCTAAGAGCTTAAAGTGTCCTACCTTCAGGTTTCCTGTAAGGAAAGTGGTGCTTCATTAGTGAACAGCAGAGCAACATATGAAGTCAACTACAGTGATCCTAAAAAAGGTGAGGATTCATAATTGTTTTTATTGTGTACTATGAAAAGTCATTATACTTAGAGGAATCTTTTGAAACATCAACTAATTACTCCAGATATTTTTATTTTGTAAATGTTTGGAAGACAGTGAGGAGCAACATGGCTTTAAAATTGTCTAGATATGTTACTGGAATCTCAGTGATAAAGCTTGTGGATGTTCTTAAATTGAGTTACACGTCAGAAGATAAGCATTATCCTTGTGTAGAGATATGTGGTAGATTTCTTAATATTTTTGAAGGATATTATACTGAGGAATATTCTTATTGATATTTACTTTTTTCTTCTTATTGCTATGAGTTTATCCAAGATGATCTTTCTGATGCAGTAGTTACCAGGAAGGAGGTAATTGATGATGTCCGTTGGATAATTACTGCTGATATTGTATTGTTCTCACCTAGAGGCAACTTGAAGATTATTGAAAGGTAAAATCTATTTTTCATGATTAGGAGAGACAATAATAAATATTTTAATTTGAGACACTAAATAAATTGTTCCCACCCCACCGATATATAAAATAGTACAATGATGTAGTTACATAGTTCATAAAATTAATATGTCCATTTTTGAAATTATAACATATAACTTTATGCGCATTGCTTGTCTTCCAGGTAGAATGTTCTAAATGCATATTGAGGACAGAAAGACTAATATATTAAAGTTGGAAAAGGATGAATACATTGCTCCTTAGAAAATTGAGAATGTTTATGCATAATACTAATTTATTGCACAATGCTATGTATATGTTGAGCAGACAATACACTTCTTTTTATGGAATCATTAAACAATGTCCATCACTTATTGTTCCTCTATTACAGGTGATATCCTTAAGTCCTGTTTCGTAGCAGTAGTTTGTGTAGAGCCAGATATCTTGAAGGAACAACATCGGCTAAGGAAATCAAGGTAGTTCTTAATTTTCAACTTTGCAGTAACATCTTGTGAATTCTTCACTTAAATCAAACTTGTGTGGAGGTCATCATTAGAATTATGTATTGCATTATAATTACCTTCATATTTTGAGTATAATATTTGTGGAATAATTATTAAAATACTGAAATAAAATATACAAAGAGAAAAATAAAAAAGGGTAAACATTCATAAATAATTTACATAATATCTAACTTTCTCCTATATACTTACTGAAACAACAAAAAACTTTTATCATCTATTTGACAGCAAAAGAAAAGTTAAGTCTAATCCTCAACAAATTGATGATATTGTTGACCATGTTATGCCCTTTAGATCAGATCAGCTTCAATCTACACTCAAATTACGATAAACTTCTTTGAACACTACATTAGTTGCTTCCTTTGAAACTTCTCCTTCATCATCATATGTCAAAATCTTTAATCCTTGTCTTCGTGTCACCCGTGATAGTGCAACATATAGTTGGCCATGTGTGAACACTGCTTTCTTCAAATTAGCCCAACATGAGATAAAGATTGTCCTTGGCTCTTATTGTTAGTCATGGCAAATGATAGAACTATTGAAAACTGCCTTCTTTGAAACTTAAAGGGTATTCTTAAATCAGAAGGAGTCAGTGACATTCTTGGTATGAAAACCTTTTGTCCAATCGTTTGTCCTGATAAGACTTTCGCCTCAATAACTTAATTTCCAATTCTTGTGATAATTAATATTGTTCCATTTCAAAGCCCTGAAGATTGATCTATAATTCTCAATAACATTGCGGGTACACCAACTTTTAAAGTAATGGTATGATTTGGTATTCCGGAGCAATTTATAGTATTCAGAAATTCAGGAGTATGTGCTTGTTCCAAACCTGTAAATGTCTCTTCTGAAAGACATATTGTATCTAAACTGAAGAAGGTTATTCCTTCACTTTGATTGAGCGATACTCTATGTTCATTGATTAATTCTACCATGTCAAGTGTGGGAGCAAGAATTGCTCTTTTCTGTAAGCATGTTACATCACTGTAATGTGAATAAAAATCTGGATATGTACTGTTGACAATGGCAGAAATAGGATCTTCACAATCACTAATAAGAACATCATCAGGTATAGGAACTTTTCCAATTCCATCAACTGAATTACCAATCATATCATCTCCAATAGCTAAAATCCAATCTGCAAATTCTATTCGATCATTCAAATTGATTCATGATTACCTTCTAACCTCATATTCTTTATTAGCTTTAGTAAATGACAGTCAGCCCACAAATATGAAGAATTAAGGGTAGCATTTACAATATCCTGTTTGTTACCTTTTGTAATGACCGGCAGAATTTGTCTAAAGTCCCCACCAAGTACAACTGTTTTACCTCCAAATGGCCGATCTAAATTAGATATATCTTCAAATTTAAGAATATCTCTTAAAGTTTTGTCAAGAGCTTCAAAACAATATATATGCATCATTGGTGCCTCATCCCAAATAATTAACTTTGTCTTCACTATCAAACTTGCAATAGGGCTTCCCTGTTCTATATTACACGTTGAATCTTCAGTTGCATTGAGTGGTATAGCAAATCTTGAATGCGCAGTTTGACCTTCGGGTAATAAAAGTGATGCAATTCCGCTAGACGCAACTGTTAAAACAATATCTCTTTTAGATCTTATTACTGAAGACAAAGTCCTCCATATAAAAGTCTTTCCAGTTCCTCCATGGCCATATAAAAAGAAAAAATCTCCTTTGTTGCGCTTCACTATTGTTATGATTTTGTCATAAATTGACCTTTGCTCCTCTGTTAATTTATTCATAAGCTCCTCATGTTCTTTGGATAGAGAGCATTTATTATTTTTTAATAATAATAATTAATAATGTCACAAAAGGAATTGAAGTATTTAAAACCCCCACCAGAAAAATTTCACAAAAAATAGGGTCAGCACCCAAAACCAAATATTCATAGGCAGAAGTCAGAACAATTAATAAGAGATATAGTGTAGCTGCTAGAATAGAAGTCTTAGCTATTCAAGTCTTACATTGACATTTCGTGAAGCTCGAGGAACTTTCATTACTTCAAAAAAGACGAAAAAGATATCAGATTGTTCAATATCCTTTGCAGGCGTAACTTTCACCTTTATAAGTGTAGGACAACGAGCTAGCATAAACGTTCATTTGTTGCGTTCACATAACCTTCCAACTTTGTCTTTTGAAGTGTCAAGAGATCTTCTTCTACGCAGTCAGGTGCTGTCAGATACTCTTGAACTCTGACTATGTGAATTTCCTTGACATGTCTTGAAGTTCATGCTGTGTAATAACATAAATATGAGCAATTTAAGTTATAAAAATATTGGAAAATAATAAGAAAAGCATAGGAAAGGAAAGGATGCATGGAAATGCTTTGAAACCCTAAAACACTGACACTATGATGGTATGAAAAATACTTTTACACAATGATTATTGTGGAAAAATAGAATTGTAGGTTTCTTTGTTTATAAGCCTACGACTATTCCACGACATTTAAAGATAGTGATGGCATGATTAAGACGTGCAGGCCATTTATTTGTTTTGTTCCAAGTTGTTCTCTATTTTATAAGTAGGTCATGCAATGCTAAAAAATGTCCATTGAGGAATTATTCATTTATAAGTACAAAAGAAACTTATCTAAAAGATTTAGAAAACAACTTGCAAAAAGGAATAATGTGACTTTAATTCTAGCTAACTTCTTATTGTAAATTTTCTAGAAAACAATTTACAGGTAAGACATGATTGCCGCAATTTTAATTGAATGCAATTGGGGAGCACAGTGAATTAAAAAATATAACTATTGACATCTGAGCTTCATCAGCAAGGCATACATCTAAGTTGAGATCCAGAAAATTCTCCAGTCGAGCTTCATTCCTCTTTGGAAAGATTCTGGAACTTTTAAAAAAAACAGGATGAGAGAGGTACTTTTAATATTTCAATATAACTATAAAACGATAGTGAATAGGATTGAGTTTGACTCATAGTAATCAATTATCAAATAATAGTTGTGGTTATCAAATTATTGAAAAATCAGGAGCAATATACTTGCGATACTTGGTTGATGTTCACAAAAAAAAAAATTGTTCCAATTCGAGACAAACAAGAACAAGAGTAATAAGATGATTTACCAAAAGAGTCGATGTACACATAACAATCTCTTTTGAAATCAAATGGATATGTTCATGTGCTCTCCTTAACTCATATTTACGATGAACTTGAGATAGAACAAGACAATAAATATAGATGCAACTTACCTTGAAGAAATGGTTTTTGAACCCGAATGTTGTAAATTTAGGAAAAGAACAAACAAGGATCTGTATGAAAAAATTAAGAATATTAAAACGAATGAGTTAAAGCTTTTCTTCTGTATATTTTCATGATTCATATATGTGTGAATTTATACACGACAAAGGATCAAAGGCATAGTCCTACATGCTATCTATCAGTATTGTTTAAGTCTATCACAACTATGTTGGTAGCACATAATGTGTCTACATACAAGACTTCATCTTAGGCGGCTAGGCTCTACAATACTAATTAGTTACTATCAAGGATTCCTAATCCATCTCTAATCAGACTCTCTTTCAACCCCTCAAGATGGAGTTGGGGTAGTAAGGCATAATGCCGAGCTTGGGTCGTAAAGTGTGAAATTGAGTCTTTGACAGCGGTTTAGTAAATATGTTAGTTAGTTGTGCACCGAGGGGATAAACTTCGTCACCATAGCTCCTTGGATAACTTTTTCGCACACAAAATGGTAGTCAATCTCCACTTATTTTGTACGACAATTTAAAACAAGATTACCACTTAGGTGAAGGGTACTGATATTGTCTATTAAGAGTAGTGGAGGATGGGGAAGGGAAATTCCAATGCCTTTGAACATAGGTCACCCAAGTAAGTTCTATAGCTAGACACCCTAATGATCGATATTCAGCCTCGGTGCTAGACATAGCTACTGTAACTTGCTTCTTTGAAGACAATCTGATGCAATTACATCCAAGAAAAGCACACAAGCCTGAAGTGGATCATCGATGTAGTGGGAAGCCAGCCCAATCGACATCAGAGAAGCCTACTAAATTAAGAGAGGACACTACAACATATTGTATATATGGCTGGAGAATATGTCGTAGCTAAATATCAAAAGTTCCATGGCTAAAAACTTTAACCACAATTTTTTCCCCGTAGCATTCGTAGTAAGAAGCGGCGTAACTAAATGTTAGCTACAAACTTTACATGGTATGTGACTAAAGAAAAATACTTATAGCTATAAAAAATATTGTGTTGTAGCTGTAATGGTAAAAAAACTTTGCTACAAAATATGTACTTATAGCAAATAATTTTATTCTTTTGCCACGAGAAATAAAATATGTAGCAACTTTAATATTATAGTCATGATGTGTTCTATTGTGACAAAAGACTTCATTTGTTTGCTATGAAATTTTAAAATTTGTGGCTATTTTACATTTTAGACTTGTAATAAGAATACGTATATTTAGCCACGAGTTAGAAAATCTATAGCTATAAAATAAAGTATTTGCCACAAATATTTTTGTACATGGCTATAATTTATTTGTTTTGCCACAAAAACCTAAATTGTAGCTACTTTTAAAATTTACTATAAAAAGAGAAAATATGTCACCCTATTTATTACAATTATATATACGTTTAGCCACAACTATAAGAATTCATTGCTACAAATTGAAAAATATTGTCATAAATATTATTAATAACAAGAATTTTTATAATGTATCTGAAATAAAAATAAATTCAGCAATTTCATTACGACAAATTAAAGAATTAGTACAGGCTTTTCAATAAGAAAGGTTACATAATGTACCTACAAATTTATTTTGGAGATTCCAAAATAATTTTTAAATTACATATAATTTTTTTTTTTTTATAATTTTGAGAATAGGGACAATATAGAATTATTTGAGACACCATCTTGTTTGAGTCCAAAGATGCATAGTCTTCTCTTGTCTCTCCTTTTCCAGTCTTCAATTGCACCTCAACTTGATCAACATCTATCCTAATTTGTCATTTCATGCTTTTATTCTATTAATATGCCTATCAATACTGATAAAGTATTTTAGTACCAAGAAAATCAAGACAAACTAATTATAAATGCAAGTGTCTATATAAAATTCAAAATAGAAAAAGTATGTCTCAAGTGATTTTTTTTACTACTAAAATTTTTAATAAATAAAAATAAAAAAAATGTAATTCAATCAAAGAAGTAAATAAAACTGTAGACTTTTTTTAACTTCATATAAGACCTGTAGATATGAATTTCAAATTTCAATACAACAACAAAAATATAATCAATGTAATTTCACAAGTGAAGATCTCAAATGTAGATATCAATTTTAAAATTCACGAAAAAATATTGTTACCTTTAGAATAACAAAAATATACATAATCCAATGCAATACTCATATTGTAATACTTATTCCATCCATTTAAGAATTGCATATTGTAAAACCTAAAAGAAAATTGTGAATCAACAATATTTCATAAAATTTACAAAATCAAATCAAAAATAAAAAAAATGGGGTTAATTTGATCCTTATTTTTCATTTTTGGGGGGATTGGGGTTTTTGACATTTTTAGGTGGCTGCCTTTTATATCCTTAACCTAATAGTACTAACATAATACAATGTGTATATTTTTGTTCCTTTTTAACAAATGCTATATGAATCTATTGAATATAATAAAGACAATTATATATTAAAAATAATAAATAAATACTTTATTGTAAGTTAATGGAGAACGTTAATTATTCATATAAAAAATATTATTTTGAAATATATTATTCCTTTTCAAGTTTTTTTTGACTATGATATTGTTAGTTTTGTTATCTACTCTTCTATTTTAATAAATTCTTAACTTTATAGTTTTGTAGTTAAATATATGATTATTTTAGATTACAATTTTTTAGTTTGAATTCAAGTACAAATATTATATGATTTCAAAATCTTTCTTTCTACTTTTGAATTAGGAGTAAGGTATGTGTATGTTCTACTCTCCTCAAACTTTACTTTGTGACTACACTAGGTATGTTGTTGTTGTTATTTTGTATGAATTAAAATGTCATGTTTGAATAAAAAAATTAAAACTAAAATAAAATTGTCAATATCAAAAAATATATCTACTAAATTTATATAGCAAAATGGAGAAGCAAAGAAAAATAAAATTACAATGACGAATATCAATTTTCATAATATTCAAGATAGAAAATTATTTTAAGATAAAAATTTTAAAAAGAAAATGTCAATTTGATTTCTTTCTTATGGTAACAACATGAATTAAAAGTCATAGTAAAGTACTTTATTATGATGGAATCATTTAATTCAATTTAAATTTAAACAAGCATATGAATTTTAAATCACTATTTTTAGTTTGAACAGAAAAAATAAAATTATTTGAAATTTCAGAATGAATAGTATGAATTAAAATGTCAAGTTTAAAAGAGATAAAACAAAAATAAATAAAAAATTTCATTATTGAAAAATCTATCTAATCCATCTATATATAAGAGGAGAAGAAAAATAATATTGTGATGGCAAGTGTGATCATAAAAAAATTTCAAGTTTTTAAATCATTTTACGATAGAATTTTTTTTAAAAAAATACTATTCAATTTATTTTTACATCAACAACGTGAATTCAAATTTAAATTAACGTGTCTCACTATTTGAAATTGTGGTTCCACAACATCCAAATTGTCTCAATAAGAGATATGAATTTTGAGATGTAGTATTTTGGTTTGAATTCAAAATACAAAAGTTATATGAATCAAAAAGTTATGTTTAAGATAGAATAATTAATAATGAAATAAAATTGTCAATATGAGAAAATGTAAGAAAAGAACTAAAATGTAATAACTCTTTATTTATTGGTGTGTGTGAATTAATTATATTGACAAACAATTGACTAATCTGTTTGTATTCTAGACTAGCTCATATTGCATATTTTATCAAATATGACATGATCTAGCAAAAATTAAAATAATAAATAAAAAATTTATTTATATATTATATATGATAAAATTACAGATAGGTAGAGTGAGAGGAAAATAATGTAAAAATATCATAATGTGAATTAATTTTCTAAAAAATAACACAAAGAAAATAAGTATAAATTTAATATATTTAGAAGAGTCATGTATAACAGTTACAATTACTATGGCTCCGTCGTAATGTTGTGCATCACGTGAATGCAAATATAAAAATATATAATATATCTATAATTATTGAAGATTTTAGGAATATTCTTATAAAAGATAAGTTCTTTCTTATAAAAAATAGACACTTATTTTAAAACAATAAAGTATCAAGTATACGTAACTCTCTTTACAACTTTTAAAATTTTTTGATTGTACGTTTTTTCATAAAAAGTACAATTAACATTCAAAATATGTTGAAATAAGATAAAATATTAACTTGATATTCTTAAGAAGTTAGTTGAAGTTTGAGGTTATAAGTAGGTACATTACCCTTTTTATATTTTAATTTTATTATTTTAAATTTAATTTATTCTTGAATATATATATATATATATATATATGTAAACTAAAAAGTAAGATCATATAAAAATTTTATAAATACTGTCTCAATACATCATGTGCAAATCAAATAATAACTCTAAAAATATTTTATCAGAATAAAGTTTAAATGATACTTATTGAGGCTTTTCTAAAATCAAGTCTGATCAGTTAATTGAAATAAAAATAATCAAATAAGTTATATTTAACACTTACGAGTTGTAAAATTAAATTAAATCGAATGATTAATACCTTAATCATGGTAGATTGATAAATATATTATTTTGATGACCAAGTTTGAGTCAAGTAAATATTCTGAAAGCACTTGATCATGATTATGCTTTAGTAAGACTTGGTGAACTTATATTTAAGGTCAACATTGTGAAATAACAAGAATGATAAGGAGATTAAGAAGTCAAAATATTCTTCTTATTTTGATGTATTCCTGAATATAAGCTTATATAGTTGTACAAAGTAAAAGGATAGATACATGGAATAACTACTAAGAGTCATACGCTAATTATAAATGTAAAAGATAATTACAAAGAGTCCTAGTAATGAAATAATTCTACTTTAACAGTACCCCTCAAGCTGATGCCAGTGTGGAACATAAAAGAGGCTTGTTGAAATGAATAGAGAAAAGTTGTTGTCCAAGCGGTTTCGTCATGATATCTGTGAATTGATCAGCACCGAAAATGAAGCGAATTGAAAGGCTACCTAACTTAATTTGCTCCCGCACAAAGTGATAGTCTAATTCAATATGTTTGGTGCGGGTATGAAAAAAAGGATTGGCACTCAAGTAAATTGCACCAAAGTTATCACACCACATGATAGCAGGGACAATGAACGAGAAGCCAAGTTCTCGAAGAAGAGAGCTTACCTACACGATTTCAGTTATGGTATTGGCCAGTGATTTATATTCACTCTCTGTTGAGGAATGGGAAGCAGTAGGTTGTTTAGTTGATGACTAAGAAATTAAATTGTTGCCAAGATACACTAGATATCCACTAGTGGAATGCCGGTCATTAGGGAAGCCAACCCAATCACTATCTGAAAAACATTGAAGCTGCAAGGTAGAATTCTTGGATATAAACAAACCAATGTTGGTTGTTGCACGAATATAGGAAAGTAGACGCTTCACTGCTTGCCAATGAACCTCTGTTGCACAATGCATAAATTAAGCTAGTTTATTGACACTAAATGCAATGTCTGAGCGAGTCAAGGTCATGTATTGCAAGGAACCGACAATTTTGTGATATTACTCAGAATTTGACAATAGCTCACCCATTGTCTTACTCAAGGTTGGAACCACTGCCATTGGTGTGCTATACGGCTTAGAATCATGCATATTTGCCTCTTTTAGTAGATTAACTGCATATTTGTTTTGTGCCAACAACAAGCCATATGAGATATTTTTTACTTCAATTCCTAGAAAATAATTCAATGTACCCAAGTCACGAACAGGAAATATTTCCTTAATTTTGGTGAGGAACCATGGCAACTTTGAGGAATCTGAAAATGTAACAACTACGTCATCAACATAAAATAATACATAGATTTTTAATGTACCTTGAATAAGAACAAATAATGACGTGTTGGCCTTGGAGGAGTGAAAACTGAAACCCTCCAAAAAATTTGACAAGCGTTGAGGGTTTATCGCTAGACAACTGTGCCAAATTTATGTTGTACGGAAATTCTTGTGGATGAAATTTGACATATCTAGCTAGATATACTCTACCTGTGGATTTGTCTAAGCACCTATATGCACTGTGACTCAGACTTTGACCAAGATAGACACAAGGGGATGTTCGAAATAAAAATTTATGATGATTGTAAGGCCGAAGCAATGGAAAAATCAAACACCCAAAAGGTTTGAAAGAAAAGCAGTTTGGGTTTTTATTGAATAAAAGTTGATATGGAGACTTTTATTTAATGGCGTTTGACGAAAGAGCATTTGTTAAAATGGCACAGTGTTCAATAGAAAAATTTCAATATTTAAGAGGAAAATTTGCATGAGCTAATAAAGTAAGACAAATGTCTACCAAGTGCCGAATTTTTCTTTCAGAAATACCATTTTATTCATGCGTGTAAGGGCATGCAATGCGATGTATAATACCAGTTTGATGAAAGCATTTGTTTAGTTTTTGGTATTCTCCTCCCCAATCAGAATAAAAAGCTTTGATTTTTGCTTGACATTGCCTTTCAATCATTTTTCAAAATTAAGAAAAATTGAATGAACATCACTTTTAATTTTAATAAGATAAACCCATGCAAAGCGATTAAAGTCATCCACAAATAAAACAAAATAACGATGGCCCATAGAAGAAAGAATCGGTGTCGGACCCCAAACATCAGAGTGAACAATTTGAAAGGGAGCAGTAGTAGTATGTTCAATAGATGCTAAGGACAAACGAGATAATTTTCCTAAGATACAACTAGAACATGGACTAAGTTTATTCGTAGAGCTAGAAAAATGCTGATTTTTAACTAATGAATGCAACTTTTGAACATTAGGATGGCCTAGACAAAGGTGCCAGTCATCGAGAGAGCGAATTATATCTGTCATAGCTCTCTTGGGCATTTTTTGAATGCCATAGATTCCAAAATCACTTGAGCCTTGCATCAGTACTTGGCGGGTGCGTTGGTCCTTGATAAGAAAATAGGAAAGCCAAAATTCAAAAAAAATAAGAATTGTATGAGGTTAATTTTTTTTACAGAGAGTAGATTCTTAACTATTTTGGGAACACATAAAATATTTTTCAAGTAAAGAGATTTTGAAGGAGAATGTATTGTTGCTATACTAGTGTGAGACATTTGAAGCCCTTGACCATTACCTACATGAAGCTGATCCGAACCTGGATATTCATTAATGGCACTTAAATTTTGAAGGTCTGGAGTGATGTGGTAATTTGCAGCCGTATTTGGAAACCAGGTGACAGGCTGCATATTTTGTGAAGAGGGTGCAACAACATAATAATTAGCCATCACTGGAGAAGCATAATTATGTTGGTGTGGCGATTGTCCAAAGTTACAAGGAATATACCTCTTTCGACAAGTGATAGCAGAGTCGTTGTTTCGATCGAAAATTTGACATGGACCATGATTTTGATTTTTATTGGAGTTGTTGGATGGGCGTGGCTGATTATTATTGGAGTTGTTATTGGGGGGTGGAGTGTATTGTGGACGGTATTGGGGAGTAGGTATAAGGGGACAATTACCTTTTAGAACCATGTTTGAGATAGGTTCCATGGCATTTTTAAGCAAGATTTCATGAGCTACTAATTTCCATGAAGTTCATTGAATGTAACTGGTTCTAAACGAAGATTGAGAGCAGTAATAAGGCCATGAAATTTTGGTCCAATATTGCGATAAATAATTGCATTGAATTCAACAGGAGAAATGCATCTACCAACGATACTAAGTTCATCAGAAATAACCTTTGCCTTTTAGATATCTTTAGTTCTTGTAATTCTATATGCAGCTGCAATTGATGATTTTGTGAAATAGAACCAAAGGCATTAGCAAGAGCCTCCCTAACTGCAAAGGAAGAGATGAGATCTATAACATAAGGATAGATCTCTTCCATTAAAGAAGAAAGAAATCATGAATGAAGAATTTGATCCTTGTGAAACCATATGTCAAATTCTGGGTTGGGAACTTGAAGGGTGGGATCAGTGGAGGAGACAACAGTGACAGTGTAATACCCCGTAGTCTTTCCTAGCTAATTCAATCTCAAGAATGTCTAGTATTATCTTCTAAATTTAATGATGGTTATTCCATAAGGAATTGTTAAGATTTTCACTTTTTGTCATGTGGGAAATTCAATAAGTTTTCCATCAATATAAGATTCGCCCAAATCCGATAATTGGGTCAGAAGTTATGACTATTTTAAGTTCCCATCGTAAAACAGTGCCATATTAGTCAGTGGAGCACCGCACCACAAGAGGAAATGACATTTGGCAAATTTCAGTAGGGGTCCATGATTACCGCGCATCATGCCAAGGCCTAAATTCAAACTTGTTCATTTTTCAGTGTCTCAATGCGATTTCCCCTGTGTTGCGTCAGAGTTCCAGGTCGCAAACGAAGGGGCAATGCGATGGCTCCACGTTGTACCATCCCTCAGTTTCCCAATTGATAAATGTCAGTGACATGGTTCGATAGCACTACGTCACGCCAGGGGTTTTGTTTGGAAAATTTTTACAAAAATTAAATAATGCGTTCAGGGTTAAAAGGGTTAACTTCCCACCCCCTAATTAAGCCCTTTAACATATGATTCAGCCACTTTTCACCCAAAATATACTAGTTTCTCTCAAGAACAAGCTAGGGTTTTCATAGAAGATCCAATTTCAAGAAGGTCTCACCGTTAATCTTCATGAAATCATGAACTAAGGTATGCATAGTGTTAATTCATGGACTCCTTTATTCCATGAAGCCCAAGAATCACTTTTCTAAATTTATGTTTATTGATTTTCTTATGAATTTCATGATTGGGCTACTCTTGTTCATGTGAATAATGAGAAATTGAATTCTACTCCATCTTGGGTGATAAATTCTATGTCGGTTACATTATTACAGATATAGATTCATGCAAACCTATGATTAAGCCCTTGAATGATGAAATTAAAATTGAACTATGATGTTTAATTATTGTACAATGATGTTTACATGTACCATGCCTATAATATATTTGATTAAATGCGTAAATGAAGTAAAAGTGCCTAACTAGCATGATTCCATGAAATCCCCATGTATGTACAAGTTATGCCTATCACATGTTTTGATAAAATGCTTCTATAAAAGTATTATGGATTATGATGTTAGTTATATGTTCAAGTAAGTTATGCTTGGTCAGTTTCCTTCCATCGAGTACTGGGGGTACTCGTACCCGAAACATTAGCTATGTGCTTAGAGCTATGTCATGTTTTAACGATACTCTCAGTCAGGCTATGAATCCTTAGACTTCAGACAGTCTTATGACTCAGGAAAATATCCATGATCTCATGACCTCAGTCAGTTGTCAGATATCAGTAGTATTCTGTCAGTCAATAAAAATTCTGAAATTCAGATCATGTTCAGTTTTGTAAATCATGTTCAGTGTCTGTTAAGATGGGAGTAGAAATTAGCACCTAGTGAACCCAAGAATGGGGACACACACTATCAGATGAGGGTGTGATCTTTAGCAGTCATCCTTGCATTTTAAAACTATGTAGCCTGCATAGGTTGAGACATCAATACTGTCTATGAGGGTTGATAAGAGGGATAAGCACTGTCAGATAAGAACCCACTGTTCTCATATAGGGGACACTATCAGATGAGGATCGACCATAGCTTATCCTTACTAGTGGCGCGGTCTTGATACCCTTCCAATTGGGGTTACAGATTTGACCCCAACTCAGCCATAATGGCATATCAGGGGCATGTCGATTAGATAACTTCTTCCCACAGTTTTATGTTACAGAATCAGGACTGTCAGATACAGGCAATCAGTTTCAGTAATAGAACTTAGTTAGTTCTTTAGATTTTAGGACTGTCAGATACAGTCAACTCAAATACAGTACGGAACTCAGATAGTTGTATCAAATTTTGGACTATCAGATACGGTCACTCATATTATCAGTTATATTCAGATTTAGTAATCATGTTATCACAGTATTAGTGTCAGTTGTTATGTCTCATGCCTGTATTCTCACGCTCATGCTAGTTAGTCAGTTATTAGTATTGTTCATGCTTATGAACCCCATGTATTCAGCCTACCTCACATGCATATCAGTATATTCAAAGTACTGACGCATTTGTGCTATGGTGTCTTATACCATCTGTTCTGAGGCACGAGCTCCAAAGTAATAGTAGATTCTAAATATCTGCAGACAGAGTTAGAAGTGAGTCCTCATCTTTTGAGGAAATAATTATTTACCTATTATCTCATTAATTAGTTTATTAGTTGAAGTTAGTTGGGGACATGTCCCATTAACTTCTTACTCAGGCAGTTCAGTTAGTTAGAGGCTTTCTAGACTATCATGTTTCTCACTTCAGTATGTTCAGTTTTGTTTTGGTATTCTATTACCCCACACAGATGTTATATCATTCAAATTATGTTACGCATTATAAAGTATTTTATACAGTATACAGGTACAGATATCAGTCATGGGTTAGCTGTGGCCCTTCAGGGTCATGAGCAATGTGTCGCATTCCGAGTACCATATTTGGGGCATTACAAACTTGGTATCAGAGCCTAAGGTTCAATAGAGTCTTAGGAAGTATGAAAGCCGTGTCTAGTAGAGTCTTGTACATGGGTGTGTTGCGCGCCATATTTATGTGCAAGAGGCTATAAGATATTTGAGGAACAGTTTCCCTTCTTTCGGTATTCAAGTCATGCTAGTGAGATTAATCTCAAGTCAATCTCTCAGTTTAATTTGTTTCCCCCTTTCTTCTATAGAACATGCCTCCGAAAAGAAGAAATAAAAATCAATCAGCACCTCAGCCCAGAGATCCTTTGGGAGATCATATTTCTTATACGGTGTTCAGGGCCGCATTCACTACTCTTGCTCAGTCAGTTGCCACTTAAAATAAATGGCCAGCATCTTTCCAGCCAACCCAGTGGCCAATTCAGTCGCAGCTAGGATTCGGAACTTCACCCAAATAAATCCTCCGTCCTTTCTTAGGTCTAAGGTAGATGAGGACCCTCAGGAATTCATTGATCAGGTTCAGAAGGTGATAGAGTGACTACTGTTGAGAGTACTGAGCTAGCTGCATATCATTTGCAGGATGTGGCTTATACTTGGTTCAAACAGTAGAAGTCAGAGAGGTCAAATAATGCAAGTCCTTTATAGTGGAAGGAGTTTGTCACTGCATTCTTAGATAGATTCTTTCCCTAAGAGATTAGAGAGGCTAAGGTTCTAGAACTAATCAAACTCAAGCAGGTTAATATGACGGTGAAAGAGTATTCTCTTATGTTTACTCAATTATCAAGATATGTCCCTCATGTGGTTGCATACAACAGAGCCAAAATGAGTAAGTTCACTTTAGGGGTAAATGATAGCATGGTAAATGGGTGCAGATCTACCATGCTGAATAGTGACATGAATTTAGCAAGGTTTATGACTCATGCTCAGTAGATAGAGGGACAGAAGATTAAGCAGAGGGAGAAGCAAAATAAGAGAGAGAAGACAGGTAGTTTCAACTTCACTCAGCCTAAATCAGAAGGAGGAAACCATTTCCAGTTTCATCCTAATTCATCAGTTCTATCCCATTCTTCAGTCAGTTCTCTAGTTCCAAAGTTCAGAGAGGGTAACAGAGATAGAGCGCCAGGCTCTATGTCTCAGGGTAGTGTTAGCAATGCCCAAACTAATCCTCTTTGTCAGAATTGTTGTAAGAACCACAAAGATGCTTATAGAGATGGTAGCGATGTCTATTTCAGTTGTGGCAAGCCGAGCCGCAGAGTCAGATACTACCCTCAGTTAGGTTATCAGAATCATCTCGGCTCCTCAGCTCAGTCTGACCGTCTGAATCAGCAAGGTGACACTATCAGTGCTACTAGTGGGCAACGCTCAAATTGTCTCTATGCACTTCAGTTGCGACAGGATCAGGTAATTCTCCCGATGTATTTACTGGTATGTTACATATCTTTCCTGTGCATGTTTACACTTTGCTAAATCCAGGAGCTTCTTTATCTTTTGTTACTCCTGATATAGCAGGCGATTTCAGAATCAGTTCAGAAATCCTAGCAGAGCCTTTTTCAGTCTTTACCACAGTGGGTAAAACAATTATAGCCCAACGGGTACAGAAACTGCATGGTTATGATATTTTAGAAAGTCACTTCAGTAGACTTAGTCGAATTAGAGATGGCTGATTTTGATATCATTATCAGCATGGATTGGCTTCATTCCTGCTATGCCATAGTTGCCTACAGAAATAGAATAGTCCAGTTTCAATTTCTGAACAAACCCATCCTTGAGTGGAAGGGTAGTACTTCAGTGTTCATAGGTCAACTTGTTTCCTACCTTCAGGCAAGGAAAATAATATCTAAAGGATGTGTCTATCATCTTGTTTGAGTTAAGGACACTAGTTCTAAAACTCCTAGCCTTGAATCAGCTCCAATTGTAGGTGAATATTTAAATGTCTTTCATGAAGATCTTTCTGGAATTCCTCTCAAAAGAGAAATAGACTTTGGCATTGATCTTTTTCCATATACTCAAGCTATATCTATTCTGCCATATAGAATAGCACCAGCAGAACTCAAAGAATTGAAATAACAATTGAAGGATCTCTTAGATAAGGGATTTATTAAGACCAGCATTTCCCCGTGGGGTGCTCTAGTATTATTCGTGAGCAATAAAGATGGTTCTCATAGAATGTATGTAGACTACCATCAACTCAATAAGGTCACGATCAAGAACAAGTATCCTCTTCCCAGAATCGATGACTTGTTTGACCAACTTCAGGGTGCCAATTATTTCTCTAAGATAGACCTGAGATCTGGCTATCATCAGCTCAGATTAAGAGAATGTGACATTCCAAAGACAACTTTCCCTACTCGGTATGGTCACTTTGAATTCCTAGTCATGTCATTTGGTCTTACCAATGCCCCAGCCACTTTCATGGACTTTATGAAATGTATGTTCAAGCAGTACTTGGACATGCTCATCATAGTCTTCATAGATGATATCTTAGTCTATTCCAACAGTGAGCGCGATCATGCAGACTATCTCAGAATAGTACTTTAGACTCTCAGAGATCATCAACTATTCGCTAAATTTAGTAAGTGTGAATTTTGGTTAAGGTCAGTAGCATTTCTTGGTCATATCATTTTTGGGGATGGCATTAGAGTGTATCCTCAAATGATTGAAGCAGTAAAAAATTAGCCTCGCCCTGTCTCTCCATCGAATATCAGGAGTTTCTTGGGTTTGGCTGGCTGTTACAGGCAGTTTGTTGAGGGATTTTTTTCTATTGCATCCTCTATGTCTAGATTGACTCAGAAGAAAGTCAAGTTTCAGTGGTTAGATCATTGCGAGAAGATTTTCCAGGAGTTGAAAAATCGACTCACCTCAACTCCAGTCTTAGCTCACCCAGATAGTTTAGATAGGTTCGTAGTGTATTGTGATGCATCTAGAGTGGGTCTAGGTTGTGTCCTCATGCAGCATGGTAAGATCATAGCCTACGCCTCCAAATATCTTAAACCCCATAAGAGGAATTATCCTACTCATGATCTGGAGTTAGAAGTCGTAGTCTTTGCCTTGAAGATTTGGAGGCATTATCTCTACGGAGTTCATGTAGATGTCTTCACAGATCATAAGAGTCTTCAGTACATCTTTTCTCAGAAAGATCTCAATCTTCTTTAGAGAAGGTGGTTGGAGCTCTTGAATGATTATAACATGAGTTCTTTTATCATCCGGGCAAGGCCAATGTAGTCGCCAAAGCTCTCAGTAGACTATCCATGGGTAGTGTTTCTCATATTAAGGATAGTAAGAAGAAGTTAGCTCAAGAAGTCCATCATCTTACAAGACTAGGCATTCACTTAGTTGATCAAATGAGGGTGATATATGGGTTCAGAGTAGTTCAGAACTATCTCTAGTTTCTGAGGTGAAAGAAAATCAAGATAGAGATCCCAGCCTTGTCAAGTTGAAAGAGTTAGTTCAGGATCAGAAAGTAGAGTTTTTCTCCCAAGGAGGAGATGGTGTTCTTCGTTGTTAGAGTCGTCTCTATGTTCCAGGTGTAGATGACTTAAGGAAGCAAATTCTTATAGAAGCGCATGGTGCACCCTACTCTATTCATCCAGGGGCCACAAAGATGTACTACAACTTGCGGGAAATCTATTGATGGAGTGGGATGAAGAGAGACATTTCAGAGTTTGTGGCTAAGTACTCTACATGTCAGCAGGTTAAGATAGTGTATCAGAAGCCTAGTGGGTCCATACAAGAGTTCAATATTCCTACTTGGAAGTGGGAAGTTGTGAATATGGACTTCGTGATGAGTTTACCTCAAACTCTTCATCAGTATGATTCACTCTGGGTCATTATAGACAGAATGACCAAATCAGCTCATTACCTTCCAGTTCATACCTCTTATTCAGCTGAGGATTATGCCAAATTCTACATCAGGGAATTGGTCAATTTACACGGTGTTCCATTATCTATTATCTCAGACAGAGTTACCCAGTTCACCTCTTATTTTTGGAAAGGGTTCCTAAAGGGTCTTGGTACCCAAGTTCATCTCAGTACAACCTTTCATCCTCAGACATATGGTCAAGCAAAAAGGACCATTTAGATATTAGAAGATATGCTAAGGGTATGTGCAATTGATTTCAAGGGAAGTTGGGATGACCACTTACCTTTGATTGAGTTTGCATAAAACAACAACTATCATTCTAGTTTTCAGATGGATCCATTCAAATCTCTCTATGGTAGGAGATGTAGGTCTCTAATTGGTTGGTTCGAAGTTAGTGAGGCCTCAGTCATAGGTCTTGACTTGGTATTCAACGCCTTATAAAAAGTCCAGTTGACTAGAGAAAGACTCTGAGCTGCTCAGAGCCAACAAAAGTCTTATGCAGATGCTTGTAGAAAAGATCTCAAGTTCGAGATTGGTGACTATGTCTATCTAAATATCTCTCCCATGAAGGGAGTAAAATGGTTCGGCAAGAAAGGAAAACTCAGTCCCCCATATGTCGGTCCCTTCATGATTCTCTGTCGATTCAACAAGGTAGCTTATGAGCTTAAATTGCCTTCATATCTAGCCTCAGTTCATCCAGTCTTTCATGTCTCTTTTCTAAAGACGTGCATAGGTGACCCATCAGTTTTAGTCCCTATTTAGAGAATTGATGTTCAGAACACTCTCTCTTATGAAGAGATTCCAATCGAAATCTTAGACTATTAGACTCGTAGATTGAGGAACAAAGAAGTCCCTCTAGTTAAGGTTCTTCAGCAAAACCATTCCATCGAGGGAGCTACTTAGGAAGCAGAGGAAGACATGCATACCAAGTATCCTCACCTCTTCTTCGCCAACTCTGATCAATCTCAAGGTAACATTTCTCCTTAAGCTTACTCAGTTTGATGTTTAGTGTTCATCACAAACTTAGTATGCAGTTTCATGCTCATTTTCCCATTATTAACTTGGTATCAAGTACCATTGCATATTCAGTCATGCACTCAGGTATCAGTTCATCTATGTAATAATGCATCAGACAGGCATTCTCATTGTGGGAAACTTAATTCTTCAGAACACTCAGTTATACATTCATGAATCAGTTACACATGCATCAGATATGCATGTTCAGTATTATATGTTCAGCTTGTTAGTCATGAGATTATGTTCCAGTTATTCATGTTTAGTATGTATGCCAGTTGTCTTTTCTCCCCTCTCAGTCAATCTCATTCGAAGACGAATGTTCTCAAGGGGGAGAGATTGTAATACCCCGTACTTTTTCCTAGCTAATTTCATCTCAAGAATATCTAGTATTTTCTTATAAATTGAATGATGGTTATTCCACGATGAATTTTCAAGATTTTTACTTTTTTTCTTGTGGGATATTTAATAAGCTTTCCATCAATATAAGATTCGTCAAAATCCGATAACCAGGCCAGAAGTTACAACTATTTCAAGTTCCCATCAGAAAACAGTGCCATATTAGTCAGTGGCGCACCGCGCCACAAGAGGAAATGACATTTGGAAAATTCCAATAGGGGTCCATTATATTAGCGCATCGTGCCAGGGCCCAAATTCAAAATTGTCTGTTTTCCAGTATTTCAGTGTGATTTTCGCCGTGTCACGCCAAAGTTTTAGGTCGCAAAAGAAGGGGCAACGCAATGGCTCCGCATCACGCCATCCCTTAGTTTTTTAATTGTCAAATTCCAGTGACACAATGCGATACCGCTACGTCACGCCAGGGGTTCATTTTGAATTTTTTTATAGAAATTAAATGATGTGTCCAGGGTTAAAAGGGTCAACTTCCCACCCCTATTTAAACCCTTTAACACATGATTTAGCCATTTTTCACCAAAAATATACTAGTTTCTCTCAAGTTTCTCTCAAGAACAAGCTAGGATTTTCATAGAAGATCCAATTTCTAGAAGGTTTCATCGTCAATCTTCACGAAATCACAAACTAAGGTATGCATAGTGTTCATTCATGGACTCCTTTAATCCATGAAGCTCAAGAATCTCTTTTCTAAATTCAAGTTTATTGATTTTCTTATGAATTTCATGATTGGGCTACTCTTGTTCATGTGGACAATGAGAAATTGAATTCTACTCGATGTTGGGTGATAAATTCTATGTCAGTTACATTATTATAGATATTGATTCATGCAAACCTATGATTAAGCCCTTGAATGATGAAATTAGAATTGAAATATGATGTTTAATTATTGTACAATGATGTTTACATGTACCATGCCTATAATATGTTAAATTAAATGCCTAGATGAAGGAAAAGTGCCTAACTAGCATGATACTATGAAATCTCCATGTATGTACAAGTTATGCCTATCACATGCTTTGATGAAATGCTTCTATAAATGTATTATGGATTATGATGTTAGTTATATGTTCAAGTAAGTTATGCTTGGTCAGTTTCCTTCCATTAAGTCCTGGGGTTACTCCTACCCGAAACATTTGCTGTGAGCTTAGAGCCATGTTATGTTTTCACGATACTCTCAGTAAAGCTATGAATCCTTATACTTTAGACAATATTATGACTTAGGAAAATCTCCATGATCTCATGACCTCATTCAGTTGTCAAATATAAGTAGTATTCCGTCAGTCAACAAATATTCCAAAATTCAGATCATGTTCAGTTTTGTAAATCATGTTCAGTGTCTGTTAAGATGGGAGTAGAAATTAGCACCGAGTGAACCCAAGGATAGGGACACACACTATCAGATAAGGGTGTGATCCTTAGCAATCATCCATGCATTCCAGAACTATGTAACTTACATAGGTTGAGACATCAACACTGTCAATAAGGATTGATGAGGTGGATAAGAACTATCAGATAAGGGCTCTACTATTCTCGAATAGGGGAAACTATCAGATGAGGGTCACCCACATCTTGTCATTACCTGTGGCACGGTATTGACACCCTTCCAATTAAGGTTATAGATCAGACCCCAACTCAGCCATAATGGCGTATCAGGGAAATGTCAGTTAGATAACTACTTCCCACAGTTTCATGTTACAGAATGTCAGATATAGTTAATCAGTCTCAGTCAGATAGTTCTTCAGATATCAGGACTATTAGATACAGTCAACTCAGATACATTACAGAACTCAGATAGTTCCATCAGATTCAGGATCGTCAAATACGGTCACTCATGTTATCAGTTATATTCAGATTTAGTAAGCATGTTATCACAGTATTAGTGTCAGTTGTTATGTCTCATGTATATGTTCTCACGCCCATGATAGTTAGTCAGTTATTATTATTGTTCATGCATATGAACCCCATGCATTCAGCCTACCTCATATGCATATCAGTACATTCAAAGTACTAACACATTTGCGCTATGGTGTCTTATACCTTAGGTTCTGAGACACGAGCTCCAAAGCAAAAGTAGATTTCAGATATCTGCAGACAGAGTTAGAAGTGATTCCCTATCTTTCGAGGACTTGATTATTTCCTTATTATATCATTAATCAGTTTATTAGTTGGAGTTAGTTGGGGACATATCTCATCAACTCCTTACTCAGACAGTTCAGTTAGTTATAGGTTTTCTAGACAATCATATTTCAGATTTCAGTATGTTCAGTTTTGTTTTGGGTATTCTATTACCCCACACAGATTTTATATCATTTAGATCATGTTCAGTATTGAACCTTATGGCCTTTCAGTTCATGCTTCCGCATTATAAAGTATTTTATGCAGTATAGAGGTACAGATATCAGTCTCGGGCTAGCTTGTGGTCCTTCGGGGTCATGAGCACCGTGTAGCATGCTGAATAACAGATTCGAGGTGTTACAGACAGAGGGAGAAAGATTCGTACCCTTGATAAAATCATGATGGTTTTGATAATTTAGAAGAGAATTTTGTTTTAAGGTTGTGATACCATGTGAAATAACAAGAATAATAAAGAGATTAAGAAGTCAAGGTATTCTTCCTTATTTTAATGTATCCATGTATATAAGCTTATATAGTTGTACAAAGTAAAAAGGATAGATACAGGGAATAACTACCAAGAGTCATATGCTAATTACAAATGTAAAAGATAATTACAAAGAGTGCTAGTATTGAAATAATTCTACTTTAACAAACATAATTAGTTAATCAAAATTAATTAGAAGGCCCTATTTATTAAAATTATATTTAAAATTTACAAGTAAGCTTGTAGTATTGGATTGAATCGAACGATTAACAAACTCTAATTTATACTAAATTAATATTATTGTAACAAATTTTATCTTGTGGTAAAAATTAATTACTAGCTATTAAATTTTATATTAATGTTAAATTTGTGGCTAAATCATTTCGTTATGATAAATAATTATTCCCCATTCCAAATAACTGGTGTTTTAATTTTTTTTTTTATTTTGTTCCTGAATAAGTGGTGTTTTAGATAATCAAGAAGACATTTACAATGTTCTTCCAATTTTATCATTCTTTAATTGTAGAGAATTTTGTTTAACTAAAAAATTATTAAAGAGTTATATCCTCTTAGAGGGATTTATCAAGAATGAGTTCTTCCAAATTTTTTTATGAATGATTGATTTCGTAAGAGTTGTACGAAAACTAAAAATACATTATTTAGGAATTGAAGAAATATAACTATTATTAATCCAACTATTGTACCCAAAGCTAAAATATTTATTAGATATAGTATTTTATTTTAAATAAAAATTTTTATGGCTAAACGGTCACTATTGCTACGATAAGTTTTAACAACAAAAATTAATAATTACTACGTAATTTTACTATGCAAAAACTTTATGGCTATATCATTAACTATTGAACTAATTTTTTGTAAATTGAACCAAAAATATATATTTAGCCATAATATTTTATTCTAAATAATTTATTATAGCTAAAAGGTTACGATTACTACAATAAATTTTAACTTGTAGAAAAAATTAACAATTAGCTATGAAATTATATTATAGCAAAAAAATATAGCTAAATCATTTAATTATTTCCACAATTTTTTATAACTTGAAGCAAAAAATTCATTTAGCTATATTATTTTATTCTAAATATTTTATTATGGCTAAAAGCTCACTATTGCTACAATAAATTCTATCGCATGATGAAAACACATTATTAACTACAAAATTTTAGTGTAGCAATAAAGTTGTAGCTATTTAGGTAATTATTGTTACGATTGCTAGTAATTATAGCAAAAATGGGGTATTAGCTTTGTTAGTTTAATTTTTTTCGTTGGGAAATTTTAAGAATTTGTAAATAGCTACGGAATTCAAAAATTTATAGCTATTACTAGTTAATAGCTATGATTTCTAAATTTATAACTTTGATTTTGTAGCTATAGATGTACTTTGTTGTAGTGGGACCTGGAGATATAGATCTTTAACTGAGATGTGCCTTTGAAGTAGCGAAGCACATATTTGATGCCAAACCTGTGTGTAGAGGTGGGCATTGCATAAATTGACACAATAGGTTAATTGTATGAGAATTATCCGGATGAGTGAAAGTCAAGTATTACAACGATCCAACAACACTTCGACATTTAGAGGCATCAGTTGTGAAGCAGAAGAGTCATGAAGGCAGTGTTTCTGTGAAATAAGTGTAATACCATGCATTTCGGGATAGAACGAAAACTATTATTTCTATGTGTAGATGATCTAAAAGCCATAAATCATATGAAAATTTAGCATGTTAATCAATTATGTAGTGTGGGAACCTATTTGAGCATGAATTGAGATCATATAGGTCTCCTAACTTAAGGACGAGTTGAAAGCTTTCCTATTGTTGGAGTTTAAGTGAGCGTCAAAACTTGGGTCAACTTCAATCGACTATAAATCTTTGTATATAATGATTTATAGGATCCACTATATATCAAATAAAATTTCTTCAAATTATTGTTTCAACGATACCAATTTTGCCAAAATCCGATACCCGAACGAAACATTATGGCCATTTTTGTGACTGAGATAGTAGCATCACGCGAGTAGTGTGCGATGCATGCTCTGTCGCACACACCTAATTTCTAGGTCCTATTTTCACATTTTTAAGGGCAAAAGTGGTATTTTAAACCCCCTATTCAGCCATAACATGGGATTAAAAAATCCAACACCAAAATAAGGTCATTCTCTCTCAAAATTACCAAGAACACTTCTTAGGTTTTCAACCCAAAGATGAAAATATCTTAAGATTTCACGGTGGATTTTCAATAATTCTTCGAGATTCAGAATCCCCATTGCGAGGGCTACAAGAAACACCCATCAATTGTTTGAATATCATCCCTAAAGAACGAGTTCATTCAAAACTCATAAATTAAGGTAAGTGGGGTTTTCCAAAAATTTCACGGGCAAAGAAACCATCTTTAATTCATGCTAATGGTTTAGAAATCACGATTTTTAAGCAAGGGGTTTTGAACTTACAATTACTAGCATATTTTAGAAGCCTTGATCAATATTGTTTTGGTCTTTAGGCCTTTCTCCAAATTGATTTGAAACTCTATATATATGTATGCATATGTTTAAGGATGAATATACAATTGAGAGCATGAATTCTAAAGAATACTTCTCTTGTTATGATTTTTTCTATCTTTTATATGATATGAATTGTGTTTGAAATGTCTTGATTATTACTATGACTTGAATATGATTTTGAATCCAAAATAGAGGGTTGTGCATGTTGATAAACGTTGAATACACTTTTAAGGAAAGAATTGTGTGTTTTCCAAAAATACATAATCACCACATGGTTATTGAATGAATGAGAATCTTAACATGGTTTTGACTTGTGCTTTAGGAACATGAAATTTTCTATACTATATGCATGCTTGGGTGGTATGAATTATGCTTTAATGAAAGAATCATGCATGGTACAATATGACTCAGAAATCGGACTTGCAAGCCTTGGTGTGACAACTCCAACTCAATTAAAGCCATAGTAATTCAAAACAGAACAGAACACATGTTTGAAATTAGATTTTCAGATTATGAATTCAAAAATATGCATGTTTATAAAAGGTTTAAAAATGAGATTAAAGAGAGTTAGATGGTTACCCGAAGAAAGTACGAGTTGAAAGACTCTATGCTAGAAACTGTGATTTGTCGACACGAAATTATGGTACCACACTTTGTGATCTTGTGTACCTTGATTCATGTGTTCCCAAATTGGGACTATGGTTAGGATCCTTGCTTTTTGATCTTGTGCACTACCTTGACATGTTTATTTGATTGGGGATTTTGGCACCCTGCCGTGTGATCTTGCGTGTCCCCTTATAGATACTCCAATCCTCGCGGCAAACTTGGATTAGGGGCTTGGCCACTGAGTCAAGGGCGGATTCCGTATAGCCCATGGAGTTACAGATTGTAGGGTGTACCATCTAGCTCATAAGTAAGGAAAAGAGTGAGTCATGGTTTGAAAGTCTTTAAAATGTGCCCATGTGTTTTCATATGTTATATGAAAAATATTTTATGAATTGCTCTCACTTATATTATATATAAATACATTATTTTGGATAGCTCTGAGTACCAGTATATCTGTATTGGCCCCCTCTCTTCCAGGTTCTGAGGCTTAATCTAGGGGTCCCGATAAGCAGTAGATTTTCTCCAGACAGAAGTATAGAGTTTCGTGGTAAGCCTTCTATATTTTAGAATGCCTAATTTAATTTAGTCATTTATCATTATTATGTTTTGGTCTACTGGGGGCTTTGTCCCAGTTTTCAGACAGTTGGGTTTATACATGTAGTAGAGATTTCGTAGACTGAGTCAGAAATAACTCTGATGTTTTGAATTGTAGTTTTCATTAAGATTTGAATTCAGATTTAATGACCATGATTCCATTTTATTATGAATTTCCACATTATCTTTTTCATATGAAGACAATGTATGTGATTACAAGTTATAAGGGCATCTGGGCCTTCATGGTTCGGGATGCTCGTCACGGCTAGGGCCCCAATTTGTGTTGTGACAAACTTGGTATCAAACCATGGTTAATGGTCCCAGGGTGTCTGCGAAATTGCGTTGGGTAGAGTCTTATTTATGGGTGTGTAGCGCACCATACTTATAAACGAGAGGCTACTAGGCGTTTAGAAAGGTATCTCTTTCTTCATGTTCTAGTTCATGCTATGAAGTTAGAATGTTCCTCTTACATACTCTAATTCATTCTATTGTGTCGCCCGTACAGAAGAAAAGTCATCCCAATTCATTCCTTACTTTGTTATGCTTAGATATGTCTCATTATTGGGTTGATTCAAGTGCAGAAGTTTAGAGTCTAAACGGTATCGCCCTTTCTGAGTAAGCCATATTAGAGTTTAAAATTTGTGTAAGGACTTTCGAAGAGTCCGTCAGTCCTTCAAGGTATATTGATTCTAGTGTGAAATTTAATTCTGATGAAATCGTACTTTTCAGCCTGTAGTATTAAGTGTATTCAGTCCTTTCCAAAATTTATGTTGCAGACGCCATGCTTTAGGGGGGAATGATATCTAGCAGAATGTTGGAACTGTATTTCCACCCGAGTAGTATTATAAGTTAAAGTAACGGTGTTATGACCTATTGGTAGTGATATTGGACCAAGAAGTTGGTAATGTGAATTCACAAGGTTAGAAATCAGAGTGAGGATGACTTTTGTGTAGATAAATGTGTTTTGTTGAATAATAGATGTTTGAGAATGATTTACCATTTTATAGTGATAGACTAATGTGGTAGCTAGTAGCATGTGTGGATTGTATGGTAGTCTGTGGGAGAAGTGTTTGACTCAAATTTTTTTTATTTATATAGGGTAAGATGTGTATTCTTAGATCATTGAATGTTGTGTGCTAAGTTTTTATCTTGTATAATATTGTTATAATTATGTTGTTGAAACTGAAAGTCTAGTGAAGTTGTGTGAGGATCTTTTGATTCACTAGCATAGTTGCCTTGTTATTCATCTCATTTATTGTTCAAAACACAAAATCAAAGTCTAGTGGAGCCATGTGGGTCCTATTTTGATTCACTAGCAAATTGTTGTTCATCTTGTGTTCTTGAGTTGGTTGGAATTGGGGTTTAGTGGCGTAATGGCAAAGAAAGTGGTAAGGGAGATTTATTGAATATATGTATAGACAAATCTTTTTGCATTAGATTGAGTTGATAATGAAATGATACGACCTTGTGTGTTAGTTTAGTAAAAGGTAGAGAAGGAGTTATTTGTTAATGTGAATTGTTGTTTGCTTGAAGTATGAAAAAAGTTGTTGACGGTGTTTGTTTTGCAAGAAGAGTATAGGTTATTGATGAAGGTACTTTGTGGATGAGTGTAGTTAATTTAGGTGTCCCTGAGATTGTAAGAGGGAGTTTTATTGAAACTTATAGGTTATGGACCAAGTTTAGCTGTAAAAAAAAGGTAGATAGTAATGGTGTGTAGAAGAAGGATGTGTTAATGGATTGTGAATAGGGTAGGCCATATGATTTTGATTGATTGTTGTTTTTACAGAGTTCTAGTGTACTAGTGTTTCTTGATGTTTTATTTCATATTTTTTTCCCTAGTGAGAATTATGTGTAAGGTTGGATTGTAGACCATGTTTAGCACTAGACATTAAGTTTAAACAGTTGATGGCCATGAAGGTAGATGTGATGATTTCTTTGTTAATGATACTAGTTATATGGAAGTGATCTAATAGGCGCTATAGGGAAGTGATCTAATAGGATTGAATAGCTTATGTAAGAGCTTAAGCTTATTTGAGCCGTAGTGAAGTATGATGTTGTATGTATGATGTAGAAATATGCCCAAAGTGGTATGGAGTTGCGGCATTTTCTAAGGCCATTGCATGTTTGTGCGGCTTGTAGTACCATTAAGTTGCTAGATAGAGAAAGACTAGTTAGATGGTACATAGTGTTCTAAATGGCTAAGTTAAGAAGTTTTGATTAATAGTGTTGAGCCTTTTCATATGATCTTGATTCTCTTGGAGAGAGATATAAGTTTTGTGTTGTAATATTGGTGGGCTATGACAGAAGTAGAATTGGTTCATCAAAGACTTAGTGATATCCATATTAAGTGTTAGTATCTAAGTTGAGTTTTTTTTTAAGGTTGAACTAATAGAAATAAGATTTGAAGCGCTAGAGGGTGTGCACCCCGACTATGGGGATATTCATGAAGATTCGAAGTTAGTAAGTGTTCAAGTATTATGTGATGACTATTGGGGCTATAGAAATATAGGAGTGTGTCTCAGAAGGTAGTATTAGCAGTGGGTTTTCCACTTTTAGGTTTAGTCTTTTGGGTTAAGTTCTATGATACATATGTATTGTCATTTTCCTAACCCTAGAGTGCAATAAGTGTAGTTCAGTTTAGAGGCTAGTAAGGGATCTCTCAAACTTAAGATGACAGCTGGAAGCGAAGGGGGAGATGATAGGACGAATAACCAAGTCAGGCTCTCAGATTCTAGTAGTGATGTTAGTATGACATGGAACATCAAAAAGTGAGGGTAAGACTCAACCCATTCTTACCACAGTATTTTTTAGTTATCCCAATACCTACTTATGCCTTACATTTTAGTTCCATGATCATAGTTCGTGTTCATGTTTGTGATAGCGAATCATATACTTTTCCAGTCCCAAAATGAGGAGTTCCAGTTCATTAAGTAGTTTGAATCACATTCCATATGTTATGAACTTGAAATTGAGGTCATGCAGCTCATGACTCATGTACTCACGCTTCATAGTGTTCTCAGTTCCCATAACACATGCTATACTCCTTATGATTGGTGAGATTTAGCTTATAGTCATGTATGCCTCAATTCTGATCACTTTGATATATCCCTGATGTGGATTTGCTATTCCTCAGGCCTCAGTTGAGTGTCAAGTCTCGTATAATATCCTTCCATGCTTCAAGGTTTTATGTTCTAACCTTTTAGTGAATCCTCCTTATGTAATGATAGTGGTGGTGAGTAAATATTTCTTGTTGGTGAAAGATCATTGTATGCTTGTTTAGATAAGGCCATAAGTGTGAAGTAAGATTGGGGCCAAGTCTTTGATTATGTGATAGTTAGTTGAAATTTGTGTGTGTATGTTCTTGAGGTAGCATGTTGGAGTTGTATCGATAGTGGTTTACCGAATATATGAAGTATGCCTTTACGAGTGTTTGCCTTGAATTTCATATGTGGTTATACAGATATGCTTGAATGAAATGTTGGGATTTATGTGGAAGAACACAATATGCTCTAGTGAATCCATAGTAAAAGTTCAGAGTTGGTCATTGAAGTGGTAAGGCACGTTATGCTTAGGGTGTAAACTTTAAAAAGATATAGAAAGATTTATCAATGCCCCTAGGAAAATTATAAGTTGAATCAAATGAGTATGATATTTAAGAGGAAATGTATAGTTGAGGGAGTATTCAAGAAGAGTGCTAAGCTTGAAAGTAAGAAGTTGCATTGCCTACGACCTTGTAATTCTGTCCTAGTTTACGAGTTATATGTCTATATTCCATGCTATAGAGTAGTATAACTTTTGTGATTCCTTAGTTGGATATCTTGTGTAACACATATCAGAGATTCTTTTCTCCCTAACGCTACTAGGACTTCTTCAGAAAGAGTGTTGAAGAGATACTCCACTGTCCAGTATAATTCAGTTTAACAGAGACAAGTTACTGTGGTTTTCCACATTTTCACCCAGTCCTACTATCCGAATTTTAATGTATATGACCATCACAAAAGATAATCTATTCCATTCGTGTAAGTTACGAACTCAGTTCAGTCCAAGCATCATGTTTCAGATTCAGTTATTTTCTCATGACTTGGTTCATAAGAGTTCAACACATAATCTCAATTTTTTCCACCTATTTTAGATAAGACAGTGTAATACCTTTGTAAAATCTAAATCTTGTTGCCTCATGATTCTTACTTACATAAGTTATCACTTCCAAATCAAATGTGTGTGATTTGAGCATAAACACTTCGGAGGGGGGTGGGGGGTGGGGGGATCCTCAACTCTCAGCATGAATCAGCTTCTTAAAACAAGTAAGGGCAAGTCAACTCAGAATTTAGTTTCATGATAGAAGTTTAAATGTTTCAGATCAGTTACATCCTTTCTTAGAAGACACACCATGTCTGCGTTATTCCATACCTTTAAGCTTCAACATTCCTACCCATCATTCGGGGATGAATGATCCCAAGGGGGAGATAATGTAACACCCCACATTTTGGGCTAGAACAAAAACCGTCATTTCTATGCGTAGATGATCAAAAAGCTATAAATCCTATGAAAATTTGGCATATTAATCAATTATGTAGTGTGGGAACCTATTTGAGCATGAATTGAGATCATATAGGTCCCCTAACTCAAGGACGAGTTGAAAGCTTTCCTATCGTTCGAGTTTGAGTGAGCATCAAAACTTGGGCCGACTTCAATCTACCATAACTCTTTGTATTTAACGAATTAGAGGGCCCACTATATATCAAATAAAATCTCTTCGAATTATATTTCCAGTGATACTAATTTTGACAAAATTCGATACCCGAGTAAAGTTATGGCCATTTTTGTGACTAAGACAGTAGCATCGCGCGATTAGCGTGCGATGCCCGCTCTATCGCACGCACCCAATTTCCAGGTCCTATTTTTGCATTCTTAAGGGAGAAAGTGGTATTTTCAACCCCCTATTCAGCCATAACATGGGATTAAATTCCCCAAACACTAAAATAAGGTCATTCTCTCTCAAAATTACAATGAACAATTCTTAGGGTTTCAACCCAAAGATGAAAATATCTTAAGATTTCACCGTGGGTTTTTAATAATTCTTCGAGAATCGGAATCCCCATTGTGAGGGCTACAAGAAGCACCCATCAATTATTCGAATAGCATCCCTAAAGCACGAGTTCATTCAAGATTCATAAATTAAGGTACGTGGGGGTTTCCTAAAATTTCATGGGCAAATAAACCATCTTTAATTAATGCTAATGGTTTAGAAATCATGATTTTTAAGAAAGGGGTTTTGAATTTATGATTACTAGCATATTTTAGAAGCCTTGATCAGTATTGTTTTGGTCTTTAGGCCTTCCCTCAAATTGATTTGAAACTTTATATATATATATATGCATATGTTTAAGGATGAATATACAATTGAGAGCACGAATTCTAAAGAATTCCTCTCTTGTTATGATTTTTTCAATCTTTTATATGATATAAATTGTGTTTGAAATGTCTTGATTATTGCTATGACTTGAATATGATTTTGAATCCAAAATAGAGGGTTGTGCATGTTAATAAATGTTGAATACACTTTTAATGAAAGAATTGCATGTTTGCGAAAAATACATGACCACCACATGGTTATTGAAAAAATTAGAATCTTAGCATGGTTTTGACTTATGCTTTCGGAACATGAAATTTCCTATACTATTTCCATGCTTGGGTGGTTTGAATTATGTTTTAATGATAGAATCATGCATGGTATAATATGACTCAGAAATAGGACTTGCAAGTCTTGATGTGACGACACCAACTCAATTAAGGCCATATAATTCAGAACAGAATAGAACACATATTTGAAATAAAATTTTCAGATTATGAATTCAGAAAGATGCATGTTTAGAAAAGGTTTAAGAATCAGCTTAAAGAGAGTTAGATAGTTACCCAAAGATAGTACGAGTCAAAAGACTCTAGGCTAGAAACCGTGATTTGCCGACACAGGATTATGGTACCATGCTTGTGATCTTAGGTACCTTGATTCATGTCTTCCCAAATTGGGACTATGGTTAGGAGCCCTACTTTGTGATCTTGTACACTACCATGACATGTTGATTTGATTGGGAATTTGGCACCCTGTTGTGTGATCTTGAGTGTCCCTCTTATAAATACTCCAATCCTTGCGGCAAACTTGGATTGGGGTCTTGGCCGCCGAGTCAAGGGAGGATTCCATATAGCCCGTAGAATTACAGATTGTAGGATGTACCATCTAGCTCAGAAGTAAGACAAAGAGTGAGTCATGGTTTCAAAGAAATATTTCCAAGTGTTTAAAATGTGCCCATATATTTTCATATGTTATATGAATTTCTCTCACTTATGTTATATATAACTACATTATTTTGCATTGCTCTGTGTACCAGTACATCTGTATTAACCCCCTCCCTTCCAGGTTCTAAGGCTCAATCTTAGGGTCCCGATAAGCAGTAGATTTTCTCTAGACAGAAGTGCAGAGTTCTGTGGTGAGCCTTCTATAAATCAGAAGGTCTAGTTAATTCAGTCATCTATCATTATTATGTTTTGCTCTACTGGGGCCCTTGTCCCAATTTTCAGACAGTTGGGTTTATGCCTGTAGTAGAGATTTTGCAGACTGAGTCAGATAAAACTCAGATGTTTTGAATTGCAGTTTTCATTAAGATTTGAATTCAGATTTAATGACCATGATTCCGTTTCATTATGTATTTCCACATTTTCTTTTTCATATGAGGGCAGTGTATGTTATTACAAGTTAGAAGGGCGTCTGGGCCTTCATAGTTTGGGATGCTCATCACGGCTAGGGCCCCGATTCGGGTCATGACAATCAGTGTTTGGATGGCCCGTACATCAAGAATGATGGTGTGTTTAAGGATATCAGATGCATACTTTCTTTAGCTTAGGAAGAGACTATCCTTATCACGGTGGACTTCAATGTAAAGAAAATAGTAAAGGTTTCCCATATCTTTCATAGAAAAACATGGTTGAAGCCTGTTGATGAGCATAGATAGACGCAAAAAATCAGTCCCGATTAGAATTATATCAACAACTTAGAGGAGAAGTAAAATAGTATATTTTGATGTGAATCATAAATAAGGATGGGTTATCTTTACTACATAATAATCAAAAATAAAGTAAATAGGAACTAAAAAACATGCTTTAGGAGCTTGCTTTAGGCCAAAAGGTCCTTTTTTAGCAAACAAATTTGATTCGGGAAAATATGTTCTTTGAAACCTGGTGGTTGTTCCATATATACAGTTTCCTGAGATCCCTATGTGAAAATGTATTTTTGACATAGAGCTATTTAATTTTCCATTTTAGTGTGGTTGGAATGGCTAAAACAAGTCAGATTGTCATATCCTTTACCACTAGACTAAAGATGTCATCAAAGTTGACACCTTCTATTTAATTATATTCGTTTGCAAGTTGAGACAGGGGCATTTCTTTTTGACAACACCACTGCTTGGCAGTCGTACCACGCTGCACAACTTTACCCACATACATGCTAAACAGTCTAAGTATAATAGATTAGGTTTGCAGAAATGTAAAGTACTTAATAATGTACAGGAAACAAGTTCCAAACCTTATTATTCTCTCAGAATTACAAAGGATAATGTCACACGATTTGTACAAAGGCATACAATAACTCTCACTACCTTGTACAATTTCCAGTAACCATTAAATAAACTGCACGTGGGCAGTTACAATAGTTACATCTAACGACACCTGGCAACATGCCATTGGACATGGATGCATGCTTATCACATGACTCAACAGCCTGATCTAGGCATTCAAATACATTCTGAAAAGAACACATGTTTATAACATTCAAAATTCAAACTTAGCAAATTCCCCATGTGACAAGCACATGGGCAGCCTTGCCCCTTTAGCCAATTTTGCCAATGTTCAACACTTAGCGAATTTCCAGCTTTTCCAACACTTGATCATTTCATCTTTGTCTTGTCAGGCTTCTCAGTCATGCCTTGCCTTTCCAGCATCATGCCTTGCCTGTGTCATGTCATTTCTTGTGCCTGCGCCATGCCACTGCCCATGCCATGCTGCTGTCTCGGCCATGTCACTGCCCAAGCCATGCCACTGCATATGCTGTGACACTGTATTGACCATGTCAATGCCCATTCCTATGCCATGCCACTGCATGTGCTATGCCAGTGCCAATGTCATGCCAATGTCATACCATGCCTATGTTACTTCCTGCATACATGCCCGCATAGGGACCATGCGCCTATCGTTGCCTCATATGCCCAAGGCTTCCTTGTATCACTCTAGCCACCTTACCCATCATCAGCTGCCTATTATTTCATAGCCACCGCAGCATCACATTGCTTACTTTAGCACATGTCAAGGACAATGTGCACCTTGACAAGGCATTATTAGCCATCATATCTTAGACTGGAGGCCTAACAAAGCAACCCCACCATATGAACTCGACTCCCTTGTCGAGGTTGTTTTTTGGTAGTCCTTAATTTTTTTGTCAAACTGCCATAATTTCTGAGCCTTCTCCAAAATAGCATCTTCTTCGCTTGAGCCTTTTCATTGAACCAGGAATTCTATCTTGGTACTCCTTTTGCTGTTCCTTATGATCCGATGATCAAGTATCTTCTCCATCTTAGATTTACTGTTTCACACTGAAAGGAGGGGCCCTTTTGTTTTTGTTCCTACCCGAGTCTTCAGCATGATTATTATACCTTTTAAGAAAGCTGACATAAAAGGTAGGGTGAATTTTCAACCTTTCTGGCAAGTCAAATCTATAAGAAACTTCTCCAACCTTCCCTATAACTTTGAACGGGATGTTATACCTTGGTATCAGTCCCCTATGCCTCGGTTTGATCACAATATGTTTCTAGATTTGTGGAGTGAGCTTTACAAGTACTTTGTCCCCCATACTAAACTCTACCGCATGTCTATGCTAATCAACATACTTCTTCATGTATTTTTGGGGCTTCATCAAGCTGTCTTGTGCCTCAACAAGCATCTTATGCTTTTCTTTTACATATCTATAAGTAGTAGGACACTTGTTTTCACTCTTCAGCATCACCACCTCCAATGGTGTCATACGCTTCATGCCTAAGACAAGTTTAAACGGGCTCTTTTCTATTGCCGACGACCTGTGTAGATTGTAGCAAAACTGCACTGTGTCCAACAAGTCTGCCCAATTTCATTGGGTTGCTGTCACATAGTGCCTTAGATACTCTTCTAAAAAATGATTTATCCTCTTTGTTTGGCCATCAGTTTGAGGATGATTTGTTATGGAAAACTTTAGATCAGTCCCTATCATTCTAAATAATGAATTCCAAAACCTACTAGTGAACCGCACACCTCTATCACTTATGATATCACTTGGCAAATTAAAGTGCTTCACCACATTCCTATACAATAATCCTATAGCCACTTCTGATGAACAAGTGATTGGAGCAGCAATAAAAATAACATACTTTGAGAACCTATCCACCATCACTATTATGGATGTATTTCCATACACCTTAGGAAATCCATAAATATTCATAGAGACAGATAACCATGGACTTTCAGGAATAGGCAGAGGTTGTAATAAATCTACCTCTTTCATATGTTCTGTCTTGTCTCTTTGGCATACCTAAAAAGTCTTCACATATGCTTTAATATCGTCTTCCATTCTTGGCCAAAGATATACATGGGATAGCAGGTCTAATATCCACTCAACAACAAAATGACCAGCCCAAGGAGTGTTATGTGCCTCTTTCATTATGTCTTTATGCAGTCCACTACCTTGAGGTACCACGATTCCCCCTTAAAATAAAAGAGATTATCCTCGATCCAATACCTCTAAATGATCTCATCTTTCATTTGACCCATCCACTTTACATAGAGTGGGTCATTAGCAGCATAAAATTAATTCTGTCAAAAAAATCAAATTCATGTCTAGCAATAGAGTATACTGCAAATACCTCTTTTCGATTTAGTGCATCAGCAACCTGGTTGTGCGTCCCTAGTTTATACTCCCACATGAAGTCATACTCAACCAGGAATTCCTTCCATTGGGCCTGCTTTGGACTTAGCTTATTTTGCAACTTGATGAATGATGTGTTGTTTGATTACCTAGATGATTTTGTTGTGGTATATCTAGATGACATAGTCATTTATAGTTTCTCCCTAGATGAACATTTGGAACATTTAAAGTTAGTATTGTCCCGATAGATTGAGTACAAACTTTATGTCAAGATGTTAAAGTGTGAGTTTGCTAAAAAGAAAGTGAAGTTCCTTGGGCATCTAGTTAGTCAAAACAGAGTAACGATGGATCCGAAGAAGGTGCAAGTGATTGTTGAATTGCAGGCACCTAGTGGGGTCAAGGAATTGAGATCATTCTTGGGGCTGGCTAACTATTATCGCAAGTTCATTTTAGGTTACTCTAAGAAAGTTATGGTTTTGACAGATTTGCTGAAGAAAGATGTCAAGTGGGTATGGTCTGATAAGTGCGATGCAATATTTCAGATGCTAAAGGAAGCTATTGCCTCAGAATACATATTAAAGCTGCCAGATATTGAGTTACCATTTAACGTACACACTGATGGGTCGGATAAGGATATGGGGGTATGTTAGTTAGACCGTCATTCCTCTACGTCAATGTTCTAAAAGCCTTCCTATTGATTGAGTCTTGATTAGCATCTAAAATAGTTTTGGATTTTATTCCAGTGGCTCACCGTGATTTCCCTGCATTGCGGTAAAAATAACGATGGGAGTCTCACCGCATCGTCATAGAGGCTAATTCAATATTTGTCGATTTCTAGAAACTCCCAGCGATTGCACCGTATCCCAACGAGCCCCAAATGGCTGATATCACAATCCATTGAGTCATAGCGATTACACCACGTCACGGTGCGTATCGTGATAACCCACTCAGCACATCGCGGTAAGCCTCAAAAATAGGATTTTGTTCAGCAACTTTTATGTTCGAGGGCAGTCTCATCTTTTTCCTACCACTCCAAATCATATTAATTGATGATTAAATCAATTTTAGGGAAGAGTATGCCCATTTTTCACTCAAACTTCTCAAGAACAAAAGCCCTGATATCTCTTTTAAAGATCAAGAGCCCTTACTCTAAGTTCAAGAATTCAAGAAGAGTGTCAAGATTGGAGTTTCAATTCTCTAATTAAAACTACTTAAGGTACGTGGGGTTGTTCTTAAAACTCTATGGACATAAATTATGGTTTTATCAATCTTTGAAAGCATGTCATGATGTTTATAAAAAGGGTTTGAATAATTATTTTTAACAACCAAATAATGGAAACCATTTTTATTAATATATGTATATCTATTATTTTGGTCTTGAGGCCTCCCCTTGAAATTGATTTTTATACGTATATATGTAGGTATGCGTTTTAAGTTTATAAAGATTAAATTGAGAGCATAGATGAATAAATCCCTCTCGTGTTGCATTACTTCTTGACTTCACATGTTAAGTGTTGTGAAATTGCATGATTGAAAGTATAAGATAAGTGTTTTAAATATTGTTATGAACTTGATCTTGTCTATGAACTGAAGAGATAGTGTTTTCGTATCTTATAAGTTTTTTATGGTTTATAAATGTTAAAAAATATTATTGAAAGAATTCCATGGTTTATTACAAGAAAAGTGACCACCACGTGTTTCTGAATTGAAGTTGAGGATCTTTGCCTATGTTTTCATGAATTTCACTATGTGCATATTCATATACTATTTGAATAGTTTAGTGGTCTGAAAATAATGTTTTGAAAGAAAAGGTTGTAACATGATAATATATTTCTTAGAGATACGACTTGCAAGTCACCAGTATGACGATACCACATAAATGAGTGCCCTAATAGAGAAGAGTTTTAGCTTTGATTTCAGAGAATACATGTCTTAAAAGAGTTAAAAATGGACTTAAAGAGGGTTAGGTGGTTGCCCGAATAAGGCTTGAGTTCAAATAACTCCTAGCCCAAAATTATTTTTTACCGATATGGGTTTTATTATATCTCGAAGAGGAATCATATGCTGGCCTAGAGCCCTATGGCGTATCAGAAATAGAGAGTCCAATTCTTGCATCAAACTTGAGTTGGGGGTTGGCAGCCGAGTGAAGGGAAGATTCCATATAGCCTATGGAATTTTAGAGTTGTAGGGTTTACCACCTAGCTCAGAAGTAATACAAAGCATAAAGTTTCATTTACAAGATTGTTTTAAAAGTATACGAGATGGCCCATGTATTTTGAACTGTTTCATGCATAATGTTTTATGACTTACTCCCACCTATGTTATATATGTATAAATTCATTATCTTGGATTTCTCTGCATAATAGTACACTTGTATTGACCCCCTATATTTCAGGGTCTAAGGCTCAGACTAGAGGTCCTGCTAAGCTATAGAGTTTTTCAGACAAAAGTAAAGTGTGCAGTTGGTGAGCCTTCTCTATTTCGGTAGGCCTATTCCTTTCCAGATACTTGTTATTTACCTTGGTTTAGGTCCACTGTAGGCCTTGTCCTAGTTTTAGATAGTTTGACAATTTCAAATGTAATAAAGATTTTGCAGACTAGAACAAATGTTGTTTAGTTGTTGATTTACTTATTTCCAAAATGTTAAACCAAATTTAGAGTATGACCATGATTCTATTTTCTATATTCTGAATCTTTTATTTATTATTATGAATAGTGTTCATGAATACCGGATAGGAAGGAACGCTCGAGCCTATACGGTTTGCGATGCTCATCGTGGCTAGGCTCCCAACTCGAGTCGTGACAAAATTGGTATCAGAGCATGGTTCATGGTCTTAGGATGTCTGCAAAATCGTGTTTAGTAGAGTCTTATTTATGGTTGTATTTTACACCACACTTATAATCAGGAGGCTACCAGGCATTTAGGAGTTGTTTCCCATTTTTTCATACTCTAGTTCGTGCTATAGAGTCATTCAAAAGAAATTTAACCAAGTTCATTCCTCGTTCTAATTTCATGGGTCATGCCTTATTTTTTAGGCGATATATGTCTAAGAGTCTAGCTCCCTTAGCGATGTGGTTCACTCTGATTTAGTTATCCTGAAAAGTTATGAATTTGCACAAGGATTTGAGAGGAGTCCATGAGTAGTTTAAAGTGTGATTATTGAAGAATATACCCCCATCCGCATCAGTCGTGTGGTTGAGCCTGAGTTATAGAGTGTATTCAGTCTCTTTTAAAAAATTCTTATTGCAGATGACAGGTTTAAAGATAATGATATGTAGAATAATGTTGGAACTATATTTCTACCCGAGTAGTAGTGTATGTTAAAGAGTCATGACCCATTGGTAGTGAGATGGGCCAAAAAATTGGTGATATAAAGTCACAAGGTTAGAAGTCAGAGTGAGGGTGACTTTTGCATAAATAAATAGATTTAGTTGTATAATTGTGGATTGAGGAGTGGGTTGCCATTTTATAGTGATAGACTAATGTGCAAGAATATTTGTAGATTGTATGGTAGTCTGTGAAGGAAGATACAAGATATGATTATTATTTATTTAGAATAGGGAAGGATCATAGAATGGATTGTTATGGTGGTTGTAGCAATCATTTATAGGCTATGAATGGAAAGGGGTAAATTAGTTAATAAGTTTTAAGTAGAGACTCATTAGTATTTATTGAATTTTGAAGATCATTGTGATGTGAGATTAGGTAAGTAAGTATGATGTGAGAAATTAGAATATGTTGATAAGATTGAAATGGGTTATATTGCAAGATTAAGATCGAATAAACTAATCATGTGACTTTACCCCCCATTTGATGGTCTTTTTCTTTAAGTAGTATTAAATTAGTACTTAATGTGAGAGGTTATGTAGTGGATTTTGAATTGTAATAGAGAGGTTATGGAAGGGTTGTCATTGTAGGTAGTAGTTAAGTGAAGTGAAGTACTTGGGTTGATTTCCCAATTTGATGGACTAGTGTAGTATGTGGCATGCTTTACCAGTGCTATGTAATTGAGGGTAGACAACAAGCTTGAACTTTAGTCATGGAGTTTATGTGTAGAGTGTAGTGGTGAGAATAATAGCTTAAGATTAATTATGTATGTTTTGTGGAGTAATTAGTAGGCTTGATGTGATGTTTGAAATGACCTAGGTTGATGATTTATAAAAAGTTTAAGCGGTCATCGTGAGGTATATGTGTACATGAGGACTAGTGTTAAAATTATGAATTGCAATTGAATCAAGAAATGGATTAGAAATTGAGAATATGGGAATAAGTTGAACGCCTGGTAGCAGATTGCTAAATAAAGTTTTATGTGTATAAGTTTTAGTGTACCTAAATTTAATTGTTGAATCTTGTAGTATGGAAAAGTCTGGGAAGATGTTGTATGGTGCTCTCTATAGTTGAATTGAGGAAAAAATAGGTAGGGAATGTGAGCCTTGGGTATGGTTTTACAAATTTTTGTGAAGTTGTAGGTTATGTGATTAGAGGTGCAATAATAGTATTCTAAGGTATTAAAGATGGAGCGTTAAGTAGTTAGAAGTGTGGGTGTCTATGCCTATGAAAATGTTAGTCGTAAGTTGATGACTTTGGGAGTTAGAAGAAATTACAATTAGTGTCCCTGAAAGGGGATGTCCTAGAAAATAATTTAGTGTCTTTGTATTAGAGACTAATGAGAAGAGTTTGTGTCCATGTATATACTGATACCCCTTTTGTAATAAGAAGTGTGGATGTGTGTGCACATAAGAGTGGGAGTTGTAGTGTGATCTCTATAGAGGCTAGCAGAAGTTAAGAGTAGCATTTATAGAAAAATAAGGCCTTCAGAGTATAGTTCTTCAAGGAGAGTTTAGAGTTTAGGTGTTTGGTGATATCTCTTTTATGTTGAGAGTTGTGGCTATAGATTTGATAAGGGGATATGCCTGTAAGTCTAGGATTGTGACTATGATCTAAGGGGGGGATGGGGAATTAATTTAGTCCCAAATTTTCTCAATGTGTTGTAGGGAGGAGTCATGATAAATCTATTCCTACTCAACCATACTCCTCCTACTTCCATCTTAGAGATTATTCTGCTAATGTTCTACGTCATGTGTTCAAGTCATGCCTATGCCTATGGTTCGAGTTATCTATGGACTTATATTTATGATATGAGCTCCAAACTAAAAGCAATTATCCCTCTCAATAATCCAGTTTTTCATGTATTCAAGCCATATGTTATGTTGTTCATGATCCATGAAAATCTATATCTCTCAGCATACTTGGTCCTAAGAAAATATGTTTCTATAAATCACCGATTCATCCTATGTTGGGTTTAGCCAAAATGATATAGTTTATGCAAACTCATGGCAAATCTTAGTTCCTTAAATAAGGAGCAATCGCTTCAAGCGGAAATCTTTGTCTTAGTCGTAATGTAACACCCCATAACATTCCCAACTCAATACCACTCTTGGTTATGTGTATGGAGAGCTAAAAACCTAAAAATTTTCTAATTGTTAAAAGACTTAGGCATGTTTGGATGATCAAAACAATGGGACAACACAATGTCGATGCGTCACTTCATGAACTAGGTGCCTAATTTGTCTTATTGATTTCTGAGTCCAAGAGGGTAATTCAGTCTTTTTCCCATATTTTATCTTGATATATGGACCAATGTTTTCTCAGTATGCTCTATCCTAAGAATTCATGTTGTATTGTGTTTCTCCCGAACGACTCTCTACTTATGAACCAGATACTTGATATAGAAAGTACTTCATGATGGTGTCATATCTTCACCTTATGTCCTACCTTGATATTGTTCAATAGGTATGGGTTATAATCTAGTAGTGTTTCTCTAATTCATGATGATTGTGCTCGGGTCCCTCAATGATCCTCCATATGTTAGTGTGACGGTAGATGTGGAAGCGTAGTAATGTAGTTAGTAATCCTTGAATTAAAACCTGAGAGTGTGTAACGATAGTGATAAGGTGAAGCAATATTCTTAATGGGATGTAAAGTACAGGGTCCTATAGTTTAAGTTATCATCTTTTTACTATAAGTTTGGCTTCAACATAGCAGTAATAAGTAGTGAGACTCAAAATCTTTTGGCTAGATGTGTGATTGGAGAATTGTAAGTTGATGAGTGTGAAGTATGCTATTTATTATTTGGGGTGTAGACAATTAATACCTCTAAGTTTAAGTCTATTCGTGGTACCTTGTACGGTAGAAAATGCTTCTAATCCTATCTTTTGCGAAATCTTATTTCATTTTTAGTACCAATATAAATCGGTCTATGATCATCGAATAAACCCCTGCCTTATGTTGTCATGATTATGATTCATAGAACTCATGTGCAAGATCATCCCTATGTAGAATCTCATTATCCCATGTTTCGTGCTTTCATGTTTCATTAGGGGTTATCATGAAGCTCGTTTGATGCCTTTGCTTATTTTCTTGGGGGAAAATGTTCAATGGAATGTTTAGCTCTTTATTCTTCACTTATAGAGTTTCAAAAAGTCCCTACCCATCATTTGGGGACAAATGATCCCAAGGGGGAGAAAATGTAATACCCCGCATTTTTGAGCTAAAATGTAGACCGCCATTCCTACGCGTCAATGTTCCAAAAACCTTCCTATTGATTGAGTCTTGATGAGCATCTTAAATTGTTTGGATTTTATTCCAATGGCTCACTGCGATTGCCACACGTCGTGATGAGAATAATGATGGGAGCCTCACCGCATCGCGATGGAGGCCATTCAGTATTTGTCGATTTCCAGAAACTCACCTTGATTGCACCGCGTCACGTTGAGCCCCAAAATGGCCGATTTCACATTACAGTGAGTCATCGCGATTACACCACATTGCGGTGGGTATAGCGATGACCTACTTAGCGCGTCGCAGTAAGCCTTAAAAATGGGATTTTGTTCAGCAACTTTTAAGTTTGAGGGCATTCTCATCTTTTCCCTACCACTCCAAATCGTATTAACTGATCATTAAACTATTTTTATGGCAATGTATGCCTATTTTTCACTCAAACTTCTCAAGAACAAAAGCCCTAATCTCTCTTTCAAAGATCAAGAGCCCTACTCTAAGTTCAAGAATTCAAGAAGACTGTCAAGATCAAAGTTTTAATCCTCAAATTAAAACTACTTAAGGTACGTGGGGTTGTCCTTAAAACTCTATGAGCATAATTTATGGCTTTATCAATCTTTGAAAGCATGCCATGTTTTTTATAACAAGGGTTTGAATAATTGTTTTGAACAGCCAAAGCCAAATAATGGAAACCTTTTTATTGATATATGTATATATATTGTTTTGGTCCTGAGGACTCTCCTTGAAATTGATTTTTATATGTATATATGTAAGTATGCATTTTTAGTTTATAAAGATTAAATTGAGAGCATGGATGACTAAACCCCTCTCATGTTGCATTACTTCTTGACTTTCATATGTTAAGTGTTGTGAAATTGCATGATTAAAAGTATAAGATAAGTGTTTCAAATATTTTTATGAACTTGATCTTGTCTGTGAACTGAAGAGACAGTGTTTGTGTATCTTATAAGTGTTTTATGGTTTATAAATGTTAAAGAGGATTATTTAAAGAATTCCATAGTTTATTACAAGAAAAGTGACCATCACATGTTTGTGAATTGAATTTGAGAATCTTTGCCTATGTTTTCATACATTTCATGTTGTGCATCTTCACATATTATTTGAATAGTTTGGTGGTCTGAAAATAATGTTTTGAAAGAGAAGGTTGTAATATGATAATGTATGGCTTAGAGATACGACTTGCAAGTCAACGGTATGACGATACCCGCATAAATGAATGCCATAACAGAGTAAGAGTTTCAGATTTGATTTTAGAGAATACATGTCTTAAAAGAGTTAAAAATGGGCTTAAAAAGGGTTAGGTGGTTACTCGAAGAAGGCTTGAGCGCAAATAACTCCTAGCTCAAAATTGTGTTTTGCCGATACGGGTTTCATTATGTCCCCAATAGGGATCATATGCTAGCCTAGTGCCCAATGGCATATTAGAGACACAGACTCCAACTCTTGCAGCAAACTTGAGTTTAGGGCTTGGCTGCCGAGTCAAGGGCAGATTCCATGTAGCCCGTGGAATTTCAGAGTTGTAGGGTATACCACCTACCTCTGAAGTAATACAAAGCATAGAGTTTCATTTACAAGATTCTTTTAAAAGCATTCAAGATGGCCAATGTATTTTAAACTATTTTATTTTTAATGTTTTATGACTTGCTCTCACGTATGTTATATATGTATAAATTCATTATTTTGGATTGCTCTACGTACCAGTACAATTGTATTGATCCCCTATATTTCAAGGTATGAGGCTTATTGTAGAGGTCCTGCTAAGCCATGGAGTTTTTCAAAAAGAAGTGAAGTGGGCAGTTGGTGAGCCTTCTCTATTCCTAAAGGCCTATTCCTTTCTAGATACTAGTTATTTACCTTGGTTTAGGTCCACTGGGGTTCTTGTCTTAGTTTCAGACAGTTTGACAATTTCATATGTAATAGAGATTTCGCAGACTGGAACAGATGTTGTTTAGTTGTTGATTTACTTATTTCTAAAATGCTAAACCAAACTCAGAGTATCACCATGATTCCATTTGTTATATTCTGCATCTTTTCTTTATTAATATGAATGGTGCTCATGAGTACCAGACAGGAAGAGGCGCCCGAGCCTATACAGTTCAACATGCTCATCGCGGCCAGAGTCCCGACTTGGGTCATGACATCAAGCCTTGAAGCATTTAATAGATCCATTTGACCTAATTTTAGTCTTGTAAACCTATCGTGAGCCAACAACATTCATATAGGATTGATGTGGAACCAACATCCAAGTCTTGTTTAATTTCAGTGCATTTAGGTTTTCATGCATGACAGCTGACCAAGGAGGCTTTGACAAAGTTGTTTTAATGGACTTTGGTTCAACAATATCTATATGAATAGAAGTTAAGACGAGAGTGTGAAATATAGGATTAGATATGGCATGATTTTTTCTTTCTTGTTAGCATGGGATGGGTATTATTAGTGGGTTGTTCGATGAGGACTTGATCATGAACATTAACAGGTTGTTCAAGTCTAATAGCCCATATTTTTGAGCTAGTCTTTGAACCATCATTCCTATGTGTGTAAACTCTAATCCCCTGAGTTATATTTGAATATATGTCATTATCATTAGTCTAGTGTGAAGAGTGCTAATGAGGTGGAAAAATACTCATAGGAATCACTTAGAGCAAAGTTGAGCTAAGAGCCTTTGATTGGGCCAAATATTTATATTTGATTCTACAAGGGTCAGCTTTGAACGTGTATACTCTTTACATGTGAGGTATTTTGCATTTCAAGAACCACCAAAATATAGATAATTGAATTATCTTTCCAAATATACCAATTTTTCCTTAATCTAATATCCGAGCAAAAAGTTATGACCATTTTTTGCTAGAAATAGTAAGTATAACACCCCGTACTTTTAATGCTCAAATAATGCATTCAAAATGACCTTTGGGACCCCTATTTTGATGGTAAATCATTATTAGATGTTATGGGTTATGTTGGGGGTGTTTTTGGACGTTAGAATTAGGTGTCCATCGCCAAATAGACCCTCTTCTATGGCCGTGCATCGCATGACAAATGACAATAGCTACTGGATGGGGTGTACTTTTGGTGTCCACCACACACCCTCAGGTGTGATTTTGGTGTGCGCCACCCACCCTCAGGTGTGCTTTGGCTGTGCACTATCCAGCAAAAGCCAAGTGTTAAAATTGCTCAATTTTAACTTAGTTAAGGGTGTTGAGGTCTTTTCACACCCGTAACCCATTTTTAATCATTCTCAAATGAATTCAGGGGCTTTAAAACATGTTATTGCCCACTTTTCATGATATTAACTCACATAAACCCTTCCCCTTTTTTCAATAACAAAATTCAAGCTTCTTCCCTCAAGAACTAAAGAATTTAAGTTCCAATTTCATGTTTTTCTTCAATGATTCAAGTAATTGAGGTATGTGAGGCATTCATCAATGGGTTTCTTCTACCCATTGAGCCCCAAAATCCTATTTTTTTATCTTAATTATAAATTGTATCCTATCAGATTGGGATATGTCGTAGCTACCTCCCACAGTCTTAGTGTGGTATTTAGAGTAGGTCAATTTATGTTTGCATGACCTAGTGTAAAAATATTAGTTATTCAATTATACAGATCTCAGTTATTCAGTTACGCAGATAACACTAATTCAGTCATTCAGATTACCGATTATTTTAGTACACGATTATGCTTGGTCATATATCCTCAGTTTTAAATGTTCATGTTTTTATGCTCAGTATTCATACATGATTATCAATACAGTTCTTACAACATGTTCAGCTTTACATGAGATTTACATACAATATTCATGTTTCTACTGCTTTCCAGCTTATAGAATTGTTTTCACCTTATGAACTTATAAATTTCACAATGACTTAACATTTTTATGTACAACTATGTTTTAAATGTATGTTTCAGTAAATAACGTATACTCTCAATTTTAAAGCATGTTTTACATATTTCTATGATTTAGTGCATGTCTCCATATACTCGGTACATTCCAATGTACTGACCACATATATGTAATTGTGGCTACATTCCTTTATAATATAGGTACCAGATGTAGTCCACACACCAGGGTTAGATAGTTCTCAGCATTCAGCCAACACATGATGAGTTCCCTTATCCCGGGGACTCCAGTCTATTGATGTTCATGTGTTATATTTCAAAATCCATATGCATTGATTAGTGCTAGTGGAGATATGCCATATCTATCTATAGTCAGTATGGTAGAGGCTTCATAGATAGTCATTCAGGGTCATGATATGGAATTCAAGTTCTTTCTTCAGTTTTATCATGTTGTAAACTTTATCACTATTACACTAATTTGGATTTTCTCATGATTATGTTTTCGCATAGCAAATTTATCTATTATGTACATTTTAAATTAGTTGCTCAAGTATCATGCCAGTTTATATGTTAGCTTGAGATCACTTATGGTTCTATGCACCATGTTATGATTGGGGTTAGCCTCGGGTTGTGACATCAGGCTGTTATGATTTGCCCTAAATTTCCTAGTTTACCTGATTTTCTTCCATAATTAGAGTTATTTTTCTTGGTGAAAAAAGTTTCCTTGTTGGAAAAGATATCTTCCCTATTAGGTTTCTTCTTTTTAGAGCAAGAGTTTTGTAGTTCTATAAATAGAAGATCTCTCTTCTCAAGGTATGACACAATAGTATCTACAATGTACTCATTTAAAGAGTCCTATTTAGAATGAGATTTTTCGCAATAGATTTTAAACTTTTTTATTTAGTTTTCAATATGTAGGCTTCGTAGCCAATTATATCAAATAATATGTGATTTTATTATATTTTTCTTTGTCGTCTAAAATATCATCTTCATGATTTGCAACTAATAGCTTCTGTATGACACCTTCTCGATTTCGAATCCACCAAATGGTATCAGAGTCTACTGTTCAAAGGTTCAACTGTTTGATGAAAGATATTAAAGACAGGTTCTAAGTGATTTCAAATCAAGATGCAACCAATTTGATAATAATGAAGATTTTTATCCAACTACATATGGAGAAAAGTTTCAATCTTATTTTCAATATTGTTGCTGCTGTATCTTTAAAAATAAAAATAAAAAATAAATTTTTAACCAATTTTTAAGCATGATATTTTAAACCAACCATAATATTTTAAACCTTATTTTTAACCATGGAAAGAAGCAATGATTTATGAAGATTATGTGAAGAAGAAGATCAAGATTGATTTGCCAGAAAATTCATGGCAAGGTGAGATTTATTAGGATTTTCCCTGAATTTCCTACTTTACTAGATTTTGGGTGGTAAGTCGACAAAAAGGTTGATATCGGGAATGTTGGATAGATCAATGTAACACCCAATATATTCGGGCTAGAGTTTGAACCATCCTTCTTGTGTATACAGACCTGAACCCAAGGTTTTCTACTTAGAAATAAGTGTGTATAATGATTCTTTAAGGTGGAAACATCTTTGGAGATGGATTGAAGTCTTAAAATCTCCTAGCTCAAAGTTAAGTTGAGCATTTTCCTTTCTATTGAATTTTAGCATACGATTGTTTCTTGGGTCAACTTCCAATGAGCATTACTCCTAGAAAATAATGAGTTACGTATACCATTATATATAAAATTAAAGCTCTTCGAGTCCTCATTCTACAGGAACTTACCATTTATCGGTACGAGTTTTGAATCAAAAGTTAGGTGTGTTTTAGGGAGACATAGTCCAGGGTACGTGATTGGGATCGTGAGGAAATGTTGGTGCATCGCATTTGGGTTGCCAGGAAAAGATTTTTCTTCACATTTGGGTCTGAATCGCAAACCTTCTTTTCCAAATGTTAAAGCACATTTTTTACACTTTAAATTAAGGGCTAGATGGTCCTTTCAGCCCCCAAAACTCCCCCAATCCATCGTAAAATCCTAAAATCATCCCAATACAAATTGGACGGCCCCAAACCCTCATTCTTTTCCTCTCAAGATCACCAAGGAGGGATTTATATATTCTAAAGCTTGATGATTCTAAACTCAAGGTTATTCTTTGATTTTTCTCTATCAAAGGTATGTAGAACTATCCTACTATTCATGGACTTGAAAAATATGTTTTATAATACTCTAGATGGTGTTTATTGTACATGGTATGGATTTTGAAATGTTTTGAAGTGCATGCATCATGAACCCTTCTTATAAATAAAATTATGGGTTTACTATGTGGGTTTTCCATAAACTTAATTATTCTCATGTGTATCTATGCTTTGAGTTTTGAGATGTGATTTAAGAGTATTATATAACAAATTCACTCTCTGATGATAAAATCCATTGTATTAACTTATTTTGGGTTGTTCAAATGGATGTTTAAAAGCTTGAGTTTAAATATTTTACTATCATTTATGGGTTGACATTGTTTTATGATGCAATGAGAGGGAGTTTTCTTAGTTTTTAAATGCTCTTTCTGATAAACGGAAGAATTACATGTGATTCATGAAAGAGATGACCACCATAGGTTAAAGTCTTAAAAAGAAAGTGTTTTGCATAAGTTTCATAAGTTATTTGAAATAATAACTCTGATGTGATGTTTAAATTTTAGGGTGGTCATTAATATGCTTTTGAATAAGAAAAGCTATGGATATGACATGACACAATATGATATGGCTTGCAAGTCTGGGTAGGACGATAGACTATTATAAATTGATACCAGCGAAATGGCCATCTATGGTTTTCAAGACGTCATTGGATTCCAATGCATAAAGACTCAAGACTTGGTCACCTCGAGGACACAAGAACATACATGGAGGACCCGTTTGAGCATGACATAAGGTAAACTCGTGTGTGGAAGATTGCGTAGGGGCTTACCTTTGATGCCAACCCGACACTACAAGTGTTGAAGAATGAACCTACAGTTGTGGAGCATTGAATAAGAACCCTTCATTAAGGGTGTTTTGGGGATCACACTTTATTAGAAAGACACTTCATGGCCACCCCTTTCATTAAGGGTATTGTGGTCATTTTTGTTATGTAATAAACTAGCCTCTATATAGTCTTCTATTAAGTCATTTTCTCTGGAGTTTGGGAAGGATAAATATGTGAAAGAATTCTTCCATCTTTTAGATTTTAACACCCTTAGTGTATGGCTTGGATAAGCCATTAGTGTAGGGCTTGGAAAAAACAATATTGTTCTTTGCATGGAAACGGTGGATCTTGAGGTGAGTTGATTCCCTTGGCGGTCACCATAAGAACTTGGTAATTGTTAACTTGTTCTGTTGAGTTTTTTGAGTTTTGATACACTCTTTAGTTGCTACCTAATGGGTTCTCTTTGTGTCAAGTTAGCTATCTTTTACTCTTTTTAAGTTTATGTTTGCTTCTCGTATCGTGTTGTTGTTTTGTAGTTAAGGGTAAAGGCTTGTGATTGTGGGTTGTTTGCAGACTGTCTTGGTGTTGTAGATACCATTTGGTATCATTTGGTATCAGAGCATAGCTTGATCTTGTTCCTAAAAGATCAAATTTTTGGCTAGCCCACTTGAAAAAAAAAAGAGGTGTTGAAAAACTCAAAAAACTCAAAAATAGTAATCTGTCCACGTTTTTTGTTTTCAGGCCGATTTGAAGCCTAGTTTTCTCGTATTCTTTAGTATGTTTTGTTTTTTCTAGTGTTAGTCTCTTCTTCACTAACAGTTATAGAGTCTAGATCTAAATTTTGAGTCATTTCCAAGTTGTTCTTGAACTTTGAAGGTTGCTGTTTTTTGAGCATTGGTGGCTTGAAAGAGTGTCGTTGAGATTATGGGTTTAAAATGTTTTGTTGATTTTGTTGAGGGTTGGATCTTGAAAAATTTATTGTTGATGTGTGGGATCCAACTTGAACCATAGAACTCCAAGATTCAAAAGTTGTGTTATTGGTGTTATTCACCATCTTCTTATTTTGTTGAAGAGAAAATGGTTGTTTAATCTTAAAAATTGAAGAAAGAGAGTGTGTCTTGTTGTTAGTATTGAAATACAGAACTCTAAGACTCCCAAAGCAGAAAGGGGACAAAAGGGTTTCAAAAGTTGTCTTGCCAAAAGGAAGAAAGTCCACCTACCAAGACTTGCAAAAAGGGAAAGAGCCAAAAGTCTTTCAAAAAGGTGTTTAGCCAAAAAGGTGCAAAAAAGCCAAACACTTTTTGAACTTGAAAAAAGGGCTCCAAAGTCTTGTTTTAACCCTCCCCTAGCCGAAATTTTGACAATTTCCCACTTGGAATTTGATCAATACAATTTGAAGACAAGAAAATTTCTCAAACTTTCAACTATTTTAATGTCCAATAGGAGGTTGCCACATCATCACCCTAAAAAATGACCCTTATGCTCAAAATTTCAGATTTTTAAGTTCATTTCTTGTTTCTTTATTTTCAATTTTCTTGATCCTAGTACTAATAGACAAACTAGTAATCACCTACTAGGTTGTTAATTAGTTTTTGAATACGTTTCTTTCGTGTCTTAGTTATTTGTGTGCTTTTCTTGTTTGTAACTCATAGTAACTTCTTTGTTTCAAGTTCGTAAGTGAATTTTATTTTGCATCTTGAATTAATTAAAACAAGAATCCATTCCGGCCGTCAAGTAGGATTGACATTTTATTGCCTACCGGAATATAAGCAACTTTCAATATTCGCCGCTCCAATTATGAGAATCACAAAGGTGAGTGTATCGAGTGTTGGTAAGGTTACTACTAATCTTGTTTGTTTTATTTTTTTGTTGTTGTCTGTTTTTTTTTGGTTAGGTACCATGGCTGCCCATAATTTTAAGGCCACGTGTAATCGCATCCATGACGATCTTGAAGATATGCAACGGCACATTGAAATTATACGCCAATTGTTACCCAAACTCTTCCCTCAAAATCCAATTGTCCAAACAACTTGCGATGAGAGATTCCCGAAGAAAGTTGCTACCCAAGTTTGTGATAGACTTTCACACCGAGGTAAAGATGAACACACTCATGAACGTCAAGGTAAAATAACTAACTCTTACAATTCTGTACATGCGAATAATAATTGTGTGGATAGTGGCCCATTGAGTGTGAGTTGTATCTTGCCTATATGTGAGTCTATTGTTTCTTTGCCACTTGATGATGATGTACTTGTTGTGAGTGTGGATACACTAGTTGATCCTATTGATGACCGAATTGACCCTTCTTGTAGGATCAATTTATGTCCACCTAGTGTTGAATGGAAGTACATCATCTTGTGAAATTTATATTGATCAACTTTTGTGTGAAAATATCTCAACACTCGAGGATGTGTGTGATGTGATTAATGAATCTCAAGTGTCTGATGATGTTGAAAATATTTATCAAAGAAATAGGAGTGAACCCGTGAGCTTGCCCTTTGATTCTAATATTTTCTTGGATCATAGGGATAATCATGTGCTTCAAACATCTTTAAAACTTGATAATGAACTTTTAGAGTGTGAACTTACTTCTTCTAAATCTGTCCGCGGAATAGATCATGCTCTTTTTAGGTATAATGTCTTGTTTGAAGATGGTAAAATCACTCCCAATGAACCTACTAGTGAGAATGATTGTATAGCTTATCTTAAAGTCTATAGCCTATATGCTAACACACTATGGTGTGACAACATTCCTCCTAAAGATAGAAATCTCTTTTTGCAAGATGAGAGTACTCTTAAGGGTAAGGAATGTATAGTCCTTCTAGACAACCTAAATGTGCATCCTTGCTTGACACACTTTTGCTTAAATTTCATGAATCCTAACTTGTGAATGCCAAGTTGTCTATTTGTTTAAAGAAAAGAGAGTGCATGTGCTTATATGCTTTAACTTAACCCGTGCATGTCTTTATAGTTGATTCTTTCCTATACTACCTTTTTTCCTATGATGACATCCATGATAGTTTTGGGTTTGCATTAAGTAGAGGTATAGGTTTTATTGATTGACCCACTTGTTTGAATGACAAAGTTATGTGGGATTGGTGGACTTTGATACCAATAGTGGCACCATATTTGATGAGGTCACTTGAAGAGGTAATGAAAAAATTGTTCTTTATGGTTCCTAAGACAAGGGTAGCCTTACTTTTTGGACTTAGTGATACCATTATAACCTTTGTAGTTTCTTTATCTCTTGATACTTGTCATAGCCATTTCCTTTGTAACATTCTTACTAAACTTTTCTTGACTAATACAAAGGATTCATGGTTATATCTTAAGTATGTACCACATTGGCATGATGATGTTATTTGTTGTACTAACCCTAACCCTTATGCCATGAGGAAGTTGTGCTTGTTTGTCCTTTCTTTAGTTTTGCAAGGTATAGATTCGAGGTCGAATCCTTTTCTAGAAAGGGAGGATGATACGAGCCAAATGGCCATCTATGCTTTTGAAGACAACATTGGATGCCAACGCATAACTACTCAAAACTTGTTCACCTCGAGGACATAAGAACATGCATGGAGGACCCATTTTGAGCATGCTATAAGGTAAACCCGTGTGTGGATGATTGCGTGGAGGCTTACCTTTGATGCCAATACGAGACTACAAGTGTTGAAGAATGACCCTACGGTTGTGGAGCATTGGAGAAGAACCCTTCATTAAGGGTGTTTTGGGGATCACACTTTGTTAGAAAGACACTTCATGGATACCCCTTTCATTAAGGGTATTGTGGTTATTTTTGTTAACTAATAAGCTAGCCTCTATATAGTCTTCTATTAAGTCATTTTCTTTGTATTTTTGGAAGGATAAATATGTGAAAGACTTCTTCTTTCTTTGAGAGTGTAACACCCTTAGTGTAGTTCTTGGATAAACCATTAGTGTAGGGCTTGGAAAAGCCAATATTGTTCTTTGCTTGGAAACGGTGGATCTTAGGTGAGTTGATTCCCTTGGAGGTCACTATAAGAACTTGGTACTTGTTAACTTGTTTTGTAGAGTTTTTAGAGTTTTGATACACTCTTTAGTTGCTACCTAATGGGTTCTCTTTGTGTCAAGTTAGCTATCTTTTACTCTTTTTAAGTTTATGTTTACTTCTCATATCATGTTGTTGTCTTGTTGTGGAGGGTAAAGGCTTGTGATTGTGGGTTGTTTGCGGACTGTTTTGGTGTTGTATATAACGTTTGATATCAGAAATGCCCTTAATAGAATAAGAGATGAATTTTTTGTTATCATGAACAGTGATTTTAAGAGGTTAAAAATGGACACTAAGAGAGCTAGATGGTTACCCAAAAAATCCATGAGGTTAGATAACACATTGCTCGAAATCGTGTTTTGTCGACACATGGTTTATGATGCCCTGAAATATAGATTATATGCTTTCTATGTGCTTTTGGCGTATCAGATAGTAGAAACTCCATCCCTTGCGGCAACTTGGGTTGAGGCTTTACCGACGAGTTAATGGCAGACCCATATAGCCCGTGGATACTAAGTTGCAGGGTGTAGCATCTAGCTCAGAATTAAAGTAAAGAGTTGATTCTATGTTTTATGAGGTTGATTGAAGCTTTTAAGTGTGACCATGAACTTTTATCTCTTTTATGCTAAATTGTTTTCAAAAATGCTATTGATTATTTTACATGAAATATATGTTAATTTTTTATTGCTCTGCATACCAATACATTTCAAGAATTGACCGTATTTGTGGCGTCTATGTTGTCTTATAATGTAGATTATAAGGCACATTCTCTTGGTCCATCATATCAGCAGAATAATTGGATATGACAGAGTGGTGATCCATCCATCTTTTTAAAGGAATTTATTCATATGTTGATTTTTTCAGTTTATGGTCCAGCCGGGGGCCTTGTGCCAACCTATACAGTTAGTATTCAATAGTGGTTTCGTAGACGAGATTTGGTTATTATATTTTCATAACACTTTCAACATGATATTATTATAATTTTTTTGGTAGTGACAATCAAGTGGCATAGAGCTGGCTACAAAATGCTTTTAAGAGGACCATGTGATAATGCCATGAGAAGATGGGTTTCTTAGAGCTGTATCACCTAGTTCCAAGGCTGCGTTATTGGATACAGAGAGGGAAGTACCAGACTATATAGGCAATGGGATATTTGACACAGCGTCAACTGAATATAGCAACTATGATTTTGAAGAGTTTTCTAGTTGTGATAATGATGAAGCATGTGGATATGCTACTGGAAGGGCCGAATATGATGTTGAAGTATCAAGAGGAATTTTCGTAGAAGGCTGCTGAACCTTATGCTCCATAAATTCACGGAACATTGAAAGATGGGAAATTTTAGAATTTCCATACAAAGCATTACTAGTTGACACTTAAGGTAAGGCAAGTTCATGAAAAATCACATGTCTTGAGATAGAAACATTCTTATTTTGAGGGTGATAGAATATCCTATAAACGCACATGGAAAGGTTTTGGGTTAGAACTTATTCTTATTCTGTCCTTTTAGGTATGGGAAACACCTGTAAAAAAAATCCATCAATGAGTTGTAGCCTGTATTTTTTCATATAACATAGAAGGGATTGCATAATCAATGTAGAGGTATGCATTATGTTAATTAAAAAGGCTGCAGTTAAAAAAGTTTTAACCTAAAGGAATAACGGAAGCTTTGCATCAAAGAGTAGAGTCAATCCCATCTCAAAAATGTGGCTATGTTTTCCTTCTGCTACCTTATTTTGTTCAGGACTATGTAGACATGAAACTTGCCTTTCAATATCATTCTGAGACAAGTATCTTATAAAATACAAACAGTTGAATTCACTAGCTCGCTCACATTCAAACAATTTAAGTTTTCTTGAAAAGTGATTCTCCAATAACTTGTGAAAGTTCATAAAAATGGCTAGATGATCAGATTTCATCTTTAGGTGATAAATCCAAGTAAATCGTGTACAATCATCAATAAATATAATAAAGTATTATATTCCTTGTGAAGAAGCAATAGGGGATGGTCCCGATAAATCACTATGTACTTGTGCTAATGGCTCAAGATTCTTTTTATTTGAGGCTTGAAAGGGTAACTTACAATGTTTTCCCATTTACCAACTACTATAAATTTAAAATCTTTCATTTCAAGTCTTAAAATCAACCATCTTATTGCTATGCATAAATTAAGAATTCCTGAATGAGGGCGTCTGAGTCATTTATGCCAAATAGTGTCTGAGTACTTCTCAACTTTCATAGTTGTCAAAGCTTTATGTATGCTTTCTTCCAGAGCGTATAAGTAATGTCTTTTGTTCCCATTTGCTAGAACTATTCCTATAGTCTTATCCTTATCCATAAACCCTCCTCAACAAATTCAAGAGAGTAGGCATTATCTTGAATCTATCTTCTAACTGAGATAAGATTCTTTTTGATATTAGGCACAAGAAAAACATCTTTTAAAAATAGGTTTGCCCCTATATATTTATTTCCTATGTGTGTGATTGGTAGTGTATCACCATTGCCCACCATAACTAGATCACTTCCATTAAATGGAGATAAATTTGTAAGAGTAGTCAAAAATTGACTATAAGTGGGGTATGGTGGTTTACCCAACATTACCATGCGAAGGGTCTTGTATTTTCTCCCATGACCTCTAGCAAAATTGATTACTTTGGTATCCTCATCCAATGGTTTGCGCATAGCCATGAGACTATCACAAATTCCCTTATATTCCTTGATATACTCGTCAATGGACCTGGGCCCTAGTTCAACAGTTTAATGTTGTTGCTTCAACTAGAAGCTCTTTATCTTTGCTTTCTTGTAGGTAGGTATCCTCAATTCAATCCCATATATGTTTTGTGGTTGAGCATCCTATAATAAGGAACATCGACTCTTTTGTTATAGTTCCAATTAGACAACTTCTAGCATGAACATCATGTTACTTCTATTCAGTAAATTTAGGATTTGGACTAATTTCTTTCTTCTCGTGGAGAGTCATCCTTAATAATTTTGTCAATTTTCAAGGTCTGCATAAGCTGAAAGATTTGTGTTCTCCAAACAATATAGTTCAAAGGTTTCAGCTTTTTGGATAGATTGAAATAAGTTGATGAAGTGGAGCTGGTGAAATGGTTAAGGTGGTATTAGAGGAAGATGCCATGATTATTTCGGGACAAAGAGAAACTTCAGGATCTTTTTAATTGACCCCATTCTCTAATACGAAGAAGAAATTAAAAGAATTAAAATGAATGAGTTAAATCTTTTCTTATGTATATTTTCACGATACATACGTGTGTATTCATACACGACAAAGGCTCATAGGCAAGTCCTACATGCTATCTATTATCATTAAACACAACTATACTGGTAGAACATGACGTGCCTACATACAAGACTTCATCTTAGGCGGGTAGGCTATACAATACTAATAAGTTACTATCATGGATTCCTAATCTATCTCTAATCAGGCTCTCTTTCCCTGTATCAATGTAAGCTTTCTCCAAACATCTTAGTGCTTGATTATGTCGCATGATGGAATAATAATCAATACTTTTAGGTTAGTATATACTTTAAGGCACACAAAATCAATAGAAAAAAGTTATGGTTCTCTCTTGGCGTAAGTTGCTAACATGCGCCACTCCATGGGAAGGAAAACCAAAGCTATAATTTCTTGAGGAACCTGTTCCACAGAGAATGGAATAAAGAGCTCCCAGCCAAGTGTAGAAGTAGTGTAGAGGGGAAATCACTTCCCTAGAGTAGAGGGGACAAGTGCAGGCCAGTCAAAAAGCAAGATTGATTTCTGAAATTAAAGCAGATATATGTCAAACTCCAGTAAATAAGAGGCCTATATGCTCCTACAAGAAAAAACCAGAGAAGAAGTTGACAGTAGAAGAGAAAACATAGATAGCAAAGTGGTTAAAAGCAACAGAAACGAGAATTTCGTGGGCTAATCAAGTTGAACAAACAGAGAAAGCGCAAACAGAGGAAGTGACTAGTACTCCCACAAAGAGTGTGGCTAGTGTGTGGGATAATTTTGACGTCTCAAATTTATTGAATGCGGGATTCAAATTGGAATTCGTTCCTAATTTTCAAGATAATAAGGAAATTGGGGAGATTGATGAGGATGATATCTCCTCCGAAATTAAATACTAGAGGATTGTGGTTGTATGTTATATGTTGGGGGCAAACCACCCTTTTGCTGTGTTGAATGGTTTCATAAAGAGATTTTAGGGGGAATTTGGAATAAACAAGATTGCAATGATGAAAAATGGTATAGTGTTGGTAAGGTTTGAGTCTAATGAAGGGAATAATGAAGTAATTCAAGGGGTATATTGTCGTGACCCAAATTGGGATCCTGGCCGTGACTAGCATCCCGAACCATGAAGGCCCGGGCGCCCTTCTGTATCTGCTAATCATGCACAATATTCACAATAATATAAGAGAAATGCAGAAATAGATAAACGGAATCATGGTGAGTTCAATTTAACAATACAAAATGAAACCAATAACTATCTAGACAACCTCCATCTCAGTCTACAAAATCTCTCATACATCAGAATATAATAACTTCTCTAAAATTGGAACAAGGCCCCCAGTTGGACCTAAAACTAGAATGAAATATTAATGTTCTGAAAATAGGCCTTCCAAAATAAAGAAGGCTCACCGACTGCACACTTCTGTCTGAAAGATCTATGGCTTAGCGGGACCTCTAGACTGAGCCTCAGACCCTGAAATATAGGGGGTCAATACAAACATACTGGTACGCAAAGAAATCCAAAATAATGTATTTATATATATAACATAAGTGATAGAAATTCATAAAATATTTTACATATAATATATGAAAACACATGGGCATACTTTAAAGACCTTGAAATAATTTTTTGAAATCTTAAACCAATCTTTATGCTATTTCTGAACTAGATGGTACACCCTACAGTTTGTAATTCCACGGGCTATATGAAATCCGCCCTTGACTCTGCAGTCAATACTTCAGTCCAAGTTTGTCATAAAGATTGGGGTATCAGTATGGGGAACAACGTAAGACCATACAGCATGGTGCCATGATCCCCAATCAAATCAACATGTCATGATAGTGCACAAAAGCACAAAGCATTGGCTCCTAACCATAGTCCCAAAGTGGGACGACATAAATCAAGGTACACAAGACCACACAACATGGTACTATAACATTGTGCCAGCAAATCACGGTTTCTAGCATTGAGTCTGTCAACTCGTACTTTCTTCAAGTAACCATCTAACTCTCTTTAAGCCCATTTTTAACCTTTTATAAACATGCATCTTTCTAAATTCAAAATCTGGAAATCCGAATGAAAATCTGTATTCTATTCTATTCTGTGTTACCATGGCATTACCTGTATTGGTATCGTCATACCAAAACTTGTAAGTCATATTTCTAAGACGTACAACATTATGTTATAGTCTTCTCTTTCAACACATTATTTTCAGACCACCAAACTAGTCAAAAAATATAAGAGGATATTTATAGTGAAATTCATGAAAACAGAGTCAAGGATCCTCAATTCAATTCACAAACACATGGTAGTCAAGTGTTTTTTAATGAATCATTCACTTTTCTTTAAAATCATCACTTTCACTTACGCAATTAATAAAGACACCCTCTCTTCAAGTCATTATCAAATCCAAGTCAACAAATAATAGTAAAGACATTTATGTCATATTTCTCAATATGCAATCGAATAATTCGTAACGAGAATGGGAGTATAAATATTTATGCTCTCAAATCAAGTTTCAAACATTTAATCCACATATGAAGATATATGAACAAAAATCAAATTTAAGGGGGGAAAGGGGGGGGGGGGAAGGCCTCAGGACCAAAACTTTATCATCATTTCATAATGCATAATTGTAATTGTAAATCCAAACCCCTTTGTAAATTCATGGTTTTAAGACGTTTATTCATCAATAAAAATATCACCATTCCCATGTAGTTTTAGGAAAACCCCACTTACCTTAGTTGCAAAGAATTCACGAAGAAATTTCAAAAAGATTGGACCTTTAAGCTTAATTTCCCAAACCCTAGTTATTATTTTCTCTTGTGTTTTGGAAGATGATTTAGGAATTTTTGAGGAGTTAAAATGTTACTAATGACCTTAATTTTGTCAAAGGATGATTAGGGATGATTTTGGAGTGTACAAAGACTTGGTTGCCCTCAAAATACTTCAAAAACGAAATATCCAGGCCGTTGTGCCATGGGGTTTGTGTCGCACAATCTATGGAAAACTTTATGGTTTTGTCACACTCCCTATGGAAAAGTTTATGGCTTGAATCACAATGACTATGGCAAACTCTTTCCAGTGAACGTTTGCGGTTGTTAGGCAATGCATACCCCTTTGCAAAGACATCACTATTTGCTTGGGTGTCGTATTAATATGAAATCAGTATCGTTGAAAGTATACTTCAAATACCTTTAATTTGATATATAGTAGGCTCTGTAATCCGTTAAATACAAGAAGTTATGGTTGATGGATCTTGACTCAAGTTGAAACGTCCACTAAAACTTAATCGATAGAAATATTTTCAACTCATCTTAGAGTTAGGGGATTTTGGTTACCTCAATTCATATTCAAAGGATTTCCACACTATAGGATTGATCACCATACATATATTAACAAGGAATCATTTAGTTCGGGTCTCTATGCATAGAAACGACAGTCTAAATTCTTTCCCAAAAGTACAGAGTGTTACAGATATATCACTTCGATAAGAAGCCACTGGTAGTAAAAGCTTGGAACCCTGATATGGAATTTACAAGGACAGAGTTGCAGTTAGTGCCAATATAGGTGAAATTACCAAGCCTTGACTTCAAAGACTATAGTGTCAAAGGCATGAGTAAGATAGAAAGGTTGGTGGGGAAACCTTTGATAGTCAATTGTAACACTTAGAAGAAATTGGGACTAAATTTTGCCCGTTTACTAGTAGAGGTGCAAGTTGATGCTGACTTGCTAGGAAAAATATATTTCAACAATGAACGGGGCTATATGGTTGAACAAAAAATGGAGTATATGTGGAAGTCATCCATCTGCAAAACCTGTAATAAATATGGGCACACTGATGATGTATGTAGGAAGAATAAACTTGTGGTTGAGAAGTAAGAGAAAGCGCAGACTGAAGAAGAAGAAATAAGAGAGGGGACAAAAAAGAGGGACCCTATTGCTAAGCAAACAGTTAAGGCTAGTGTAAAGGAGGTAGGGGAAAATTAGAGGCTACAACCTATAAATAATGGTGGACAATAGAGAAAATTTCCGGGAAAGCGATGGAAAATATTGAGAACTGTCAAAGATCACACTAAGTCAGGTGGAGAAACTCAGCTGATAAACATAACCAATACTTTTTAAGTCTTAGATAGGGATAGGGGTAAAATGTAACACCCCGCATTTTTGAGCTAGAAATCGAACCACCGTTCTTACGTGCGTAAGCTCTAATTCCATGGTTTATGCTTAGATTCATGTGTCTTGATCTTTCTCCTAGTATATGAAGTTATTATGGGGTGAAAATGTTCTTAGAAATCGCCAAAAGCAAAGTTGAGCTAAGAACCTTTCAATCATCTAAAATTGGATAATCGATACTACAAGAGTCTACTTTTAATATGGATAGCACTTGATACACATAGAATTTTTCATCTCAAGACCCACCAAATCATATATAATTTAATTAGCTTTCCAACGATACCAATTTCACCAAAATCCAATAACCGAGCAAAAAGTTATGGCATTTTCTGTGTGAGGTACTACGCCGATGCAATCATGACGTGCCTCATCGAGATTGCATCGACACAAAACCAGACGCGGATATAAGGATGTTTTATGAATTATTTCAGTTTCTAATGGGTGTAGGGGCATCGAGGTCATTTCCCTTTACCCAAAATCCATCTATAACATAGAATTTCAGCCCCAAGAAGCCAAAATTGTTTATTTTTCAATTTTCCTCTCAAAATCAAAACCCTAACACCTCCCCCAACGATTTAATAATTCATTCCTAAGATCAAGAATTCCTAGAAATGGATCAAGATCCGGGCTCTATCTTTCAAATTAAACAATCTAAGGTACGTGGGGTTTATCCTAAAACTATATGGGCTTGTTGAAAAACTTGAATATGATTTAAAGATTATCAAGCGCAAAATTACAAAGTGGTTTTGTAATCCATGCCTTAATTATGCATCATGAATGTTTTAATGACATTGTTGTTTTGGCCTTTAGGTCTTTTCCCTTTAAAATTGATTTATACGTATATGTATATGTATTAAAATTTAGATTGGAGATTTTTTGAGAGCACAAATTATGAAATCCCTCTCTTGTGATGAATTTAAGATTATGATTTTATTGTGAATTGTGTGAAATGCATGATTTCTGATTTGAAATAAATTTTCTAAATATCATAGTATTGGGGCATGATTTAGAGATGATGAGAGTGAGTTACTCGATATAATTATGTTCTTGTGTTAAAGAGAAAGAATTGCATGTGATTGAGAACTTTTATATGACCACCTTGTGTATTTGAAATATTAAAAACGAGAGCTTCTTGCATGTGTTTACATGGGGTTTAAGAAAGAGTTCTTTCAATTGATTTATTGATATGGTGGTCCCAAACCTTATGTTTAAAAAAGAGATTTAATATACTATTAATGGCTTAGACACACGATTTGCAAGTAAATGGTATGATGATACCATATACATGTACGCCATAATAGAGCAAGAGTTTTTCAGAGTTTTTTTTCAGAGAATGAAATTTTTTAAAGAGTTAAAAATGGGATTTAAGAGGGTTAGGTGATTACTCGAAGAAGTCTTGAGTTCATGTAACTATTAGCCTAAAATCGTATTTTGCTGATGCAGGTATATTATTATTGTATGCTGACAACGCCCTGTGGCGTAGTAGAGATAAAGAATCTGACCCTTGGGGCAAACTTTGGTTGGGGGCTTAGTTGCCGAGTTAATGGCAGATTCTATATAGCCCGTAGAATTTTAGAGTTGTAGGGTATACCACATAGCGCAGAAGTAAAATAAAGAGTGTCACAAAGTTTAGAGATTTTATAGAGTCTTTTAAATATGCCCATGTGATTCTTACCATATTATATATTTATGACCTATTTTAAATTTCTATCATATATGTTGAGTAAAAATTATTATTTTGGATTTGCTTTGCATACTAGTGCAACTATATTGACCCCCTACTTTCCAGGGTCTGAGGCTCAATCTAGAGGTCCGACTAAGCAGTAGAGATTTTAGAGAGAAAAGACTGAGCAGTGGTGAGCCTTCTCTATTCCAGAAGGCCTATTTATTTCAGACTATGTTATTTAGTTTGATTTGGATCCACTAAGGGCACTGTCCTACATTCAGATAGTGGTCATTCTAGCATGTAGTAGAGATTTTGCATACTTGTTTAGAAGTTGTCTAGAGTTGTTGGATTTTAATTCTTTATAGTTAAACTGAGTTCAAAGTATGACCATGATTCTTTATTTATATGAATATTGTTCTTGACTACCAAATAGAGAAGGGTGTTCGGGCCTTTATGGTTTGGAAATCTCATCATGGCCATGGCCTCGGTTCGAGTCATGAAAAACTTGGTATCAGAGCATGGTTCATGGTCCCAGAGTGTCTGCAAAATCATATCTAGTAGAGTCTTGTTATGGGTGTATTGTGCACCACACTTATAATCAGGAGGCTATCGTGCATTTAGGAGTTGTTTCCCATTCTTTCATACTCTAGTTCGTGCTATTGAGTCATCCATAATAAAGTTATCTAGGATCATTCCTCGCTCTAATTTAATGGGTCATGTCTTATTATCGAGGTCATACAAGTCTAAGAGACTATCTCTCCTAGCGATGTGGTTCTCTTTGATTGAGTTATCCAGAAAAGTTACGAGATAGAACAAGGACTTGAGAGAAGTTAGTACTGCTTCAAGGTTTACTGATTCGGGTGTAAACCTTTATCTTGATAAAATTGTACTTTCCAGCCTGAGGTACGAAGTGTATTCAGTCCCCTTCAATAAAAATTCATGTTGGGGGTGTGATGTTTAAGGATCATTATATATAGCAGAATGTTGGAACTGTATTTACACCCTAGTAGCAGCGTATGTTAAAGTGTCATGACCTATTGGTAGTTAGATGGTCTAGAAGTTGGAGACATAAAGTCACAAGGTTAGTAGTTAGAGCGAGGGTGACATTTGTATAAATAAATAGTTTTAGTTGTATAATCATGGATTGAGGAGTGGGTTGCCATTGTATAGCTATAGACTTATGTGGTAGTAATATTTGTAGATCATATCATTATTATTTATTCAAAATAGAGAAGGAGCTCAAAGTGGATAGTTATGGTGGTTGTACAAATCATTCATAGGTTGTGAATGAAAAGGGGCAGGTTAGTCAATAAGTTATGCATAGAGACTCATTGGTGTTTATGGAATTTTTTGATAGTGAGAATGCATACATGGGTAAGTAAGTATGATGTGAAGAAGTGGAATATGTAGATAAGATCGTAATGGGTATGTTATAAGAGTAAGACCGATTGTCCCTATTATGTGACTTTACCCCTTGATTTTCTTTTCCTTTATAGTTGTAAGCTAGTACTGAACATGAGAAGATGTGTGGTAGATTCTAAGGTATGGTAGTAATGTTGTGGAGAGGATGAACTAGTAAGTGATAGTTAAGTTAAATGGTGTAGTTGGGCTGATTCCCCAATTTGATGGATTAGTGTAGTATATGGCATACTTCGTTGGTGGTACATGATTGACGTTAGAGTATAGGCTTGAACGTTAGACGTGAAGTGTGATGGTAAGAGTAGCAGTTTAAGATTAATGATGCATGTTTTGTTGGGATTAATTAGTAGTCTTGATGTGATGTGTGAAATGAACTAGGTTGATAATTTATGAAAAGTTTAAGTAGAAATCGTGAGGTATATGTGTACATAAGGACTAGTGGTAAAATGATTAATTGTGGTTTAATCGTTAAGTGGATAAGAACGCGAGTATATAAGAATAAGATGAACTCAGGTAGCAGGTTGTTGAATAAAGTTTTATGTGAATAAGTGTTTTGTGTACCAAGACTTAGTACTTGAATTTTGCAATAAGGAGAAGTCTGAGAAGTTGTTGTATGATGCCCTTTAGAAATAAATTGAGGAGATATAGATAGGAAATGTGCGCCTTTGGTATAGTTTCTACAGATTTTGTGAAGTTTTAGGTTATGTGATTAGAGGTGTAATGATACTATCCTAAGGAAATAGAAGATAAAGTGTTAAATGTTTAGAAGTGTGGGTGTCTATGCCCATGAAGATATTAGTCGTAAGTTGATGACTTCGGGAATTAAAAGAAATTATGATTAGCGTCCCTGAAAGGGGATGTCTTAGGAAATAATTGTGTCTTTGTATTAGAGACTAATGAGAGGAGTTTGTGTTGATATTTATACTGATACCCCCTCCTTCTTTTGATAAGGAGTGTGAAGGCATGCGCTCATAAGAGTGGGAGTAGTAGAATGATGGCTATAGAGACTAGCGAAAGCTAAGAGAAGCATATACATAAAAGTAAGGCCTTCAAGGTACTGTTCTTCAGGGAGAGTTTAGAGTTTAAGTATGCGGTGATGTCTCTTTTGTGTTGAGAGTTGTGGCTATAGATTTGATAAGGGGATATATCCGTAAGTCTAGGGTTGTGACTTTGGTCTAAAGGGGAGATAGTTAATTAAAATAGTTCTCGAATATTCTCTGAATGGAAAGTTGTCGAGAGAAACCATGATAAACGTATTTCTACTCAAGCATAATTCTCCTACTCCAATTTGGGAGAGTATCCTATTAATGTATTACATCATTTGTTCAATTCATGCCTATGCCTATGGTTCGAGTACTCTATGGACTTATGTTTGTGATCTGATCTCTAAATTAAAAGCAATTATGTCTCTTAGTAATCCAGTCTTTCACGTATTCAAGCCATATGTTATGTTGTTCGTGATCCATAAATATCTATGTATCCCAAAATGTTTGGTCCTAAGAGAATATGTTTCTATATGTCACCAATTTATCCTATGTCTGGTTTAGCCGAAGTAATAAGGTTTATGCAATCTCATGAAGAAAATCTCAGTTTCATAATCGAGGAGATATCGATTTAAGCAGAAATCTTTGTCTTAGTTGTAATGTAACACCCTATAGCATTCTCGACTCAATACTACTCTTGGTTGCATATGTGGAGAGTTGTTAACCTGAAAAATTTTCTGATTGTTAAAAGGCTTAGTCATATTTATTAGCTTGTAACTCTCATCATTTTCAAATTGATCTTTCCAATCCCGAGAAGTAGATTTTTGAGTTGATTCATATTCAGGAGTGTAAAGGAGTTGTTCCGGGAAAGTTCTAGATTTTTTGAACCGCGTTTGAGATGCGTTTGAGAGAGAAAACAAGTGGATCAATACAATAGTGATGCACTACATCGATAATCGCATTATCCAAACCAGTCTCTCGACGCAATCTCGATGAGTCGCATCACCAATCGCGTCGGGTGCCTTGTTCATCTTACTAATTTTTTGAGTCCAGGAGGGTAATTTAGTATCTTTCCCTTGTTTTGCCTTGATATTTGCACCAATGTTTCTCACTGCTCTCTCTCCTAAGAATTCATGTTGTATTGTGTCTTCCGAATGACTCTCTACTTATGATTCAGAAACTTGATATATAGAGCGCTCGTAGTTATTTTACTGTATCTTCATTTTATGTCCCTTTTTGAGTATTGAAATAAGTATAAGTTATAGTCTAATAGTGTTACTTCTATTCACAAAAGTTATGCTCGGGCCCCTTAGTGACCCTCTGTGTGATAGTATAATGGTGGCTATGGAAGCGTGGTGATGTGTTAGGTAGAGTAGTAGATGTTCTTCAAGGTTAAAAAAATTGATGTGATTCTTGAGCTGAGGCTATAGGTGGAAAGGGAAAAAAAAGATGACCTTTTGTTGTTGGAAATAGCTAAGAAGGAGGAAGGTGGCAAAAATATTTGTTAGATTGATTGAAATTGTTGGTCTTAGTAGGGAAATCAATGTAGTGGGTATAGTAATGATTAAGCTTGAATGTTGTGGTTGCTGGAAATACAAATCTATGTGCTACGTGGTTAGTACTCTCTAAATAAAATCTCGAGGGTGTTTGTCAACAATATTTTTAATGGGATGTAAAGTACAGGGTCCTATAGTTTAAAGTTATCACCTTGTTACTCCGAGTTAGGCTGCATGGCAGTACTAAGTAGTGGAACTCATATTCTTATGGATAGATGTATGATTGGTGAATTGTAAGTTGGAATGATGAAGTGTGTTATTTGTTGTTTGGAGCATAGATGAGTAGTGTTTCTAAGTGTAAGGTCTATTTCGTTGTATCATGAGAGGTGGAGAATGATTCTAATCCTATCTTCCGCAAAATCTTATTTCATAATTAGTACCAATATAAATTAGGTGTATGATCATCAAATAAATCCCTTCTTTATGTTGTGAAGATTATGGTGCATAGAGCTCATGCGCAAGATAATCCCAATGTAGTCTCATTATCTCATGGTTCGTGCTTTAACTTGGGGTTATCAAGAAACTCATTTGATTCCATTGTATATGTTGTTGAGGAAAATTTTTTCAATGTGAGACTACTTTCTTTATTTTAAACTTTCTGCACTTTGAAAGGTCCCCCACACATCTTTCGGGGACGAATGATCCCAAGGGGGAGATAATGTAACACCCCACATTATTGAGCTAGAAATCGAACCGTCGTTCCTACGTGCGTAAGCTCTAATTCCATGGTTTATTCTTAGATTCATGTGTCATGATCTTTCGCCTAGCATATAAAGTGATTATGAGGTGAAAAATGTTCATAGAAATGGCCTAAAGCAAAGTTGAGCTAAGAACCTTTCAATCATCCAAAATAGGATATTCGATTCTACAAGGGTCTATTTTGAACGTGGATAACTCTTGATACACATAGAATTTTTCATCTCAATATCCACCAAATTGTAGATAATTGAATTATCTTTCCAATGATACCAATTTTTCAAAAATCCGATAACCGAGCGAAAAGTTATGGCTTTTTCAATGTGAGGCAGTAACCCGATGCGATCATGACGTGTCGCGTTGAGATCTCGTCGACACGAAACCAGACGCGGATATAAGGCTATTTTACACATTATTTCAGTTTCTAATGGGTCTAGGAACATCGTGATCATTTTCCCTCACCCAAAATCTGTGTATAACATAGAATTTCAGCTCCAAGAAGTCAAAATGGCTTATTTTTCACTTTTCCTCTAAAAATCAAACCTAACTCCTTCCCCAAAGATTCAAGAACTCATTCCTAAGATCAAGAATTCCAAGAAACGTATCAAGATTCGGGCTCCATCTTTCAAACTAAATAATCTAAGGTACGTGGGGTTTATCCTAAAGCTACATGGGCTTGTTGAAACACTTGAATATGATTTAAAGATCATCAAGCACAGAATTACAAAGGGGTTTTGGAATCCATATCTTAATTATGTATCATGAATGTTTTAATGACATTGTTGTTTTGTCCTTTAGGTCTTTTCCCCTTAAAATTGATTTATATGTATATGTATATGTATGAAAATTTAGATTGAAGATTGTTTTGAGAGCACAAATTATGAAATCCCTCTCTTATGTTGAATTTAAGTTTATGATCTTATTGTGAATGGTGTGAAATTCATGATTTATGATTTGAAAATAGTTTTCTCAATATCATAGTATTTGGGCATGATTTAGAGATGATGAGAGGGAGTTTCTTGATATAATTATGTTCTTGCGTTAAAGAGAAAGAATTGCATGTGATTGAGAACTTTGATATGACCACCTTGTGTATTTGAAATGTTGAAAAAGATAGTTTCTTGCATGTGTTTACATGAGTTTTAAGAAAGAGTTCTTTGAATTGATTTATTGATATGGTGGTCCCAAACCTTATGTTTTGAAAACAGAAATTATAATGCGTTATTAATGGCTCAGAGACGCGACTTGCAAGTCAATGGTATGACGATACTATATACATGTATGTCATAACAAAGCTAGAGTTTTTCAGAGTTTGGTCTTAGAGAATGAAATGTTTTAAAGAGATAAAAATGGGCTTAATGAGGGTTAGGTGGTTACCCGAAGAAGGCTTTTAAAGTAACTATTAGCCTAAAACTGTATTTTGCCGATACAGGTATATTATTATTTTACGCTAGCGACACCCCTGTGGCATAGTAGAGACAGAGACTCCGACCCTTGCGGCAAACTTTGGTTAGGGGCTTGGCTGCCGAGTTAATGGTAGATTCCATATAGCCCGTAGAATTTTAGAGTTGTAGGGTATGCCACCTAGCGCAGAAGTAAAATAAAGAGTGTCACAGAGTTCAGAGGATATTATAGTGTCTTTTAAATATGCCCATGTGATTCTTACCATATGATATATTTATGAACTATTTTAAATTGCTCACATATATATTGAATAAAAATTATTATTTTGGATTTGCTTTGCATACCAGTACAATTGTATTGACCCCCTACCTTCAAGGGTTTGAGGCTCGATCTAGAGGTCTGGCTTAGCAGTAGAGATTTCAGAGAAAAGAGACTGTGCGGTGGTGAGCTTTATCTATTCTAGAAGGCATGTTTATTTCAGACTATGTTATTTATTTTGATTTGGATCCACTGGGGACCTTGTCAAGATTCAGATTGCGGTCATTGTAGCATGTAATAGAGATTTCACAGACTGGTTTAGAAGTTGTCTAGAGTTGTTGGATTTTAATTCTTTATCGTTAAACTGAGTTCAGAGTATGACCATGATTCCGTATTAAGTTGTATTTCCACATCTTTTTTATTTATATGAATATTGTGCATGACTACCAGATAGATAAAGGCGTTTGGGCCTTCATGGTTCGGAAAGCTCATCACAACTAGGGCCACGATTCGGGTCGTGACATAAAAGTAGAAACCTACATACTGAAGATGGGAGGGGTAATGTTCTAACACTTCAACCTCCAGGGGATGCTTAAAATGCTATGCTAGAATGTGAGCGGCTTGAATGGCCTTTCAAAGCAGAAAGAGGTAAAACTCTTTTGTAATGAAGTGGGAGTGGGTTTAATGTATTTTCTAGAAACTAGAATAAAGGAATACAAAATTCAGCATATTATCAATAGCATGTTTGGGGGCTAGGACTGTGAGTAATCACTAAGCTCATTACAATGGTAGATTAGTGGTGGCCTGGAGACCTGATTGGTATATCGTCATGAGGAAATATGAAATAGCTCAAGCTATGACCTGTGATACAACTTGTATTGCTAAACAATTGGAGTTTACTGTGACTTTTGTGTACGGTTATGACATCAAGGAGGAAAGAAAAGAACTGTGGCAGCATCTCTGTGCAATAAAGGGAGTTATTACCGGCCCTTGGTTGATTATTAGAGATTTCAACTCAGTTTTGAAGAGTGAGAATAGAATAGGTGGAGTAAAAATTACTACTGCTAAGGTAGAGGATTTTCAAAAATGCCTGGATACATGTGAACTAGAAGAATTTCCCCAAACTACATGCAAGTATACCTAGAATGATAAGTAGGATAGCATGGTGTACTTTAAACTAGACAGGTGCTTTGTCAATGGTGACAGGATAGACTCGATGCCTAATTGCAGAATAGAAGTACTATTAGAAGGGGTAAATGATCACTTCCCATTAGTAGTGAAGGAAATGATGAATGAGAAAAGAAGGAGAAGAAGCTTTAAGTACTATATAACATATGGAGTAAACATCAGGAGTTCTAAAATATTGTGAGGAAATAATGGGAGGAGCTTGTACAGGGGTATCGAATGTATCAAATAGTGAGAAAATTAAAGCTGCTGAAGAAATATTTAGAGGTATTACATCAAGAACATTTTAAAGGTGTGATAAAAGAATCACAAAAGGATAGGAGTGATATGCTTGAAGCACAACGAAACCTGCAGAAGAATCCATTGAGTGTACAATGTCAAAATGAGGAAAGAAGGTTAAGTATCAAATATAGTTGTAACACCCCGCACTTTCGGGCTAAAGTTTGAACCGTCTTTTCTATGCGTACAAACCCAAACCCAATAATTCTTTGTTAATATATGTATGATGATCAATCCTATAGTTTTTGAATACCTTTGAATATGAATTGAGGTCACAAAAATTCCCTAGCTCAGAGACGAGTTGAAAACTTTCCTATCACTTAAATTTCAGTGAACGTCTAAACTTTGGTCAAATTCCATCTACAATAACTTCTAGTATTTAATGAGTTATAGGGCCTACTATATATCAAATCAAAGGTATTTGATTATTCTTTCCAATGCCACTGGTTACACCTTAATCTGATATCGGAGTAGGAAGTTATGCTCATTTTACTTCGAAGTATCAGTCTGCCAAAATGTGACAACGAGTCAGATGACCTATCAACTAGGTGACGGCCTATCAGCCCTAGTCGTTAGCCTAGTGAAGAAAGTGGTAAAATCCATCCCAAAAGTGATGACCTAGGTAACAACCTATCACCTGAGTTATGGCCCACCAACCTTGAGTTATCACCTGAGTTTAGGGTTATTTTGGTCTTTTCCACACTCCAATAACCTTTCCCATGAATTTAATTACACTCTAAACATTATTAATCAATCATTATCAGTTATACAACATTAAAATTCTCTCTGCACTTTCAAATACAAGATCAAACTAGGGTTTCCTCCAAGAACAAGAAATCAAGAAAAGTCAATCCTTAAGTCCAAGATTTCCAAGGAACAAATCAAGATTCGAGTTCTACTCTTTAAACTAAGAAATATAAGGTACGTGGGACTATCTTAAACCTCATGGGAATGGATTTTACTATTTTTAAATTAGTTTTAAAGTATATATATATATATGTATCTACAAATGAATTTGGTTTCAGGACCGTTGATGATTACGTGTTAAGGATTTCATATTGTTATAAAGAAAATTGTGGAGATTGTGATGTAGTGCATTAAACTTGAATTACATTCGTCTGATCTTGTGATGTTAACATTGATAAATTAATGAGAGTATGGGATGTTCTATTTTCTCTTTTACTAGAAATTCTATGGATTTTGCAAGTTGTGAATTGATCTTATAAACTATAAAGAGCTTGAGACTGTTGATGAACTACTATGCACAAATAGTTTTATCTTTTCGATATGATGAGAAGATGTTCAATTTGGTTTTCATATTGTTAGAGATTTCACACACTAGTATTAGATGTCTTTAAATGTTCATGAACTCATAATTGTATTGTTCCATTGAAGTAAAAGAATGATCATGTTTCCATATTGTTATCTATTTCCGCATATTAGATATGGATTGTGTATATGACTTCCAGCTAGAGAAGGGGCGCCCGGCCTTCTTGGTTCATGATGCTAGTCGTGGCCTGGGCCATAGCTCGAGGCCGTGACAATAGTATATCTTCAAAACTAGCATAAGAATTCATATTACAAAGGAGTACGGAAAATTGGATAAAGTTGGGGGACACCAACACCAATTATTTTTATTCAGTGTTGAAGAAGAGGAACTTAGTGCAGTCTATATGGCAGATCCAAGATGATCAAGGAAAAATGCAGCATGAGACTAAGAAGATTGTTCAAGTATTTGTGAATTTCTATCAGAAGTCACTAGGTACAGAGAAAAATAAAAGAGGAAGTGCTCATACAAGTTTTTTCAGAGAAGGATATGTACTTTCTGTAGAGCAACAATGTTTTCTGTTGCAGCCAGTCACAGACATGGAAATAAAATATGCTTTGATCAGTATTAACTGCAACAAGAGTCCTGGGCCCGATGGATATGGTAGTGGGTTCTATAAAGCCTCTTGGGATGTGATAAGCAATGATGTGTGTGTAGCTGTGTCTGAGTTTTTTAGTACTGGTAAACTGTTGAAGCAGATAAATGCAATGGTTGCCCTTATCTTGAAGGTGGCTAGTCCTTTGTATGCCTCTCAATATAGACCAATTTCATGTTGTAATATACTGTACAAGTTCATTTCCAAGCTATTGTATAACAGAATGGCTAAAGTACTTAATTTGGTTAGTGACACTCAGGATGCCTTTGTGAAATAGAGGTCATTAGTGCCTAATGTCTTAATATGCCATGACATTCTTAGACATTATAATAGAAAGACAAGTCCTAGATGCCTTATGAAGATAGATTTGAAGAAGGCATATGATATTATTGAATGAGGTTTTCTTGCTGAAATGCTGGAAGGTTATCAATTTCCTTAAAAATTTGCTCAGTTGGTCATGGCATGTGTAACTAATACAAGATTTTCCATAAAGGTGAATGGGAATAGTTATGGTTATTTTGAGGTAAAAGAGGTGTAATGCAAGGGGAACCTATCTCCCCATTATTGTTTATTCTGGTCATGGAATATCTACCAAGGGTACTAAAGCAAATGAGCGCCTTGCCTGACTTTGTCTACCACCCTATGTGTAAGGAGACAAAAGTGACTTATCTATCTTTTGCAGATGACCTAATGATCTTTTGCAAAGCTACAAATAATGTAGTAAGCAGGGTATAGGAGGTACTAGAATACTTTTCAAATATGACTGGATTAGAGGTTAACAAAGACAAATCAACTATATAAATAGCAGAGGTACAAGAGGAGAGGAGAAGGCAATTAATTCAGATAAATGATTTTTTTCCCGGCATATTTCCCATGAGATATTTGGGATTACCACTTTCTCCTAGGTAGTGGAATAAGTTGAATTGTCATCAACTATGTTTGAAGATAACTGAAAAAATTAGAGCTACTTCCACTAGGCATCTTTCCTATTCAGGAACACTCCCAAGTGATCAACGTTGTCCTGTTTTTACTTCACAACTTTTGGGGTTCTATTTTCATTCTTCCATGGAGCGTGGTAAAGGAAGTGGATAAAAGATGCAGGTTTTTCTTTTCGGGGAGTACTGAAGAGACAAAAAAGATTGCATTGGTGGCATGGGACAAAATTTGTATCCCAAAATATTATGGAGGATTAAACATCAGGAGCTACAAAAACTGGAACTTGGTGGCAGTAGGAAAACTGATATGGATGCTAGTCACTAATAAAGAGTGTTTGTGGGTTAGGTGGATCCATGTCATTTATATGAAACAAGGGGAGAATATTTGGGAGCATAAGGCTATGAAGGATTGTAGTTGGTATTGGAAGAACCTAAATATCATCAAGACTGAGATGAAAGAATGGTACAACAATGGTAGATATACCCTTACCCACTCTGGTAAATACTGTGTCTTTGAGTTATCTTGCCATAGTAGGGAAAGGGACCTTGTTTATGGCTAGCAAATTACTTTGGAGAAGAGTGATGCTATAAAAGCATGGATTGATTTTATGGCTGGCAACGCTTAAGAAGCTACTGACAAATGACTGGAAGGCTGGAATGGGGCTAGCGAGTAACACGAGTGCTTGTGTGCTCTGTATATCTGATGAGGATGAAGATCGTTGTAACTTATTTATGGAGTGCAATTGGACTAAGCAGTAGGTCATCAGTTCACCAATGGATGGGACTTAAGATTAGGCAGTTGGAGGTTGCAGAAACACTACGGAAGATTCAACAAAAGCACTGGTATAGGTTTAAGAAAGAATTGATCAGTGCAACATATGGTGGAGTAATATACCTTATATGGCAAGCAAGAAATTGGAAGATCTATAAGAAGCATCAGATAGATCCTATAGAGATTATTCAACGGATGAAATTCATAATAATGGAGAGAATGGGCATTTATAAGGAAAAGAAGAGAGCTCAGAAATGTATAGGATTTATTGAGAACATTTGTAATTAGTATTGTGTAGTTTGTTCTGCATTTTCTATTTTTGAGAATCTGTCCAGCTCTATGTTGAGGGGATGGATTCTCTTATTCTTATGTTACGATCTTTGTACTAGTGGCTGGCTGTGTTAATAATACCCTTACAGATTTATGCCAAAAAAAAATAATGTGCAAGACAACTAGCCGCGGTGCTGAGATATTAAGGTAGTGGATATCAATACAATTTGTAAGCAATATGGTCGAGAGTAGTTGGAGCCTTAAGGATGGTAAACACCAAAATTGAATCAAAACTTATTTATTTAAGACAACCCTCACAATATTGCAAAATGATGTAGAGGCAAAGGGCATGCATCTTGGCATAACAATTCGTAATGTCTAAGTGAATTAATCTAGAATTGAATGAGAAAGATGGCTAAGTATAGGTGGACTGGACCTAATTTTTGATCTTGAGTTGATCCTTAACACCTTTGTTAGAAGCGTATGTCACATCTAATGCTGATGGATGTCCCTGCCGTTTGAACCACACTTGACATCTAAAGAACAAACATGATAATAGGGCTATTATGCAGAAAAGGATTCTGTTGAAAATAGTTTTAATGTTAAAAGGTATGGAAGATCGATTTTGGAAATTTATTCCTTCACAAAATCGGAGATCTAGCACGAAAAACAGACGTGTAGAACATAAATGGTTCCATTTTTTTTTTTTTTTACAGCACACTCATCCTTGTGATGTCTTTGGTGATCAAACAACTTAAAATATCATCTATGAGGCATCTCGGTAATTCAGATATTTTGTCTATAGCATATGGTTTTGAGCAATATAAATGCTTGTTCTCCATGACTCCTCCTTAATTTGGTTAACAATTCCAATATTTATTACGTGGCAGTGGATTTCTTAATTAATATTTTAAACAAAAAAGGTCACGATCGATATTGTCACTAGCATCAAGATTGTCACTTTCATCAATATCGTCACTATCATCATCAAGAAGAAAACCAAATTATCAAAAACTGTAAAAGTAATGACTATAATTAAATAAAAATCTTAAATAAGATTCACATAGATCAAACAATCTCTGAATTAACAATGCATAGAGTTAAATTAAACCTTTAAAAAATAAGGATGGTTTTATGTCTTAAATATTTTGATTGTTTTCTCATTCTTGTCTTATTAAAAAAAGGAAAAAAAGGGATTATTCATTTAGTAGACTATATAGTTGATGTATTGTTAGTCTTTAACTAGGCAACTAACAGAGATGCTGCAACGATGAATAATATTGGGATCACACACTATTTTATATGTATTGTCAAAGTGGAATGTGATTTAAAGAGATATCGATAAAATATAAAACTTTACATCATCAAACTCTTTAATTAAAGAAGAGCAATGGCGATGCAAGTTTATGGGAATGTAATAATAGCACATTAGCATTAGTGGTTTACTAGTGTTGTAAAATTGTTTTACTGTGCACATGTACTAATACTACAGATATAGTTTGATTAAGATTAGACTTGTTCAACTTATTTAGGCGTTAGTTGTATTAGACGTAGTTATCTGTTGCTACATTCAAGGAGTTAGTTTACGTTATTATTTCAGTTGTATATAAACTGCACTACAGTCTCATCAAATATACATACTTTCTTCTACTCTATTCTTCTTTTTTTATATGGTATCAGTGCCACAATAACTCTAACGAGTAATTTTTTTCATGCACATCAATGGCTGCCTCCACCCCAATTGCTTGTGTTGAGGCCTCCCCTATCGTCAAAAACTTAATTCAATTCAACCCAGCCTCCCAACTGCCGATTAAATTATCTAAAAGCCACAACTTCACTATTTGAAAGGCCCAGATTGCCTTGCTACTTTATGGCCATGACCTCTTTGGTCATCTTGACGACATCACGTTGTCCCCTCCGAAAACAATCATCACTTACGAAATTGAATTATGGCCTTTGTTGATGCCACAATCGCATCCACTATCGCTTCCATAGACAACTCTAAAGTTGCCTGGGATCAGCTTCACACCTTCTTTGTGAACAAATCGCAGACTCACATATTTAGCCTTCGTCATCATCTCTGTCGGGTCGGAAAAGACAACAAATCTATTGTTGAATATCTGCGTGAGATTCGTATGAGCTCGCCACAGCTGGTTCACCGGTCAATAATGAAGAACTTGTGGTGAAAATTTTAAGTGGACTCGATCCAGTGTTCCGTGAGATTTCAGCAGCTATACAGGCATGAGACTCTCCAATCAGCTACGAAGAACTTTTTGACAAACTTCTTGATCACGAACTGTTCCTCAAACATGATGGCCTCAAAAAGGCGACCACACAAGTCACTGCCGCAGTTGCTCAGCGTGTCACAAATTCCCAATCACCACTACGCAATAATCTATGCTCACCCAACAACAACAACAATAACTGGCGTTCCCAAAAAAGATAGCCCAATCAAAGAGCTACTCCTCGGGATTCCAAAAATAGTTCTCAATTTCGTAACTTCTTACACCAATCTTTATGAGTCCGTTGTCAGCTCTGTGACAAATTTGGCCATACAACAAATGTCTGTCGGTCCCGATCCACAACCACTTTGAATCGAAGGCTAATTTTGCTGGCTAAACACTGCCAAATGATCTATGGATTGTAGACTCGGGTGCATCTCACCACATTACCTCCGATACCAACTTCCTGCACAATGTTCAGGACCTTAAAAAGATGGAGGAAGTGATGATGGGTAATGGTAATGTGATTCCAATTACTCAAACTAGTACTACTCATTTATATGGATCAAATAATGCCTTCAAACTCTCTACTATTTTATGTGCTCCTACTATCAAGCGCAAGCTTATTTCCATTTCTCAATTTTGTCAAGATAACCAAACCTCAATAGAATTTTTTCCTTTTAACTTTTTTTGTGAAGGATTTAACTACGGGAACACATCTTCTATGCGGCCTGAATAAAGCAAGACTTTATGATGGCCAACAGTGTCTCACCCAACCATCAATGTTGCTATTACCGTCCCTTCTTTACATCTGTGGCATCAAAGATTGGGTCACCCTCATTCTCAAGTTTTATTTTGCATTCTCAATAATTTCTGTCTTTCTTATTCTTTGAAAGACAAATTTACTTATTGTAATTCTTGTTGCTGCAATAAAGCCCACAAATTTCCATTTTATTTAAACAAATTGTCCAGTAAATCTCCATTAGAAACACTTCGCAGTGATTTGTGGGGGCCATATCCAGTTCTCTCAATTGATAAAAAACGTTATCATTGCATTTTTTTTTTATCAATATAGAAAATACATCTAGTTATACACAATAAAAAATAAAAATGAAGTTCAATAAATTTTTCAACACCTACTTCCTATGCTTGGAAAACATTTTGATAAAAAAATAGTCACCCTATACACTAATGAAGGAAGTGAATATCAAACATTAGACCTGTACCTCCACTCCAATGGCATAAAACATCTTGTTTCTCCACCGTACACACCTCAATGGGTTGCCTTGGCCGAAAGACGTCATCGTTGTATGGTTGTGGATCATTAAGACGTCATCGTTGTATGATAGCTAAAACACTACTTCATCAAGCTGCTTTACCATTTGATTTTTGGTCATTTGCTTACCATCATGCCACATATCTCATCAACCGTCTACCCAGTAGCACACTTAATAACAAGTCACCATTTCAAGTTCTTTTTAATAACAAACAAACGTACGAATCTATTCGTATATTTGGTTATTTGTGTTACCCATAGCTTCGATCATATGCCCAAAATATGTTAGAACCATACTTCAATCCTTGTATCTATCTTGGATTGTCCATCACTCATCATTTTTGTCAGTGTTTTGACCGCACCATTTCCAAAATTTTCCTCTCTCGAGATGTAAAAATTTTTGAAGATGTTTTTTCCATTTGAAAGTATGTTTTCTCAATTGAATCGGAAATTTTCTTCTTTAAAGTGGAAAACAGTTTCTTCTCCAAATAACTCTGACTTTTTCAATCATGGAGATAATACACTTGATGCTAATAACACCCAGTTTCCCCCCACTCTTCCACTCATGTGAGACACACTCCAAAACGCATGCTCAATTCGTGCCTCACACAAAAACTACCCAAAGGCAGACCACTCCACACCCCACCAGGTAATATCCCCTCTACTTCCTTACCATCTTCTTCTGACAGGTATAGGAAATTCCCCGCTGATAACCCTCAACCCCATTTTGTTTTCCAAATCCGACCCCCTAATCCCTCTACTTGTCCTATCTTCAAGAATCGCCGCCCACCAATTACCCACGGATATCGCCATCGACCACACTCATCATCCATACAGCCAGCCCTACCTCTAATTTATCTCCACCATCTAAACCTATTGTTAATATTCCACCCATAAAATAACATAGTGTAGTAACGCAATCACAAAACAACATCATCAAGCAATGAAAAAATGTTGACTACACTACCGAAATGAACTAGCTTGCACCTTTTATCCCTGTAACCCACAAGCAAGCACAAAAATTCTCATATTGGAGAGATGCTATGAAGGCTGAATTTGATGCATTAATAAAGAACCAGACTTAGAATTTGGTTCCACCAGACCATGCTCAAAATATTGTCCCTTGTAAGTGGTTGTTTTGAATCAAAGCTAAATCTGATGGCTCCATTGATAGGTACAAGGCATGTTTAGTTGAAAAGGGTTCACTTAAAGGACCAATTTGATTTTCACAAGACATTCAGTACGGTGGTTAAACCAACTACAATTCGAACAGTACTTATAGTTGTTGTACAGGTGAACTGGCTGCTATATCAAGTAGATGTCAATAATGCTTTTCTTCGGGGAAAGATTCATGAAGACATGTATGTGTCTCAACCTCTTGGCTATGAAGACACGAATCATCCCAACTATGTCTGCCATCTCAAAAAGGCAATTTACAGACTCCGGCAAGCTCCTAAGGTCTGGTATGATGCATTGACTAGTTCTTTGATTTGAATTGGGTTCAAGATGTCTGAGTGTGAAAATTTTCTCTTTGTTCTGCACAATGTGGGGGTCACTATTTATATTTTGATCTATGTGGATGATCATAGGTAGTGATGAAACACTCATTCAACATGTTGTTACAGCTCTTTCAAAGAAAATTTCTCTCAAGTACCTTGGTTTATTACACTATTTCTTAGGTGTTGAAGTACACATAAATGTTGATGGATTGTTTCTTAGTCAATCCAAGTATATACAGGAGATTCTGCATAATACTCAGATGCAAGACTGCAAAGGTATTCAGTTACCTATGAGCATGTCTGAGATTCTACTAGTTGATGATGGAGCACCTAAAATTGATGGAAAAGAATACAGAAGTATGCTCGGTAAGCTTCAGTACCTTTCATTTACCTGACCTGACATCACATACTCTATAAATAATCTTAATTAGTTCAACACCTCTCCTTCTGTGCTTCACTAGAAGACAGTTAAGCGTATGCTGCGATACCTTAAAGAAACATCCTGGTGTGGCATTTGTATTTCCCCACCAAAATCGACTAATCTCTATGCCTATGATAATGCTTATTGGGAAGGTAACATCAATGATCGCTGCTCTATCTCGGGCTACATTGTTTATCTGGGAACAACACCCATCTCCTGGAGTTCTCGTAAGCAACCTACTATCTCTAGATCCTCTACTAAGGCTGAATATCGTGTCGTTGCTTCCGCCTTGTCTGAAACAAATTGGGTTACTCACTTTTTCAAAGATCTTTATGTGTCACTCCCTGCTACACCTATAATACTTTGTCATAATCTTGGAGTTACTTACATTACCGAGAATCTGGTGCATCATACCAATAGAAAGAACCATGAGCTTAATCTTCACTTGTTCGTAACCAGGTCCACAATGTACTGGTCCGAATGAGGCACATACACTCTGCGGATCAACTTGTAGATCCACTTACCAAGCCATTGTCTAAGCCAACTTTCCAATTAATTCTTCCTAAGTTACGTGTGGTCTCTTCACACTTAACTTGAGGGAGGTGTAATAGAGCATTAGCATTAGTGGTTTACCAGTGTTGTAAAATTGTTTTACCGTGCACATGTACTAATACTACAAATATAGTTTGATTCGGATTACACTTGTTCAACTTATTTAGGAATTAGTTGTATTAGACGTAGTTATCTGTTCCTACATTCTAGGAGTTAGTTTACACTATTATTTCAGTTGTATATAAATTGCACTGCAATCTCATCAAATACACATACTTTCTTCTACTCTATTCCTCCGCTTTTATATGTAATACTAGTAAAAGTTCCTCCCATATTTGTATAAATATGTGAGGAACTCTATAGTTATTAGTGAGCCTCTATCTTATAATAATCTAAATTAAGTAATGCTATAATATTACTATCTTTTATGGGAAAATAGTAATATGTAGATCACAATCTCATTTATTTGTAATATACTAAGGTCTGAATTTAAATAGTTTAGAGCTCGTGTAATGATAAACGTATTTTTTTTTTATAATTCAATCACTTAATGAATTTAGACAGATTTGAATCATTACAATCTTGGGTCTTCTTATTGCTGCTAGAGATAATTTGATCCCTCTTATAGGCAACGTTGGTTCAGAAATTACATTAAACTGATGAATCAGGAACACCCTGCCTATGCTAACATAATTGTTGGTTTTTTAAAAGAAAGATGGGGCAGCGAAAAGGGGGTTAAAATGGATCTCAAAGGATTGAATAACTTTCAATAGCATTCAATAGTATTCAATGATTTTATTGAGCATCAAGAGAATTTAAATAGCCACCTTACAATAAAAAAAATAGCAACATTCAAAATTTAAACTCACTAAAATGTCTCAACAAATCAAACAACCTAACTTAAATTCAAAATTCAAAATCATCCTAAATTAACTAAATTATTTTGATAAACACTAGTGCAGTAACTTAAAGCAATTTCCAAAACTCCTCCTTGCTTTAGTTACTGGGATTTACAAAAGGCGCTCCTCCTTAATTTCTGCTTCCGTAAATTGTGCTTAAGGATTGTTTTTAAGCTTGCACACTTTTGTACCATGACCTGCTTGTTTGCAATTTCAACATATTGCATCAGGTCTCCACCAACAAAAATTCTCCAAGTGTTCTTTGTTTTTGCAGTGTCTGCAAGGAGGATAATTACCTTTTCCTTTTTTTGTTTTGTGCATAAAAGGCACTCTCAGTAACATTGTCTTGTCTAAAATCTCTTCTTTGCTCTTGAACTTGAAGATCACTTATTAGTTCTTCAACAGAGATAGTAGAGAGATCTTTAGACTCCTCCAGAGATGAGATTTTAGACTAGAATCTCTCTGGAATTGTCACAAGATTTTTTTCTTCTATTCTGTCATCTTTGAAATCCTCAACAAGTAACCTGATTTTACTGACAAGCAAAGAAATCTTTTCAGAATACTTAGCAATAGTTTCATCCTCTTGCATTCTAAGTGATTCAAAATCCCTTTTCAAATTCAAAATTTGCATTTGTCTAACTCGGTCACTTCCTTGATATTCTTTTTTTATTTTTTCCCAAGCTTCATTTGTTGTCTCACAATCAATGATTTTAGAAAAAATTGAATCCGCAATTGAATTTTGAATTATAGTTTTGGCTTTAAATTTTTTTGAGCTTTTTCATCTGAATGAGATTTAATTTGAGCAACAGTAGATTTTCAGGAAGTGGTTGTAATGGTGTATAATCAGCTTTAACTTTCCACAGATCATAGGCTTGAAGATATGATTTCATTTTCACTGACCAAATTTTATAGTTTTTGCCAGTGAAAATTTTTGGGGCATTCAATGAGAGACTGCTTCTTGACATCTTTTAGGTTGAAAATAGCCCTACGCTTTGAAAATAAGGATGGATTAAAAATGGTAGCCCTGACGGATTAAAATGCGTAGCCCTTACGGGTTAAAAAGATAGTCCTTGCGAGTTAAAAATGGTATGGTAGCACTTTGGAAGAACACACAGATCCCGTAAGATCAATGAGGCTCTTGATACCACTGTTGATTTTTTTAAAGAAAGATGGGGTAGTGAAAAGGGGGTTAAAATGACTCTCAAAGGATTGAATAACTTTCAATAGAATTCAATAGTATTCAATGATTTTATTGAGCATCAAGAGACTTTAAATAGCCACCTTACAATAGAAAAAACAGGAACATTTAAAATTTAAAATCAATAAAATGTCTCAACAAATCAAACAACCTAACTTAAATTCAAAATTCAAATTCGTCTTAAATTAACTAACTTGTTTTGCTAAAAACTAGTGCAGTAAATTAAAGCAATTTCCAACAATAATAACTGATTGCTGAGAGCTCATGAGATAGTTGGTTAACCCCAAATTGAGCACTGCTACCTGGATGCAAATCAAGTGGCAGATGCTTGGGCGAAAGAAGGAGTGTCCTCTAGTTATTGTAATAAGTTAGTTGAATAGGAAGTTCCAAATTTTTGTATCCCATCTATTGGAAATGGACAAGGTAGGAACTACTTTAGTTACGCTAAAACGGTCAATCCCAAACTTTACTGCCTCTATTTAGTACAATTCTCCCTGGGACAATGTTCGTGGCTCTAATGCCACACTATGATGTAATGTCACATATAAATATTAATATAATATAATATGTCCTTATTACCAAAAAAAACTTATTCAATTTATAAAATTGTGAAGTTGCCCTTCCATAATCACCACTAGGCACAATTTCACAATCACAATCGTCATTCATCATAACCACCAACACTACTATTGCCAAGCATTGACACTAACAACCACTATCTTCAATACTAGCATAAAAACCACCTTTATCATCATAATTAAATATCAATAATATTAACCACCAATGCCAGCTAATAGTGTCAGACCACCACTAGCCCCGATGACTAGACACTTGTCATATCACAATCACTAGTTAGATCCTTATTTAGATCTTGATTGTCATATCAAAATGTTGAGAAAACTAATAATATTTATTATTTCTTATTTAGATCTGAATACTACCTCTAAGTATTTAGATTTAGTTAAAAAGAATGACCTCTAAATCATAATCCTATTTATAGTCGAACTCTCCTTTTTTTACCTTCTCCATAATAGCTTCTACACTTTATTTCTCTCATGGGAACTCAAACCAACAATCTTAAGGTTAGGGGTCATTTGAACTCTCAAAATATGATTTTTCCCTTTTTTCCTACTTTAATCCACTCATGATCTAGAAAAGAGAGAAAAAATAAAAGCATATGTTCTAGGTTCATATTTTCGCAAACATAATCTTAATCGACATTAAGGTTTCTTCACTGGAACAAACAAAATTAAAACAAATTCATCCACACCATACATAAATTGAAAAACGTATATTCATAATAACACAAAAGGTGAATTGCATTCAGGAATATGGAGTATTAGTGCATTTTATTATTAAAATAAAAATATTAAAGTTCCTGACAATTAGTAGGCATAAAAAGAAGAAAGTATTTTAATTATTCTTATAACTCACCACATTATTATTTTTGTGTTAGTTGGTATAAATTGTGGTAGAAGATGGTCACTAGTTTTTAGTAACTCTTGTAATCTCTACTCATTACTCTACCTAATAATTCTTGTAACTCTTGTAACGTCTACCTCATATATGTACTCACTTTACCAAACCACATTCATCCTGTTCAATACTAGGAAGAATTCCTCACCTATATATAGTGATGCTTCTTCCTTTGTGTGGGATATGAAAAATATCATAAGTGTGAAAAAAATTCTTTTGTGTAGGAGCAAAAGAGAGAGTTGAGACATAGAAAATATTCTAAGTCTTCAACTATATTCACTATATAAAAAAGAGAAATTATATTAGTGAAAGAGAGAGCTGAGACAAAGACAATAATCTAAGTTTTTAACTATATTCACTACACAAAAGAGAGTTTTTATTTGTTGAAGGAAGGCGTTCTTATGGTGGAGCTTTGGAATCTTCCACTAATCCAAAATTGCTTGAGTTGTATATCGTTGATAGGTTGTTGTATCCTGTATCGGATAAGTCAAAAGATGTACTATTGGATTACTGTAGAATATGTCACAATGGGCTTGAATCCCCTTAAAGAAAACAAGATATTGGTACCTCAGCCAAAAAGAAGATCATTGTATTTTCTTCATTTTATTGTTCAACTGTAATTATTATAATTTATGGTATATTATACCAACATGAAGTCTAGTCAAATCTCTTTACATTTTATAACTAATGTTACACAACAACATTCAAGACATGCAAAAGTACTTTCCCTAATTTGAAAAGAAAATCAAAGACAAGAAGCAATAAATTATTCCATATAACAAAATTAAAAAGGAAAAGGAAAAAAAGGGAAGTCCAACATACCAAGAGAGAAATGCATATAAAAGTCTTTCTTACTACAGATAGCAACTCTTAGTACATACCTTAGACCATTATAAGGCCAGTCATTAAACATTTAAACACTTGAACTAACATAGGAATTTTATGAAACAAGGCCAGTCATTAAACATTTAAATGCTTGAACTCATTAAACATTTAAATAATTGAACTAACATAGGAATTTTATGAAACACAAACAAGAAAAAGTATAATATAATATGCTGGAATTGCTATATTTAAGACTTCAGCTATGTGCCATTGTTTGCTCTATGATCTTCCTTCTGTCCTTTCATTGTTGGGGAACAGGCTTGAAGCCCTTAATCGATACAAGACTCTCAGTATAGGAGAAAACTGATTGAATAACATCTGTTCCTATTATCTTCAATTGTTTTGTTCTCAGATTGAACGAAAATGGCTTGTTTGGAGCATTTTGAACTACTACATCTCCATTAGTAAGATCCCAATGTGTAGAAAAACTAAAATCCATGTCAAAGGTGAATTTTCTTTTTCCATACACTCTCTTCACAACACTTGCACCTTTGAACACCCAAATATCAAGACACTTATTGAACTCATCGGGTGAAGATTGTGCAAGCAATGCAAGTGAGCCATGATAATTTATCACCCTAAAACTATGAGATTCAGCTGCCAACACTTGTGGTACTAGAATTATGCAGAACCTCTCATTCCTCAAATCAAACGAGGCAAGAATAGTTGTAATATATTCTTTCCTATTTCTAATAACCCAGTATGTAAACCCCTCAGCAATTGCATCACAGTTGGAGGTAGTCATATTATTTAAGCAAACATTTGTCTTCACTTCTCTCCAAGATTCCAATTTAGTCAAGTAAACCTCAACCATAGTCCTAGCTGGTCTACATCTATAATAATTTAGAATCCTGATGACCTTGTAATCATTAGATTTCTGTTCATATCCAAAGCCCACACTAACATGATATTTGCCACGTATATTTAGAAGCTTAATAGGGATCAACTTGAATTGATTCATCGAAGGGTTCAATAGACAAATCAAATTATGAAAACTATTAGTTATGGCTAGACAGACCAAGCCATTGATTGAACCTACTATAGAATAATCAGACTCAAGAACCTTTATCACACAACTAGGATTTTGTATAGGGATCAGGCCAGTTGTCTCCCTTGTCTTAAAAAGGAGATAGTGGACATCAATGTTGAAATAAACCTCTTCAAGTGTGTAGAGATGAACCACGGCGTCAAAATAAGAGTTTTCCACCCTTTACATACGCACTTTAATTGCCCTACAGTTTTAACTGGCTATCTTGAAAAAATATTCTTAAGAATCTCTTCACCAAGAATCAAAATATTATGAATTTGTATTTCGTTTTGCATCTTCTAATTATTGTAAGAACCTAAATTGTTTTGACAATCTATGAAACTATTTTTGTGCAAAAGTGTGGTGCTTCAATCGTGTTCAAGCAGTACCTAAGGATAATTTGATGAGAGGAACAAACCCAACCCAACAACGTTTTCAGCTCCTTTTTCCACATTTATCAACCTCTCCTTGTACTGCTTATTAATAAATTTCAAATGACATGATTTTTTTTTAAAGATGAATGCATTTCTTTTTATAATGAATATATTCCTATTACCACAATCTGATCTCATTTAATGTCTTTGACTCCAAATTTGAAAATGTAATTTAGATAATTACAATATGCAGTCGAAAGACTTGCACTTATTTGAAATATACTTTATTTCTGCATTATCTAAAGTATATGTATTCAGTTTAATTTGTTATGTTATTTGGAGAGTATGTTGCATTCAATAACCAATGTAGAGTTATTCTTTATAAAGAAAATAGAGTAGGTAAATAATACAAATAAAATTCAATACAGTTTACCGCTTTAACTTGTTGGCAAATTACTTTCGAACATTTCAACTTTACGTGAACTTATTTTACATCAAATAGTTTTTCAAGTATATCTAAAACACATTTTTTTGGTATAAAATATATGAGGTTGATCCCGCATGTCCAACCTGATAAAGTCTCTCAGATTGTTTTATTGTTGAAAATACACTGCCATAAGTACATACAGATCACGTAAGAGTCCTAGACTAATCATGTACTGAGAGTCCTAGACTAAGTCATGTACCGAAAATAACAATCCTATGCTAACTAAGCCACAAGCGTGATCCTTCTTCATTCCCCCTCAAGTTGAGCTGCGGTCTGACAACCTTTAACTTGGATTTCAACGCAAGAAACCCGGACTTTGACAATGGCTTCGCCAATAGATCTGCAATTTGATCATGAGAACTAACATACCAAACTGAAAGATTCTTAGCATGAACCTTGTCTCGAACAAAATGAAAATCAATCTCCATGTGTTTCGTACAAGAACCAAAAATGGGATTGCCTATTCGGTATGTCGCACTCAAATTGTCACATCCAGAGAATGGGAGTAGAAGAGCTAAAAACAACAAATTTTTCGGAGAAAAAACTCCACCCAAGTGATTTCTTAAGTTGCAGCAACTAGTGCTCTATAACTCGGTCTCAGTACTTGATCGAGATACCGTTTTCTGCTTCCTTGATGACCATGATATCAATCAAATGTTTTTCAAGTATATAGCGAAAGCAGTGGTAGACTTCCTGTCATCCATATCTCTCCTTAATAAGAATTTGTATATCCGTGAAGTAATGTAGTAGATGATGACCATGATATCAAATGATTTCCAAGTATATAGCAAAACCAGTGGTAGAATTCCTGTCATCCACATCTCCCCCCAATTAGAATTTGTATAGACATGAAGCAATAAAGTAGATCGACGTGAAAAGAATAGGCCATGAGCTAATGAACCTTTGATATAGTGAAATACACATTTTAGTTCCACCCAATAATATCCATAGGACAATGCATGAATTGAGAGACTGTATTTACTGCATATGCCAAATCTGGACATATGAAGGTCAAGTACTGCAGCCCACCAACTATGCTATGATACAACGTTGGATCATTGAATGGAATACCACTAGATGCTGAAAGTTTGGAAGATGGGAAAATGGGAGTGTTAACAGAACTATAAAACTCCATTTGGACATGTCGAAAGAGGTCCTCGACATATATTCTTAGAGATAAAAATAAACCTTCACTAGTCTAAGTCGTTGCTATACCCAAAAAATAAAAAATATTCCCCAAATCACGTACATCAAATTGGGATTGAAGTTACATAACCTAAGACTTAATATGAGCAGGGTAATTGCCAAGGACCAAAATATCATCAACATATATTTGGCCAAATATTTTGTCAGTATGAGTTGACATATAGAACAAGGAGCTATCCATCTTAGAACCCGAGAATCCTAGTGAAATGAGAGAATTAGTAAGCCATTTGTGCCACATCCGAGGAGCTTGTTTGGGACCATACATGGATCATTTGAGAAAACACATATGATCTGCACAAGAGGGATCTAAGAAACCAGAAGGTTGAGACATATAAACAACCTCATCCAAGTTGCCATGAAGAAAAGCATTGGAGATGTCCAACTGTGTAATATGCTAATAATTCATTATAGCCAAGGATAGCAACAACCGAATCGTGGATGGCTTAACCACTAGAATAAATATATCCACAAAATAAATCCCAGGTTGTTGGTGATACCCTTTGGTGATAAGTTATGCCTTGTAATGATCTAAAGAACCATCAGCCTTCAACTTTGTCTTAAGCACCCATCGACAACCAATAATATTTTATTAGTGATGTAGGAACAAACTGCCAGGTTCCATTAGGTATTAACGCATTGTATTTATCAACCATAACATGATACCAGTGCTCATGCTTAATGGCCTTTGAGTAGCAAGAAGGTTCTGAAAAGTCTGGATTAATATATGACACGTAAAATGGCTGCTTGGGCTTTGTTGAACCATTTTGAGCCTCAGTGACCATATGCAGAGCAAGTGATAAGTAGGGCATCTCAGGCTGTGGTGGCACATGTGTTGCAGTCGAATTTAGAGGCAGAACAACACCAGACAAGATCTGCGAAGGTGTCTGGGATACAAAAAGCTCGGTTACTGGTGAGTTGAGAAGTTGATCTGGTTGAGAATTATTTGATAAAAGAGTTCGGAAAAAGTTTGAAAGAGAATCATTTAAAGATGGAGGTATTGTAGGAGAAAGAGGTATTTGTAGGGTGAGAGGACCTGCAGGGTTGTTGATTGATTTCATGTGCACCATGTCATCCTATGAAAAAACTTGAAAAATAGATTCATCTAAAACTATATGATGTGATACAAAATATTTTGAGGAAAGAGGATCATAACATTTATATCCTTTATGAATTTTGTTGTATACTAAAAGCACACATAGTTTTGATCGAGGTGATAATTTGTCCTTGGTGCAAAAACCAAGGGAAACCAAAGCAACCAAAAATACATAATTGAATAATCTAGATCCTTCGAAAAAAGTGCATAAAATGGTGATCGATTTTTAAACTGTGATATAGGTAATCTGTTAATAGTATTCACAATAGATTCAAATGCATTTGTCCAAAAATGAGAAAGAATATTGTAATGGTGTAATAATGCTCTACCAGTCTCGACAATATGCCTTTGTTTACGTTCTGCACAACTATATTATTTGGGAGTGTAAGAGCAAGAAACACGTTGTGTAATTCCATTATCACGTAAATAATTGGTCAATGCTTGAAACTCCCCTCCCCAATCATCTTGAAAGTATTTAATAGGACGACCAAAGTATTTTTAATAAGAGTGTGAAATTGAATAAAAATAGAGAAAACATCATATTTAAAGCAAAGAAAATAGATCTAAGTTTATTCACTTAAATGATTAAAAAAAATCACATAATAGCAATAACCATCATTAGAAACAAATGGTGAAGGTCCCTAAACATCGAAACAAATTAAATCAAGAGGGACAGAAGACTGAAAACTAGACTCACTAAAGGAAATCTTATGACTTTTAGTAACAACACAATGGTGCATAAACTAGGAGATTTACTAGACTGTAAAATAATGGATGGTAATGCTTGAATAATGGTAGGATAAGCTGCATGGGCAACACAAGCATGCCAAACACCAAAAGAAGCTACAAAGGAAGCTGGAGAAGCTAATCTTGCCACAGTAATGAAGTGAGTATAGTCCTTTGTTAGTTTTCCCTTTGTGTAGTGGTACCTTCATTGCCAAATCCTTAATCAAAAAATAGTTAGGAAAGAATTCAACAGAAACATTGTTAGATGTAATGGAAATTAAATTTTGAGTAGAAATTGGAACATAAAGAATATCTTTAAGTTTGATTTTTTTGTCGGAAGCAACAATAGATCTTGTACCTATATGAGAGATCAGTAATTTAGAGCCATTACCTAGAGTTACTTCCTCAGGACTAGATATTTAGAATGAATGCCAAGGTAATCAAGATAAGATGCTAGATAATGTGTGTTGCCACTATCCATCAACCATTTTTGGTAGGTGAATTTTGGGTAGTTGCTAGGTTGAAGAATGGTTGTCCAGAAACCCAAGTTCCATTAGATGTACTGGCTGATAGGCAAACTCGTGCAATACGGAATTTTTTTTCACAATTATGAAAAATAATTATTGACATATCTGAGGTTGAAGAAGGGATATTGGAGGATTGCGCGGTGGTATGGAAACCAAGATGTTAAGTACTCTGAGAATAACCATGAGAGAACGTCCATGACTCTTGTTACCTCAACCTCGACCATGATTGGCCGCAAAGGAACTCTGAGTGTAGTATTATTTGGGTATTATTACATTAAGCGTCTTATCTCTCTTTAGTTGTCATTCTTCATTCAACAATAATACATAAAGCATCAAACGAGATATCCTCTTGATGCGCTTCAAGAGATCTTGTAAAGGGATTATAAGATGGTCCTAGTCCAGCAAGAACAAATTTGACTAAATCATCATTAGCAACAAGATGTTGTAATGGAACCAAATTGTCCAAAATTCCTTTCGCCTTTTGCACATAGGACTCGATACTAGTATTTTCTCTCTAAAATGTGTGTAATTATGTCTTCAATTCATGATTTTGGGGCTTCATACTTGAATCATAGGAAACAACCAATTTGTTCCATAATGTTTGAGCTGTTTAAGTACCAACTAGTTGAGGTAATATTCCTTTAGATACAGAAGCAACGATCCAACTTAGCACAAATTGATCTTCTATCATCCAAACATGATAGTTTTTGTTAGGTTGTTGATCGGATAGAAACTTTTCCAGAATCACCTTCCTACCATCAATATGATGGACACGTCCGTAACCTCAAACCATCAAAATTAATTGCGTCTTCCATAGCAAAAAATTTGATGATGTAAGTTAAAGTGGTAACTGATGAGCAATACTAAGAGATGGTAAGGTTGTGACCATGGAAGTTTGTGTTCCAGGAAATGTTCCCAACAAAGAAGGAGTTAATGATGTGATGTTATCCACCATTGAAGCTAAAGCTTCTGTCTCTCTAACCATAGTTTTTTTTTGAGTTGTGTTAACCTCTTAGGGCACTGATACCAGGATAAAAGCTTTCAGATTATTTTATTATTGAAAATATATTGCCATATATACATACGGATCATGTAAGAGTCCTAGACTAATCATGTAGAGAGAGTCTTAGAGTAAGTTATGTACCGGGAATAATAATCCTATGCAAACTAAGCTACAAGCGTTATCCTTCTTCACAAGCCTTTAAATTTTTTGAATTATTTTACGGCAGAGAAGGAGATAATGTTAGTACCAGTGGTGGAGTGTTGCATGTATTGGAAATAAAAGTACTTAACTATTTTATCTCTTCCAATCAAACTCACAAAGGAGGAAAGAAGTTGGGATTTCAACTTGCTTATCATGTGCAATTGAATCATTCTATTGTATATAACAGTTTTCTCTCTCTATCTCTCAACCAAGAAATACGCCAAACTTTAGCATTCATTGTGAGTTCTAAGTATTTTAAAGGATTAGAATTTACCGAAAAAGGAAAGGCAAAATGATCAAATAGACCCTTGCACTTGTCTGGGTTTGTAATGTGGACACTTCTACTTACCTTTTTGTCACGAACTCTTAAATCCATTAAAACATAATATTTTAAATACTTTTTCTCATTCGATTAATATGAGTGTGATATAATTGACTATACGTGACATTCCACGTCATTTTTAATTGAAATGTAAGATATTAAATATTAAGAATACATATAAAATATAAACAACATTTAAAAAGAGGAAAAACAAAAGAAACTCCCCCTCCCCCCTCCCCTCATTCTTTACTTCTTCGTAATCCCCACGCTCAACCCAACAACACCCACTTCCACCTCTCACAATAATTTCTCTACCAAATAACTTAAATTCGTCTGCCATTAATCTAAAAAAATGGATCAAATAATTGCTATGATAATCTTATAAACAAAGCAATTGATAAATAAAATTCATATCCCTTCAACCATTAAAAATATTTATTTTATATATGTATATGTATTTTCGTGAAAAAATATAATTTACAAAAAAAATAGGTGGTTGTGTTGTAGGAGTTGATATTAGACTTGAGGATTTATTTGGCAGGAAGAGGGGCGTCGATTTTTGTTTGGGGATAAGAGGTGGGGGTGGGGGAGGGGGGAGGGGAATGTCTGGCTAGATGTAGTGGTGGTGGTTCTAGGTGGGGGAGTGGAAGGGGAAAGGGGAATGGCTGACTTGTGGTGGTACTGGGTGGGGAGTGCAGGACAGGGGAGGGGTTAATGAAGAAGATGTGTAGGATTTAGGATTTTTTCTATTTTTTGTCATTTTTATTTACTATTTTTAAATTTTATAAAAATATTTTTAAGGTAAAATTTTTTATTTCAATCGCTTTAAAATGTGTGTAAACACGCATTCTTCCAGCTCAATAATTTAATGCCACATATGTGTCAAAAGGGCTTCATATATTATTTTTTAATGGGTTAAAGGGTTCAGATGATAAAAAAATAAATAAAAGTGTCCACATTACAAACTCATACAAGTACAAAGGTCTATTTGATCATTTTACCAAAAAGAAATGCACGGTAAGATTGACATTTAGGTCCTACAGTGATAAAAGATGTTTAATAGATATTAAGAAGTATTTTTTCAGTAGATAAGGATATTGCTTTAATTATAAACTTAATTAATATGCAAGAATTCATAAGAGGGGCAATACGACTGAGTCATTACTATTATTTTTAGAGGAAAATGGCTAATATACATAATTTAGGGGTGTCAAGTAGGCCGGATCGATCCAGCCCAGCCCGACCCGACTACGTAACCCGGCCCGATTTGACCTGGCCCGGTAAGCCCTAGGGCTTTAGGGTTCCGGGTCCCGGGCCGATTATTTTGTTAAAATGGGCCCGGTTAACCTGGCCTAGACCAAGCCCAGTCCAGGCCCGCTGGTTAACCGGCCTGGAAAAATTAAAAAAAAAAAATATTTTTTGGATTTTGGGACAAACTAGCCGTTGGCCCAACGGCTATATAGCCGTTTTTGGGTCCAAACAGCTAGTTTGGGCCCATTTATTAAAAAAAAAAAAAACTTTAAAAAATATTTTTTAATCCCAAAAAAAAATCTATAAATACCCTACAACTTCAAATCATTTTTCACACAATTTTTCACTCTCTCAAATCTCATTCTCTCTCAAATCTCAATTCTCAATTCTCAATTCTCAAATATTCAATATATTTAATTTCTTAAAGTGTTCACTTTAATTTTTTAATTTTTCGTTTACAAAGTACGAGCGGAAGTTTCTAAAGTCGCAATCTTCGGATACTTTCAAAATTTGGTATTGTCGTTCCATCTCTTACATTTAATTTTTATTTATTGTATTAATTGTTTAATATTTAATTTTATTATATTTGTGTTTTTGAATATTTTTAGTTTAATTTAATTTATATTATGGATAAATTAAGAAACCTCGCTACTAAAGGTGTTAAAATTTTTTGTCCCGGAAGCGGTAGTGGTAGTAAAAAGAGAATAACTAGCGGTAGAGGTAGTTCAAGTAGTAGATATACCCGTGTGCCTTCACCTCCGGTACCTCTTGGTACACCTTTTGAGGAAGAAATAGGTGTAGGTGCTTACGATATGGATTATGTAGAAGCTCAAAAAAATTACGGTATAGAATAAGAAAATGAAGTAGATGCGGTTAATTTAGACGAAGATAATGAAAATATTGCTGAGACACCCACAGTAGGAGATGCTAACGTTAGATCTGAATCAGTTAATCTCCCTTCCCGTCCTCCCAGTGCCCCAAAACCTCGTAAAAGAACTAGTATTGCATGGAAATTTTTTGAACGTATATCAGATATTGAGGTGCAATGCAATATTTGTCAACAAATATATAAGCATAGAAGTGGAGGCAAGCAAGGGGGTACGGGTACGTTAATGAGACATATAGCTGAAAATCACAAAAGAGAGTTAAATATTGCAAAAGGTGATGGGGATGTTGGTAGGTCAACGCAAACTAGAATGGACCCAGCAACCGGTCACGTAGCGAAGAAGTATAATAAATTGAGGGACAGGGAAGAAATAGCTAAAATGGTAGCTGTGGGTTGTTTGCCTTTTAGTTTTCCTTCTTCTGATGCCTTTATTCGTTATATACAAGCAATTTATAATCCTATGTTTAATGGTATTCCTAGAACTACTTGTCGGTCTGATATTTTTAGACTCCATTCACAATATTGTTTTTATTTATCAACATTGTTAAAAAATATTCAATGTAGATTGTCCCTAACTTCTGATCTTGGTCGTGCTGTAAATAAAAATGATTATTTAACCGTCACTTGTCATTGGATGGATAGTAATTTCGTGATGCAAAAACGTATTCTTGCTTTTTTGTATGATGAAGATCGTAAACATACTGGACAATTTATTGTTGATTCTATTGTTAAAATTGTCGGATATTATGGTATCGAAAATAAAATTTTATGTATTGCTTTTGATAATGCTTCTAACAACAAGACTGCTATAACAAAAATAAAATCTACGCTATCTCCGCCCTTGCCTGAAATTTTTCATATTAAGTGTGCATGTCATATATATAATTTAATTGTAAAAGATGGTCTTGAGTTTTTTGAGCTTTATATTGAAAAAATTCGTCTTGCCATTGGTTTTATTCAAGGAAATAATCGTAGATCGAGAATTAGAGAATTTAAAATTAAATGTCAAGAAAATGGACTTACACCGATTTTGATGCTTGAGGAAATTAATACTAGATGGAATTCTACGTATGAATTTTTAAAAACTTGTTATAAATATAGAATTCCTATTACACTAGCTTTTAACCAACATTGCGGTTCATTTGCTGATTCTGCTGATTGCATGCTACATAATTCTGATTGGGTTGTAATTAATGATCTTGTTAAGTTTTTAGAAAAATTTTATGTAGTTACGGTTGAATTTTCCGGTGCTTATTATCCTACTGTTTATAATATTTTGGCATATATAGCCGATATTTCTGGTTTGCTCAAAGAATATAAAAATAAAGAAGGTTATAAAGAAGCTGTTGGCACCATGTTTACGAAATTTAAAAAATATTTTTTCCCGATTCCCCCTATTTACTTGGTTGTTGCTATGCTAAATCCGTGCATGAAATATAATCATATGTGTCACTTTAGTACTATTATTTATACTAACTTAGAAATAAATACTAACCATGATTCTGAACAAGTACAACCTAATTTGTGGACGGCTACGGCTGATGCAAAGGATTACATAGAAAAATTATATAATCACTATGCTGATTTATTTGATTTAGCCGTACCTACAAATATCACTTCAACTGTCGTTCCTCATCCTCCCGAGGAGCCATCATCTTCTAAAAGGCCGGCACATAGTGGTTTTTCTGATTCGTTTTATGATTTAAATTGTTGGAACAGTGTTGATGAGAGAACTTACACATCAACTTATCGGGAAAAGCTGAAATATTATCTTCGGACGGCACCAGAGAATCGCAGACGACGGATCAACACGTTGGATTGGTGGAGGAGTAATGAAACACAATATCCTGTTCTTTCAAGATTAGCTAGAGATATCTTGAATGTTCTAATGTCAACTGTTGCATCAGAGAGCGCCTTTAGTCAGGGACAACAGCAACTTGGAGACAACCGACACTCATTGGGAAGCAATGCAATGAATGTTCTAGTTTGCCTCAGAGATTGGATTAGAGCGGAAAGAAGAAACCAAGGAATGGAACCGGAGCCGAGCGACGAGCTGAAACTTGAAGAAATTATGACTTCACGGGAGAACTCAGCAGAATCAATTACAATGCATGGTTTTGCCCCCGTTGACTTCGACTATCCTATGCAAGTTCCCATTAATATTAACATGAATGAGTTGGAAAAAATGATGCATAATTTATAGATTTTTCATTCATGTAAATTATAAATTTTGGATCATTTTGCAATCAATAAAATTCCCCAAATTCATTCACTCCTTAGTCCTTGTTTTTTATTTTTTTTTATTTAACGATTTAAAATTTTAAATTGAATTTCTAGTTTTCTACTTTAAATTAAAAACTTACTTCTAATATATTATTAATTTACTACCAAATATTATTAATTTATTATATTAAGTAGCATATGTTTTGTATATTTGTGCATATATCTTCTATAGAAGTGTATATTTAACGTATACATGTGTATATGTTTTATAAATTAGTATATAAGTATATCTATATATATTGTAATGTATATATAATGTAGTATGTTTTATAAGTAGTAGTATATATACATTGAATGGTGTGTATACACGTGTATATATCTTCTATAGAAGTGTATATTTAATGTATACATGTGTATATGTTTTATAAATTAGTATATAAGTATATCTATATTTATTGTAATGTATATATAATGTAGTATATTTTATAAGTAGTAGTATATATACATTGAATGGTGCGTATACATAGAATAGAGTGTATATATGTGAATAGATCTTCTATAGATGTGTATATTTAACGTATACATGTGTATATGTTTCATAAATTAGTATATAACTATACAAATATATATTGTAATGTATATATATTATAGTATATTTGATTTAAAGTATTACATATACATAGAATAGAGTGTATATATGTGAATAGATCTTCTATAGACGTGTATATTTAACGTATACATTACTTTATATTTTATAAATTAGTATATATATTGTAGTATATACTTTTTTTAAAGTAGTACATATATATTGAATGGTGCGTATATATGTGTATATATCTTCTATAGACGTATATCTTTAAAGTATACAAGTGTATATGTTTTATAAATTAGTATGTAACTATATATATACATATTGTTGTATATATATATATATGTATATTGTAGTATATATTTTATTTAAAGTAGTACATATATATTGAATGGTGCATATATATGTGTATGTATCTTCTAAAGTAGTATATATTTAACGTATACATGTATATATGTTTTATAAATTAGTATATATATATATATATATTGTAGTGTATATATATATATATATATTATACTATTATAGCATATGTTTTATTTAAAGTAGTACGTATAGTCATATATAATTATATATTGAATGGTACGTATATATGTGCAATTGTTTATATATTTTTTTAAAAATATATATTGTATATTGGAGTGTATATAGTGTATATAGTTATATTGGATTATTTATTTATTTTTTAAACGAGTTTGACCGGTTTTTAACCGGGTTTGACCAGGTTTTGGTGGGTTTGACCGGGTCGGGTTAAGTGGGTCGGGTTAGGGTGAGTTTTAATTTTTTTACTATTTGGCCCGGCCCGGTTAACATCAAACCCAGCCCTTAACCGGCCCGTAACCCGTTTAAAATGGAAGGGCCGGTTCCGGGTTGGCCCGGCTCGGCCCGTTTGACACCTCTAATACATATTACAATTGCACGAAATAACTGGTATGGTCCACTTAAGCGTAGTAAGAAAAGATTTTCTACTCTTCATGCTTTTAATAATTTTAGACACAAACAATGGTAGAACTTTTCTTCAAAGTTTTATTCTTGATTTGTAGTGGTAGTTTTCATTCCTTGAGAGGAAATTGTTCCACATGTAGAATGGAACAATACTTCTCAATATGGTAAGAGTTTTATTTTACACTTGAAATGGGCATTCGAGATATTGGCGCCAGAGGGTCAAGTGAATGAGATAAAGTGGTTTGGTCTCAAAGGGACCAAGAGTGCCTACTTTTCAGCATACGCTAGGATTTGGTTACAGCTGGTGTCCCGAAGGTATCGTCCACAGGGTAATATGACTGATGTGGTTTTCCACCGGGCCTTGGTAGAGGCATGTTCTCTTTTGGGATTGAAATGAATATGGGGGATCAAATATTATTTATGATTAGAGGCACTGTAATGCCTAGGCGAGGTCGGCAAGGGAATCGTTACTTCTCTATTTTGATTATTGAGCTATGAAAAAAGGTGGACATACCTAATGAGGATCATGATACCATGACAGAGTGTGATATGAAATAAAACCCACTAAGGTATACGAGCACAAGGGGAGGAATAAAAAAAAAGATAATGGGGGAGGAAGGTAAGAGTAACCGTACTGGTAGGGGGAGAATTAGACACCCCTTATGCTAAGGCTCCCGCATCTCTTAGTGGTTAAGAGGGTGAAATTTCCTCTGTGTGGATATATTTTGGAGAGGACTTAATTTACTATAGTTGGGTTGGCTTCTTCGAGCTCTATTTCCCTAGTGGACCTAGCCCGAGCCTATGCTGAGCTCCGAAGGAAACTACACTTGGATAAGAAAAAGCGACGCTCTCAGGGATGTATGTTAGTGAGGATGTGGAAGGTTATGTAGGTGATTCTCAAATGCAACTTCCCTACCAAGATACATTTTAAGAAGGAGGGTTCAGATATAAAGTATTTTTTATTCCTTAGTAGGATGAACGAGGAGGGTTCGGGCACTTGAGCCTTGGAGATGCCGCTACAGCCTAGACACCCCTTCTATTTTTATATTTTTTATTGACTGGATTTGGGTTGCCCTGGTTGGTACTTGTAGCAAATAATTACTCTTTTCATTTTTTCTCTCATTTTTAGAACATTTGTTGCCACTGCTCTCCCATAATAATTGTTTTAGCTTATATTGCATGTCAGAGATGATTTGTAACTTAATTAGTGCGAATACAAGGTTGCTTTTTGTAATGATTGAAAAATCAAAAAATAGGGATAGAAATTTCCTAGCAGCTTACTGCCTAGAATTAATTCGCTGGTTAACTTATCCCTGCAACGGGCAACATTCTGCTGCAACTGTAAAACTACCACTGCAGCGGTACCTTCTAGTGGTTCCTCTATTTTACTTTTTAACGAGTCACAAGTACTATATCTACACAATACTATCCCACAAAAAATTCAATCATATAATTCCCTCTCATCTACACAAAACCTCAACCCGAATACTCATTAAGTCCTCCTGAGCTATTGCCAACGTGATTCACACCCATAATTCAAGCGAGTATGAAACTATCCTTATTCTCCTACTTACCTAATAACTACTCCAAAATGTTTTCCCCTCCTATAATATAGCTAGGCACCTAGGTAATAAGGATTTGGATAGAATTTAAGGAACACTCTAAATCACGGAGAGATGAACCATGTCTCAAGTTGCAAAAATAAGGATACACCTTGGGATCACACCCTGTCCCCACGATGTTTGGGTCCCTTGGCCACAAATATTTCAAATCAACACACATCATAAATATTTATACTTAAGAGTTTAAACCATCACATAGTGACTAAGTCACTATAGGTATGCTACACTTAGCACAATCCACATAACACCTTCCTACAGATTATTGCCTTACAGTAGTACTCCATACAATATCAACAAAACACAACAATTCAACTCCCTATGCTTCTTATTGGCCTCTACTTGTTGAATCATCTTATTCCAACCTTTAAAATATTAAAATATAGAAATTAGTCCCAATTGTGATGTTTAACATATCAATTGGACTCAAATCGAGAGTACAACATTGAGATTGCACGATAGAAGAGAAGAAAGTAAAATATTTTTCTTGATTTATTATAGCCTCCTACTGATTTGATGTGGATGTCAACACACCAATATACAAAACTTTACTTGATATTTGCTCTTAGGACCTATAACCTGAGATTTGATACCATCTTATCACGATCCAAATCACAAATCATATGGGTAGCTGCCTAACACAACCCTATATAGGAGAACCCTTACTACCCAATCATTCAAGTCATGCAAAAGTTATAACCAATTCTTAATTCAAACTCTTTAAATTTAGTTGATACATAGTAATCACTTTCAATACATTTGATAAGTATAACTGAAGCAGAAAATAATCAAAAGTGAATCTCCAGAAACTAGCGAAGGTAGCAGTTAGTACAACAACACTAGACAGGGAGTTGGGAAATCTATAACACAACATCCATACAAGATACAAAAGGAAGGAGCTGTTGAAGAATGATCTTCCTCACTACTATAGAAACTCCAACTGACCTACAATATGGATAAATCCCCAGAAGGAGATATAATAAGTGTAGGTTCAATACTGCCATACATATCGACAGTTATCATCGATCGATTTGTTTTTGAAACAAATAATAATGATATCAAATAGAAAGAAGCCGTGACTTTTAGTAAAGTTTCAATTACTAAAGACCATTTATACATGTATTATTACCAACCCTTAGAGTGTGACCGCCTTGTCATTTGATATTTTTGTATACCTTTGTCCTTAATAATCCTTTTCACCCTATATTGTTATTCTATTTTATACAATCCTCTTTTTATTATAGTCTAGACAACTCTACCGGGTTCACTATATCAATACTTGAGACTATTGGTGGCAATCGGGTTCTTTATTGTTCAATCCTTATGTAGTGTAGCAAATCTAATCATCTATTTTTAGATACCTACACTCACGATATATTTCCCCGAGACTAACTAGTATAGATTTTCATAAATCAGATAATCACAATCCATGAATAGGAAAGTACACATAATACATATGAGGCATGAATGGATGCAACATGCACAACTTCTCTTTCCCCTTCTTAACTCATAACCCTCATCATCAATATCATCAACATCATAAACATTAAGATACAATGTCATACTAGTCATTATCAATACCATTAGTATCATGAATACCACGAGCTACTATCATCATCATTGTTATCATCAGTAATATCACTAATTGGTATGCAATGATGTCACAAATGCGAATAGTATCGAAAGTCATTTTATGCATTCGATCATAGTATATGTACAAACCCAAAGGGACTACCAAAACATCATTACCTGTACTAATCCTCATAATATCATGTCACTCTTACCCTTTTAACCTTTCTTTTTAATTGACTAAGAATTCATTTATAATATGCTATAAATACCCTTTATGTTTATACTAAAATAACCCCCTCTTGGTTACATGTAATTAATTGAATGACAATGCCCACTCCTCAAATCCTGACATCTATTTGCACTAATATGTCTTTCACACCCTTTTTATTAATATTTACAAATTGAATGCAACCACTTGAGGAACCTTAGTAACATAGCTTCTATGCCATATTTATACCTCATTAAAATTCCCAATACTATAATTAGTTACCATGATAATTAAGAATTTGCCGATGCAACCTTAGTTCATTGCCTTTCCTTCTCTTTTTATCATATTCAAGCCTCGCTTTACTTATAAGAACCTACCTTTGTACAGTGGAACCTAATCCTCACAAAATTTGACTAAATATCTACATGAGTATCACACCAGTTGGGCGCAATACCAACTTTTCTTTAATATTCAAGACCAATTAGATAAATGTTAGTTTTATTTAATAAAATGTCATGCCTGAAGGCATAAGACTTGGAATCTCCAAATATTATCATTACATTACATGCATCTATCCCAAGTCTTCTATAAATTAACTATAAACTACCACGTAGATGAATATGGTGCTATTGAGAGGAGAGAGTTATCCCAGACTTGCCAAGCATTTTACCATGTGGGTTTTCACTGGGTGTGCTTAAAAAATGCTCTTAGAAAGATAAGCCTTTGAAATCTCATTTCTATGAAAATGGGGTTTATCTTGGGTGTTTTGGAGAGAAAATGAAGACCTATAAGAGTTGAACAAGAGAGGGTTTTCAAAATAACTCAGGCTGGCTACTATCGGGATATTAGCAATAAATTGTAGGCCAACCTAATTCCTTTTTAATTCTTCGCTCAATTGCTTTAGTACCTATTTTTTCTCATGCAATAAAGTTACTTAGGTCCATTAGGAACATTTTATTTATCATAAATTTTTTCTTAGGCGTTCTCACACATATTGACATTTTGGGTCATTATATTTTCATGTGATCCTTTCCACTGAATCATATTGCAGTTGAATCTAGGCTTGTAGTTTTCTGCAATTTTGTATATTATACCCCATCTCCATTTGTGGTCCATTTTGCTGAATTGTTTTGATAAGACTACCTGCACATGAAATAATATAAATCAAAGACAAGATATATTAAGCAAGACAATCCTTAGAAACAAATTTGATCGACAACGTAGTCCATAATTCTTTTAGCTATGGGTGAGTTATGATCTTGAATGAAAAGTAAGTGAGAAAAAAGATGATAAAATAGTTAATGAAAACTAAGAAAAATAGATAAAACTTAAGAGAAAAACTAAAGATTTTTATTGATTAAGCATGAAGAGAAGCAAAATATGAATTCGAGAGAGCCTATTTATAGGGTAGAGAGACTACCCATAACAATTGTGATAGCATTATTTTGAGCTTGTAGTATCATGAATAATGATCGATAGCCACGTACTCTTGATCCATTGAAGGATTCCAACACAATATTGTCGTATGATGCGGTTCAATCGAGGGTCACCTATGAACCTTAACAATTTGACATATCATTCTTTTATCTGTCCTTTGCACATAGTCACAATGATTGATGAATCGAGCTATTCTAAACTTGTTCAAAAATGCATTTCATTAGTTTATTTCTGTTCTTAAGATGATGCCATTGTAGGATAGTTCTTGTTATATTCGACCCAAACTGGATTAGTCCTCATTGAAGCTATTTTACCCCATACATTCACTAAAATAATAATATTTGGATATGAAAGATGATATTTAGTCAACTTCTAGAACATACATTAAACATCTATATTTCTATAGTAAAAATTTTCATGGAAAAGCTCAATGAAGACAAATAGTATTAAAAAGAAAGTCATTATAAAAAAAATCCTTCTTTAATTTATTACTTGTTTGTGATATCTGAATTTCCATCTTCTGTGTGGTTTATTGCTTCTAGTTGAGATTGAGATCCTCCAGTATGAAATTAAAATAACAAGTTCATTAATCCAAACAAATAGGAGAAAATATCCTGTGAGTTTTCATATCTTAGCTTGCAAGCACAAGCTATAACAATGGTAGAAGGTTGTTATCTTTAGAGAGAAGACAGTAAAGAAGATATTTTCATTCAATTCAATCAAAATAATCATGTGTACTATCATTGGTATTTATATACAATTGATGGCTAGTACAATTGTTTGTACAATTATTTCCAACTCATTCTTTAGGTTAGTTACTATTCTAATTAGCAAATCATGAATTAGTGTAACAGCTCACTAACTATTTTGAGTCCTTATCAACTGAATTCCTCTCAATACTCCCCTCAAGCTGGAGGTTGCAACAAGTCCCAGCTTGTGCAACAAATGCTCATGTTAACTTCTTCAAAGTCCTTTTGTGAGAAAATTTGCTTGTTGATCTTTGGTTCCAATGTAATTAGTCTTTACTTTCCCTTTCTTGATCTTGTCCCTACCAAAGTGTAAATCTATTTCTATAAGCTTAGTATATTCATGAAAGATTGGATTTCCTGCAATCTAGAATGCAACCTTTCTATCATAATATAGATTAACAGGTCTCTTCGCTTCAATCCCTAGATCATCAAATAATCCAACCAAATTATTTTAGATATTGTAGCATCTAAGATTCTATATTTTACTTCTAAGAGTTTTTGGAAACAATGTGTTGCTTTTCTAATTTCTATGATATCAAGGATCTTCCAAATTTAATTACAAATCTTGACATAGATTTTCTAGTGTTTGGACATGCAACCCAATCTGCACTACAAAAACAACACAGGAGATCAGTTTTATCAGTACTCGTCATAATCCCTAAACCCAGTTATTACTTCAGATATTTGATCACTCTTATTGCTACATCCCAATGTAATATCTTAGGAGCTTATATAAATTTACTAAGTGGTTGCACTGCAAAACTTATATCAGGTTTGGTCATTGTCAAGTACAACAACCTTCTAATTATCCTCTGGTATCTAGTTACATTTTATAGCAAATCATCAATACCATTTTGTCATGACCTGAACCAGAGCCTATCCGTGATGGGTATCTCAAGTCAACTCAGGAAAAGAGGCCACCCTCATTATACCTGGATAAACAAAACATAACACCTAGAAGCATCTAAGTCAAAACATATAAAAAGATAGAGGATAATAACTCAAGACAACTAATAGTGTCAATCATCACAACCCATTTCATAGTAATATCCACAAAGCCTTTAACAAAACTGAAAATAATCTAGGTTAGGACTTGCTCCCGACTCTTACAATGATAATGACAAGGATAATATTAATTATAATGTAAACACATCAATCCTAGACTACGAAAGGAAATTGATGAAATGCCCAAGTCTTTCAGAGAATGGAAGCTCACCACTTAACCACAACGACTGATAAACTGAGTCGATCCACCTAATACTACACAGAAAAAGTAGAAGTATCTTCGGTGCCTGCATCGAATGGGGATATAACATCCAGAGATTGTTAGTGGTTTGAGCACTAACATGTAACTCGAGGATAGCAGATAAAATAATGCCAAGTCAAATCCTATTCAAAACTATGTGAACATCACCATACACATACATAGATAATATATTGGGATAGGAAACAATGTTTAGCATGAAGTAAAACATTATCCTGAACTATGTAGCTTAACCATCATAAAAGGCATCCACGGGCTATGTGGGTTCAGCTTCCCCTGCTGAAAGTGCCCAAGTATGTGTTAGCAGCATGAACCAGAGAAAATACGAGGGAAAGCTAAAGACATCAAGGCAACTGTCCATCCAATATGTATATATATCAAGTGTGACCCATGCACACAGTTATCAAGACCAAACCTTTGTCTGCAAATATGAGTTTCCAGTATAAGTTATACAAGACTCACACCTTCATAACTTTGCTATATAACCCCCATTAAGCATAATTTAAAGTAAGTTTCACATAACCCATTTGTTAACTAGCAAACCAACCGTTAAGGTACACCATGGGTATTGTCATACCCTTATAATTGCAAGCTTATTTCTATGCCATAAGAATCATATAACTTAGGGGAAATACCTCTACCCCTATTTGTTCATTAAATCAAAATATATCCCACAAGGCCTTCAAAACCATGTTCATTGTTTAACCAGTTATGTAATGCAATAATATAGGTGAGTAAGTCAAATTAAGTGACAATTTCACAATTCAAAACCATTTACACAAGTGAGTTAAGGAAACATAATTATTCAAAACCAATTCAAAGTTTAAAACATCTATTTGGGAAAAACCATGACACCTTTGTTTATTAACTATACCCTTGCACCCCGTATGTTCAAAACCATTAATAAATAATAAATTAGGCATTATAAATCATGGGAAAACAATTTAAGAATCAAACATATCAAAGCCCTCAACCACATCAAATTACCATTTAAATACATGCTTTCATATAGTAATAATCGGGGAAGAGTAACAAGCCTGAAATACCAAGATTTTTAGAGAGAATTCAACCCTTGATTTCTTAGATGACCAACTTCTTGGAAACCCTAAGTATCTTGACCTTGGAGAGTTTAAAGTGTTTTGAGAGTGTTTTGATTGTGTTATGGATGAGAAATACCCCCCGGGGGATTTATGAACATTGAGTTTAATTAAGGGTAAAGGAGAATTGACCAAAATTCCCTTAATAAAAAGACTAAAAATGGACTACCTAGTCTCTGCAGGTGACCTTACGACTCATAAGTCCCACTCATTGTCTAGATAGTGTCCATGATCACCAACACTGACTTGGCTACGACTTGTGCCATGTGAATCGTACTCAGTCATTATGAATCACATGGTCTAGTCATCATCAAAGCAGAAATAAATGGGGCATCACACTGGTTAGTCTACAAAAGACACCATATGACTCGTTTTCAGTCCTTATGACTCGTAACTCCCCAATCGTAGTCATAGTAGAAACTCCAGTCTAATATACAGGCCAGGCTACGATTGGGTCCTTAAGACCTATCAAGACTCCCTACAACTCATAGAGAGAGTCATAGTCTAGGCAGTGTGGATAAAATTATAAAAAATTTCAAGGACCAAAATCCAGGGTATTACATAGTCCACCCATAAGATATTCGTCCTCGAATAACATGAAAAGGAATTTATTAGCATGATTTGACTCCAACCACAACCACACTTACCTTTAACAAAATAGAAAACAAAGATATTAAGGAAATCATAATTTTTTTTTAATAAAGTCAGAAAACAAAGATGTTATGAATTACACATACCTCAAGCATGATTATCCTAAGCATGAAACAAGAATGTTTATTTGAACTTCATATCCTCTTTGGCTTCCCAAGTATTTTTTCACGATTTTGGTTGCTTCATTACCTTTACTGAAGACACGTCCTTTGATCACAACCAGCGGACTTTTCAATCCAACATCTCAATTGGGTCTTCCTCATAGGACAAGGAATCCAAGACACCAACACTTTCCAAAGGAATACATGAAGGAAGGATCACCAACGCACTTATTCAACATCAATATATAAAAGATCGGATGGATGGAACCCAAACTTGAAGGAAAATCTAACTCATAAGCCACATTGCCCGCTCGCCTCAAAATATGGTGGACCAATATAACAAGGATTGAGCTTCCCTTTATTTCATAACAACATCACTCCCTTAATGGGAGACACCTTTAAGAGCACTAAATCATCCACATCAAAATCCAAGTCTCTTTTCCTTATATTTGCATAGGACTTTTGGAAACTTTGAGCGGTCTTTAGCATGTCTCAGAACACCTTCACCTTCTCTACAACTTAGTGAACCAAGTAGATACCATACAACCTATTATCGCCAACCTCAAACTACCCAATAGGAGACCTACATCTCCTACCATACAAAGACTAGAAAGGAGGCATCCCAATACTAGAATGACATCTATTATTATAAGAAAATTCTATGATAGGCAAATGGTCAACCCAACTACCACCAAAGTCATTCACACAATACTTTAGAATATCCTCCTAATTTTATATCATATTTTCCACTTGTCCATTCTTTTGAGGCTGGAAAGCTATGCTAAGGTTCAACTTAGTCACTAAACCTCTCTTAAAGAAATGTTAAAAGTGAGATGAGAATTGAGTACTTTAATCAGATATGATAGAAACTAGAGAACCATACAACTTCACAATCTCCTCAATAAAGAGCTTAGCATAATCTTTCGCTGAATAAATTGTATTCACTGACAAGAAGTGAGAAGACTTTATGATCCTATCCATGATAACCCAAATGGAATCAAACTGATGGCGAGAGTGTGGAAGAGTAATAACAAAATTGATATTAATTACTTCCTATGTCCATATGGGTAACTAAATATCTTGAGACAAACTACCATGCCTTAAGTGCTCAACCTTCACTTGTTGACACACCAAACACTTAGCCATAAATTTGGCTACATCTATCTTCATGTTATTCCTCCAATAAAATTCTCTGAAGTCATGATACATCTATGTAAAACCAATATGAATGGTGTACCTTGACTCGTGAGCCTATGCCAAGTTTCTTTCCCTTATCCCATCAACATCAGGATCATAGAATATACCTTGGTACCTTAAGATACAATCACCAAAAATCTCAAAATCCATCACCTTCTAGTGACCCATATCATTCTTAATCTACATAAAGATGGGTCCAAGACCTGTATTTTCCTCACCTCAGCACCAAGAGATGTCGTCACCACTTCTTATACAATCACACTACCATCCTCAGAGTCCAAGTGATAAACTCAAAGATTATCCAAACAATAAATTTCCTTCTCCAAATGTCACTTATCATCATCCACGTGAGATAAGCTTCCTATAGACATCCTACTAAGAGCATCAATAATCACATTAGCTTTACCCGAGTGATAATAAAGACTCATGTCATAGTCCTTAAGCAACTCAAGCCATCTCCTCTACCTTAGATTCAAATCCTTTTAAGTGAACACATACTTTAAACTCTTATGGTTTGAGAAGATGTCCACATAAATTCCATACAAATAATGATGCCAAATCTTCAAAGTGAAGACCACATCCGACAATTCCCAATTATGAGTTGTATAGTTTTTATCATTCTACTTTAACTATTTAGAATCATATGAAACTACCTTGTCATTCTGCATCAAAATACAACCCAGACCCTTATGACACACATCACAATAAACAACAAAGTCATTAGTACCTTCGGGTAGAGTCAAAATAAGAGCCGAAGTTAACTTATCCTTCAACTTCTCAAAACTACCCTTACAATCATGAAACCATGTAAATTTTACCTTCTTCTGAGTTAACTTAGTAAATAGAGAAGCAATAGAAGAGAAACTTTCCATAAAATTTCTATAATAATTGGCTAAACCCAAGAAGCTCCAATTGTCAGTTGGATTCATGGGCATAGGATACTTCTTAAAAACCACAACTTTTTGTGGATCCTCAATGGTCCCTTCTGTAATACCTCATACTTTTCTTAGTTTAGTTCTGCTCCTAGTGCTTGCATAAGAGGATAAAAGCCAAGAAATTTAGCTAAGTGTCGGGGACTTAGCTAACGTTTTGGCCTCTTAACTTAGATGATTTTTAAAGTGACCTTCCCAACATTGAGACATAGGTTTTTGAATTTATTCATGTTCAGGGGTGTAATTATCATGTCTCGAGTAAGTTTTGATTTTTTCAAATGAGGTTTGAACCACGTTTAGATTTCTAAAACAACAAGTTACTGTGATTCCACTGTGTCGCATCAGGTATAGCGATGAGGTACTCATCGTGTCGTGGTTGAGGTGTATTTGTCATGTTCTTGATTCATAATTTGAATGCATGTGTCATGACCTTTATCATAATGTGTAAAGTGCTTACTACGTGCAGAGTGTTCATAGAAATCAATTAGAACCAAGTTGAGCTAAGATCCTTTGATTCGTCCTAAGTTTGGAATTTAATTATACAAGGGTCAACTTTGAATGTCTACAACTTTTGATATATGTGGAATTTTTCTTCTTAATCCCCACCAAATTGTAAATAATTATGTCAGCTTTCCAACAATACTAATTTTGCCTTAATTTGATGCCTAATTGAAAAGTTATGGCATTTTTCTTGTGAGGAAGTAAGCCACAACGATTACACCACATTACGGTGAACCTTCAAATCATAATTCGGGTTACAAATTTTTGATTTAAATGAATGAGGGGCAATGGATTCTTTTTCCACCTCTTCCCAGGTCATTAAAACACGATTTTAAGAATCCATTAAGGCATTATTCACCCTCATTACCCTATTTTACTCTCAAGAACAAACCCTAAACAATCCTCTTCTAGAACATTAAATTTAATTCTCTTCTTTAAGAATAAATAGGATATCAAGTTTTCCAATTCAAGAAAGCTTTCAATATTTTATTTCTTCAAAATTAACATGTTAAGGTATATGGGAGTTCATCCATGGGTCCCTGTTCACCCTTGGAGCCAAAAATCCTTTTATTTTAATTAAAGAATGAATTATGTTATTTCGTATGTTCAAGGAAAGATTGAATTTCATGTTTTTATGGTATTTTTAATTTAGTTCAGCCCATGTGTATCTCCATGCAAGATTTTGAATTCCTCAGCCATGAATTTGAGTTTCCCATGCTTTATTTAAGTGAATTCCATAGTATATCCTATATTCATTAATTTTACAAATTTATACTTTCCATATGTTTGATGAAATTCGCATATTATGTTTAATCAAGTTAAAGATGAATCCCCAACTTATTAATTTTTCCATGTAACTATATTGGTCACCCATGTTTAAGACATTCTTATGTTTAAGTTATGATCTTTACATGTTTTAATGAAATACCTATGCCCTGTCTCAAGCAAATCTCATGTAAATTCCCCAATTCATGATTTTAGTTATGTAATCATGCTATGTTCCCATGTTTAAGATATTCCCATGTTGAACTTCATGATCCCCATGTGTATGATGAATTTCCCAAGTGAGAGTTTTGAATAATTATTACTTATCATGGTTTTGAATGCTTTTATGTGTCCTTGTTGTTATTGCTATCAAGTCCTGGGGGTTATGAATACCAAAAATTTAGCTATTTACTTAGCTTCAGTATGTTCTGAATGGTTTCAGATAAACCATGAGCCTTGTCATTTATTTAATATCATGTTCAGTTAAACTCATTCTAGTTTCAGTCCTGTATCTATTTATACTTCAATAATTTCCTCAGAATCTGTATGCACTGATATTTTTAGTACACCATAACCGTAACTTATCTTATCAGTATCAGTGCGTGTACTAGTCAGTATTTTTGTGTCTTTCAGTTGGGAGTAGGATTTAGCATCGAGTGAGAATGGTGGGTTCAACGCATCCTACTTCCCCTGAAACTATGTTCCACCGAAGGTTTAGGGGACTCGCCAAAGAGTGTTTCCCATTGCCCAATATGGACTCAGTTTAATAATCACTCTAGTTTAGGTTCTACTCTGATAGCAAGGATTGAATAACCCTCCTAAATGTTGGTTAGACGTTGGACTCGATGATAGCTCCCACAATCTCAGTCAGTATTCAATATGTTTTCAGTTCAGGTTTGCTTGACTAAGTGAATAGATTTTTAGACACTCGGTTTTATAAATTTCAGCCTTTTAGATTACAGATTATCCCAGCACCATAAAAGATATACACTTAGTCTTTCATTCCTAGATAATACAATTTTCATACATTCATATTCAATTATCTCATGTGGTTTTTGATAGTCCTTACATCATAAGTATAGTGCTCTATAGTTTTAGCTCGATTACTCAAACTAAGTGTAGTTTAGCCTTACAAGACACAGTATTCATACAGTACCCATGTTTTACTATTTTTCAACTTCAGTTCTACTTACATTATAAAAAGTAAAGTTTTAAGAAACTAAGTATAATGATTCTCCCACTTATTAGATTATGTTAGTTACTCGTGTTTTAAGAAGTTTTCAGCTTTTAGTTTATTCCAGATTGTTGGTGAGTCTACTTACGCTTAGCATGCATGTTTTAAGATTTCATACATAATCAGTTTTACTTAGTGCATTCACCCCTACTTACCCAGTACATTCTAGAAGTTTTGATCCATATATATATGTCTGTGGCTACATTGTTTCATAATGTAGGTAATATTTATAGTCCGTATATCATGATCAGACAGTAGTAGTTCCATCAAGAAGGTGATGAGTTCTCCTACTTCAGGGACTTCAGTTAGATATTTTTTATGTACCTTACTTTATTTTTCATATGTATTGATTAATGATAGTTAGCGGCATGCCCCAGCTAACTATAGTTAGTATAGTAGAGGTTTCATAGATGTCAGTCAGAGTCAGTCATGTAATTGGAATTCTTTCTGCAGTTTTATCAGATTGTAAGCTTTATTAGTATTGTATTTATTCATATTATTCAATAATTATGTTTCTACATAGTAAACTCAGTTATTTTACATATATTTAAATCAGTTGCTTAACACTATGCCAGTTCATGGGTTAGCTTGGAATCACTTGTGCTGCTAAGCATCGTGTGACGTCCAGGGGGTAGTATTGGGGCATTACAAACTTTGTATTAGAGCACAGAGTTCAAGTGTGCTAGGGTGTCTATGAAGCCATGTCTATTAGAGTTTTGCGGAATGGTATGGAGATATCTGCACTTTTCTTCAAGAGGCTACAGGGCATTTAGGAAATTTTTCCCTTTTTTCAAGTCTAAGATCATTCATTCTAAGTGTTATTTAAGAAATTTAGGTAGATCCTGGTCTGGCTCTATTCATGCTAACTCTGCCATAGTTTTGAGGCAAATCCAATCCACCCAAACTGCTATGGGATTGCATGTTGGCTTAAAATGTATCCCATCAGTACCCGTATGCCCTATAGTTTGAAATATTTCATTCATGTTTATGAAAATCATGGATTAAGACAAAGTCATATGTGTACTCAGATACCTCCCCAGAATCCTATGATAGTATAATCTAGAGTTAAAAGCATGGCCTCTGAAGTTTTACAGTAGTAAAGATAGGATAGTATTATCTGGATTGAGCAAATTTTGTATTCATAGAGCTAGTTGTAAGAAGGGTTAATCAGTAGTCTTGAAATAGTGTATGTAGGAATTTAAGTTTATTGAGTTGGAAGTGTATGTTGTTGATGTTGGGTATGTTGGTGTAATGGTAATTCTCATGGTTTAGATATGATGTTAGTAGGCTATGAAGAAGTTAGTGGGGTTTATTAAAGGTTTGGGGAAATCCATGTTAACTTTTAGCAGCTAAGTTTTAATATTTAAAGATTGAGCTAATAGAAAGAAGAGTTGAAGCTCTAGATGGTGTGAACTCAGAGTAAAGTTATTTCAGTTCTGTTAGAGATTTTAAAGGGTCCACACACTTATAATGATGGCTTAGAGCTAAGGGGGAGATAGTAGAACAAGTAACCAATTTAGCCTCTCAGATCCTAGTAGTGATGCAGTATATGTAGAAAAGCAGTAAGAGAAGATGATGCCCCACCCATTCTTATCTAAGTGCAAGGTTTTATAATTCAGTCATCATGATACCTATGAATGCTTCACACGTCAGTTCCATGAACACAACTCATATACACACACTTTCCATAGAATCATGTTTTCTTTCAGATTCTAGTATGAGGAGTTCCAGTTCACTTAGTAGAACGAATCATGTTCCATTAATTCATAAACTCCAAACTCAAGTCATGCAACTCATAACTCATGTACTTATGATTTACAGTAAGTTCGGTTCCAGTACACATGATACACTCCTAATAATCAGCGAAATTTAGTTTGTGTCATATATGCCCTCAGTTTAGACCTCTTTGATAAATCTATTAATTGATACTTTATTCCTCAGGCCTCAGTTAAGTTTCATGTTATCCATAGTATTCTTTCATGTTTTATGTCTTCATATTTTAACTTTTAGTGACCTCTTCTTATGTCATGATTAGTTGAAATTCTATGTGTGTCTTCTTGGGGTAGTGCATGGAAGTTTTAAGGATAAAGGTTTAGATTATATGGGAAAGATTCATGTTTTGTTATTTGCCTACATGTTCATGTGTGGTTATGAAGATAGTCTTGAATGCCATGTTGGTGTACAAGTGGGATGTATAGATGAGTATAAGCTTTCATTATTATTCAATTTGTATAGCCAGTAGCTCAGGTTAGCAGTCAGACAGGAAAGTTCCTATGGTTTTTCCATCTTTTGATCTAGTCTTACTATCTTAAGTTGTATGAAAATGGCCATTCATTGAGGAAAACTATTCATATCCATGTAAATTATGAATTCATCTCAGTTCATGCATCGTGCATCAGTTTCAGATTCAAAATATTCAGTCATGATTCAGTCTGTAAGTGCCCTATGCATTATCTCAGTTTTTCCTTAGAATTTCAGCCAAGTTAGTGCCATTTGGGGGACGAATGATCCCAAAGGGGAGATAATATTATCCTTTGAGTTTTTATATCCTAAATCTTTCATATTTTCTTCACGAAATCAGATCCATCCTAAAGTAATAGTTACTCTTAAGCTGAGTCGTTAGTTTCTATCTTAGCCTTATAACCATTCTCATGTCAATGCATGCATTTAAGAAATTAGATCAATCATGATATTCAGTTCCTGTATCATGTTTCAGACTCAGTTAGGCAATCATGTTCCAAGTTATGCATGTATATTATAGGACCTCAGTTACCTTAGTACAGTACTCTCAATCTAGCCAGTCTCATTGAAAGACGAATATTCCTAAGAGGAAGATATTGTAATACCCCTTACTTTTCATATTTCATTTTAGGTCCTAATGCTTGCATAAGAGGCTAAAATCCTAGAAATTGTGCTAAGTGTCGGAGACTTAGCTTAAGCTTTTGAATCTTAACATTAACGATTTTTAAAGTGACCTTCCCAACCTTGAGATGTAAGTTTTCGAGTTAAATCATGTTCAGGGCTGTAAGTATCATGTCTCGGGTAAGTTTTGAATTTTTTAGACAAGGTTTGTACCACATTTATATTTCCAAAACACCAAGTCACCGCGATTCCACCGCATCGCACTAGGGATAGCAATGAGGCACTCATCGCATCGTGGTGGAGGTGTATTTTTTATGTTCTTGATCTATAATTTGAATCCATATGTCATGAACTTTATCCTAATGTGTGAAGTGCTTAACAGGTGAAGAGTGTTCATAGCAATCACTTAGAGCTAAGTTGAGCTAAGATTCTTTGATTCATCCAAAGCTTGGTATTCGATTCTACAAGGGTCAGCTTTGAACGTGTATAGCTTTTCATATACATGAAATTTTTTATCTCAAGGCCCACCAAATTGTAGATAATTGAGTCAGCTTTCCAACTATACCAATTACACATTAATCCGATACCCGAATGAAAAGTTATGGTATTTTCCGTTTGAGGCAGTAAGCCATCGTGTTACACCGCAACGCGGTGAGCCTTCAAATCGCAATTCGAATTACAAACTTTTGTTTTAAATGAATGAGAGGCAATGGGGTCTTTTCCCACCTCGACCAAGGTCGTAAAAACACAATTTAATGCATACATTAGGGCATTGTTTGCTCTTATTATCCTATTTTACGCTTAAGAACAAACCCTAAACAATCCCCTTCAAGAACATCAAATTCAATCCCCTTCTTCAAGAACAATAAAGATTTCAAGTTTCCCAATTCAATAAAGCTCTCAAGATTTTATTTCTACTTCAAGATTTAATGTTTTAAGGTATGTGGAAGTTCATCCATGGGTCCCCTTTCACCCATGGAGACCAAAACCCTTTTCTTTCAATTAAAGAACGAATTATGTTATTTCGTATGTTCAAGGAAAGATTGAACTTCATGTTTTCATACTATTTTAATTCAATTCAGCCCATGTGTGATTCCATGAAAGATTTTGAATTCCTCGTGCCATGAATTTGAGTTTTCCATGCTTTATTCAAGTGAATTCCATGATAGATCCTATATTCATGATTTTTAGCAATATTCCCATGTTTTAAATTCATGCTTTCCACATGTTTGATGAAATTCCCATATCATGTTCAATCAATTTCAAGATGAATCCGCAAGTTATGAATTTTCTATGTAACTCTATTGTTCACCCATGTTTAAGACATTCTTATGTTCAAGTTATGATCATTACATGATTTGATGAAATGCCCATCTCCTATTTCAAGCGAATCTCATATAAATCCCCCAATTCATGATTTTAGTTATGTAATCATGCTATGTTCCCATGTTTAAGATATTCCCATGTATCAGGTCATGATCCCCATGTGTATGATGAATTGACCAGGTGAGGGTTTTAAATAATGCTTACTTATTATGGTTTCGAAAGTTTCATGAGTCTTTATTGTTATTTCTATTAAGTCTTGGGGGTTATGAATACCCGAAATTTAGTTGCTTACTTAGATTCAGTATGTTCAGAATGGTTTCTGATAAATCATAAGCCTTATCATTCAGTTAGTATCATGTTCAGTCAAACTCAGTCTAGTTTCAGTTCCGATATAAGTTTAGACATCAATAATTTCCTCAGAATCCATATGCATGGATGTTTTCAGAACGCCATAACCTGAACTTGTCTTATTAGCTTCAGTTAATGCATAAATTAGTATTTTAGTGTCTTTTAGTTGGAAGTAGGATTTAGCACCGAGTGGAAAGTGTGGGTTCAGTGCATCCTACTTCCTTGGAGACTATGTGCCACCGTAGGTTTAGGGGCCTCGCCAATGAGTGTTTCCCCTTGACCAATATGGGCTTAGTTTATTGATCACTCCAGTTCAAGTTCTACTCCTATGGCAAAGATGGAAAATCCCTCCTCAGTGTGGGTCAGATATTGGAATCCATGATAGCTCACATGGTTTATGTTGGTTACATGATAGCTCCCACAGTCTCAGTTAGTATTCAATATGTTTTCAGTTCTGGTTTTCTTGAATAAGTAAATAGATTTTCAGATACTCGGTTTTACAACTTCCAGCCTTTCAAATTACAGATTGTCCCAGTACCATGTGAGATATACACTTAGTCTTACATTCTCAGATAATACAGTTTTCATGCATTCATATTCAGTTATCTCATATGGTTTTTTATAGTGCTTACCTCATAAGCATAGTAATCCATAGTTTCAGCCCAGTTATTCAGACTAAGTACAGTTTAGCCTTACATGACATAGTATTCATGCAGTACCCATGTTTTACTATTTTCCAACTTCAATTCTACTTACTAAGTGCAATGATTCACCCGCTTATACTATTGTTTTTGTTACTCATGTTTTAAGATATTTTCAGCTTTTAGTTTGTTCCAGCTTGTTGGTGAGTCTACTTACACTTAGCTTGCATGTTTTAAGATTTCATTCATAATCAATTTTACTTAGTGCATTCATCCCTACTTACTCAGTACATTCTAGAAGTACTGATGTACAAATACGTCTGAGTTCATAATATAGGTACTATTTGTAGCCCGTACATCATGATTAGACAGTTACAGTTTCTAGCTAGCAGGTGATGAGTTCTCCTACTTTGGGGACTTTAGTTAGATATTGCTCATGTACCTTTATTTTTCATATTTATTGATCAGTGGTAGTTGGAGGCATGTCTCAGCTATCTATAGTCAGTATAGTAGAGGCTTCATATATGCCAGACAGAGTCAATCATGTAATTTGAGTTCTTCCCTCAATTTTATCAAATTGGAATCTTCATCAATATTGTATTTATTCATATTATTCCATGATTATGTTATTGCACAGTAAACTCAGTTTTTTTACATATATTTAAATCAGTTGCTTAACAGTATGCCAGTTTATGGGTTAGCTTGGGATCACTTGTGGTCCTAAGCATCGTGTGATGTTTAGGGGGTAGTCTCGGGGCGTTACACCTCACTAGAAATAACATAACCCAGATAAGTCACAACATTCAACCAGAACTCATACTTTGAGAGCTTTGCATACAGCCACTGACCTCTAAGGGTCTGCAACACTATGTGGAGGTGATCGACATAATCCTCTTCACTCATGGACTATACCAAAATATCATTAATAAATAAAATGACAAACAAATCAAAGAATTGTTGGAAGACCCAGTTCATAAGATCTATAAATATCCTTGGGCGTTAGTCAAACCAAAGGACATCACAAAAAACTCAAAATGACCATACTGAGTTTGGAAGGAAGTCGTAAGGATATCTACCTCCCTAATTTTCATCTGATGGTAACCCTACCGAAGATCAATATTGGAAAAATACTTAGCACCTTGAAGCTGGTCAAATAAATCATCAATCATCAAAAGAGGTTACTTATTCTTCACGATCAGCCTGTTTAGTTGGTAGTAATGTATACACACCCGAAAGGACCCATCTTTATTACTCACAAAAAGAACCAGAGCACCCTGGGAAGAAACACTAGGTCGGAAAGACCCTTATCTACTTGATCTTTCAAATGCTCCTTAAGTTCTTTCAGCTCAGCCAGAGATATTATGTAAAAGGGGTAGAGATAAGATAGGTATTTGGTAGAAGATCAATCTCAAAATCTATTTCCCTATCAGGATGCACACCATGGAGATCATCTAGAAACACCTTGAGAAACTCATAGATCACAGAGGCAACTTGTAGAGAAGGACCTTCATATCTAGAATCCTTAACATGCACTAAATGGTAGAAACTCCCCTAGGAAATTAATTTTCAGGATCTAAGATAAGATATAAGCCTTCCCTTGGGCATTAGGGAACTACCTTACCACTCAATCACTGGCTCATTCAGGAATTGGAAACCGACCCTTTGGGTACGACAATCAAGAGACGCATAGCACGAGTGCAACTAATCGATCCTCAAAATCATATCAAAATTTAACATGTCTAAATATATCAAATCCGCTAACGTTTTCCTACCACAGATAGATACCACACAACCTCTATAAGCTCTCCTAGCCACAATAAAGTTGCCTACTGGGTGGACCCAGAAAAGGGGTCGGGAATAAACTCAGAATCTAAAACAAAATGAATAGCAACATATGGGGTCACATAAGAGTGGGTAGACGAGGGATCATGTATACATTATACATCACGAGAGAAAAGTTTTAGCATACCAGTAACAATATCAGGAGACTCCACGGGATCCTTATGGGTTGCAAGAGGATATAGATGGTTCTGACTAGTGGTACAACCAGAAGTATCACCTTTTGGTGCAGGAGTTGAAGAAGCAGCAACCGAGACCTTATTATCACTAGTAGTAACATCTCCTGAAGGAAAGTTCCTAAGAAATTGGCCACGCTGGTAATATTTAAAACACATATTCCTTTCATTATCACAAAATCCATGGTACAACTGTCCACAAAGCCTACAAAGAGGATGGGATGGAGCTGACTGGGCCCCACTGGCCTATGATTGGGCAACTTGTGCCTTATTTCCACTATTGCTCTAAAAGCGACGATCACCAAACAACTTAGGATAAGGAGCACTAGCCGTAGAATAAGAAATGGAGTTTCCCCAACTTCTTCTTAGATCAGTGCCTGCTATCTCTACCATTATTCTTCTTGCCACCACCGTGCTCCAAAAATTTGGATCTCCTACTTTTCCACTCCTCTATTTTAGCTTGTTTTTTATTCTCATTTTCCACCTTGTCCTTATACACCACAAGCCTAGAGATATAAATGTCATTATTCAATAAGAAGGCCTTACACTCCTACACCAAGTCTCGAGGCAAGCCGGAAGCAAACTTTCTCATCTTAACCCTCATATCAGATAGTAGCTCAGGAGCATAATGGGATAACTTATGAAACTTCAAGGTATACTCCTTCACAAACATCTTCCCGTGCTTCCAATTCACGACCTCCTCAGGCTTTGCCTCCCTCAACACTTGAAGAAAAAATTAAACTAGAAAAGCACACGAGAAATCCTTCTATAAAACCAACTCCGCATTACCTCCCTGAGACTAATCCCACTACTCATACCACTACTATGTCATATCCCTTACCTAGTATGCAGAGAACTCCACCCTTAGAATCAGAAGCATGAATCATGGAGAAACTTCTCCATCTCATGTATGAATCCTTAGGTTCTTCCTCAATATTAGAGCCAGTAAAGGTCAAACGATTCAGCCTCATAAACTGGCCAACCTTAGTGGCCTTAGAAAAACTCACAGCAACACCAACAAAACCCGACTAATAAGACTGAGAAGTCACCAGCTAGGTCAATAAATAAATAGGAAGACAAAACTCAACATTGGTAATATCTGTTAAAGGTGACCGAGCAAGAGTGTTACTAGTGGCAGAAGGATAAGTAGGGATCAGTGGAACTCCAGTATGGTAATCTGAAGCATCGAACCTAGACTATGACTAAACTCCTTAAGTAGGATGAGTCCCGTCCATATTATCCTCAAGCGGGACAGAGGAGTTTTCGTGATCATTAGATATTTTGGGAGGTATGATCTGAATATTGAATAAATGGGAATTAAAGGAGATTTAAATACCTTAGACTCTATAGATCAAAAATAGATCACAAGAAAGGGAAATATTACAAAATCCATTGTACGTGTGGCACGCTACAAACCTACAAAAGAGACTATTTGGAATGACTTTGTGGACACCTAATTATACCAAACCTAGACTCTAACACCAACTTTTTCACAACACAAAGTAGGTCCTGGAGGTGATGGGTATCTCAAGTCTATTAAGGACCGGAGACCACCCCCATTATACAGAGCAAAACATAACATAACACCTAACAGCGGCTAAAATCCGAACATTTAACAATATAGAGAATATAGCTCAAGACAACTAATAGTGTCAATCATCACAACCCAGTCTATAGTAATATCCATAAAGCCTCTAACAAAATTAATTATAATCTTGGTTGGGACATGCAACTGACTCTGACAATGACAATGACAAGGATAATGTAAATGATAATGGAAACTCTTTAATCCTAATCTACGGAAAAAAAATTATAAAATGATCAAGTCATTCAGAGAATGGAAGCTCACCACTTCACCATAATGACCAATGAACCAAGCCGATCTACTGAATACTGTAGAAAAAAGTATAAGTCCCTTCAGTGCCTGCATCATGTGGTGATACAAAGAGACGGTTAGTGGGTTGAGCACTAGAATGTAACTTGGGTATAGGTGATAAAAAATGACAAGTCAAGTTTGATAGGATTCAAACCACGAGGACTCTAATCAAAGACACAAAAAGTAATGATAGAAGGATAGGACGGAGATAATAGAAAGATAGACACAAAATTGATAACAAAAGGGAAATCTAAGGGTATGTAAAACCCTAAAACCTCCCTTAATGGACTACCAATACGCACCTAGCTCTTACATGACCACAAAAGTGATTAGATCTCTCTAACAAGCAATATTTCTCAACAAGGTTCAACATATTCTTTTCAAGAACTCAAAACACTCCCATGGAGTTCTTATGAATACATCATTAAAAAACTAAAGAAATAAGCCTAGATACCAAGCATTTATAGTTTGGCAACATATTACATAATTAGGGCCCAAAAGTGACCCAAATGTAAGAAAATACCCACAAGGGGATATTTTGACCCGCTCTTGAAATTGTTGAGTAGATCAAAAGTGGATCCAAAGCACCTTGGTGCATGACCTTTTGAAGGAGCTTGCGAGCCCCATACCTATTAGACCTGGCCAAAGTCCTTTGACCTTTCTTAATGGTAATCTTCCTCCATGTGGCATCTTTTAAAAGCGCTAAGGAGTCATCAAGCACCTCGAGCATCATACGTATCTCATCTAAAGATCTGGACGCAATTTAGCTTGTATCATCTTCCCCTTCTCTAAAAAGATTCGACCTCAAATCCAAACCTTACAAACCAAAGGAAGGATAAATAAATACAATATGCTCATGACATGAGGGTTAGGGTTAGTATAAATAATCATAGCATCATGCCAAGGTTGCACAAACTTAAGATATAACCAAGGATCCTTTGTTTTGAATATTAGAAACTTATCGAAGAATGCACAAAGGGTTAGCTATGGGTTTCATCAAGAGATAAAGAAATCACAAAGGTCATATTGGCATCAAATAGTTCAAAGGGTAAAACTATCTTCACATTAGGAGCCATAAGACACAATTGTTTCTTTACCTCTTCAAGTGACCACATCAAGAGTGGTGCCTCAATTGGTTTTAAAGTAAACAAGACCCATAGAGCATTTTCATTCAAACAAGTGGACCAAAAAATAAGTTCCCTACCTCTACATAAAATAAATCCAAGAAGAGCATGGATATAATCATAAGCAAAGAGGTAGTATACGAAGGAATCAATTGTAAAAGCATCAACCAAGGTTCTATTATCTATAAGAAGGTCATTTTGCTCAAAATACATAGAACATAATGGACACAAGGATGGAATCAAAGCATTTAAGCATATATGACTCTTTTCTTTCAAACAAATTCCCAAAGCAAAAAATTCATTAATGGGGTAGTGCCTTTAATAATTTGTTTATCTCTACTGACAAAGGTAAGTATGCTCCCAAGAGCCCCATAAGATACATCAAATTGTATAATCCTATGAAGGTGAAAAGAAGTTCTTAGCATCCATGGGCTCTTCAACTAAAAAATAATCAATTTGGCATCCACAATATGAAATTAACAAAATTTAAGAAGAAGAGTGTCACGAAAGGATGAAAGTTTATAAGAAACACCCAAATGAGAAAATGACACATTTGCCCTCAGGTTCTCAAGTATGATGCCACCTTGGAGAAGGAGGTCATTAATTACACTTGAGTATTAAAGAAGGGTATCACATAAATGGAATTCATCTAAAGTAGTTTCAAGAGAAGACTCTCTTCTTGACCTATAAGTAGTGGAACCTTGGTCAAGAATGGAAACCCATAATGGTGAATTCTCTTGGAGATTTTCACTACTCCCCTTCTTTAAAAACCCTTCTTCTTGATTGAAGTTATTTCTCTTACACAATATTGGTCCCTCCAGTGGATTATGAGTCCTCAAGAAAGACTTTCCATCACAAAGAAGGATACCAACACCTTCATTCAAACTTTGCTTGTCAAGTGGACCCAGTAATAAGTTAGGTGTGCCATAATCACCATATCCAAAGTTGGCAACGGGGTCAAATGGAAAGAGTGGCCATAGACATAGGTCTAGAAAAAACTTCTTTCCCCACTAGCTTCACCCAAACTAAAAGATGTACTCTACTCATTAGCCTAAACATCATCAAAAGCAAAGGGAGAGTAGAGAAAGGTATCAGTCAAGTTAACTTCAGCTAAGGTTCCTTTATGCACATACTTAGTATTAGATTCAAAATCATCACCATGAGCATTCTAAATAATAAGGTAACACAAAGTAGAAGAGGAAACAATTTCCAAACAATTGATACTTTCTCTTTCAGTGGAGGAATCATCAAGTGGACACATTACACCACTAATATCAAAGGGATTATTACTTAGGCCTTTACAAAAAGTAAGCAATTCATCCTTATAAATATCAAACAAGGGTGGGATATCATATAAAGGATCACATCCACAATTATTTTCCCAGGAATATTTAATTATTGGGTTTCTTAAAGATTCAATCAAATCAAAGTTATCATCACCCAATTGATTGTTACTTTCCATGACTTCACATTTCTTTCCCTTAAGAGTACTCTCATCTTCCAAGAGGAGATTTCCATCTCTAGGAGAAATTTTGTCACACTATAGTGGATTGTCATATGGAATATAGACCTCAAGAAGAACTATACCAACAATTCTATCCACACCACTAGGTAATTTACTAGAAGTGAGTTTATCATCTTCAAACAAGATATTATTATTAAAGAGGGAAGGATTTGTCCAAGGAGAGGGTGTAGAACATGCAAGTCCATTCTCTAAAACATAATTATCAAGTGTTAAAGATGTTTCAAGCACATGATTATCCCTATGAGCCAAGCAAGCATTATGACCTTCACTAAAAGACAAGCTCAAAGGGTCAATCCCATTTTGTGGACCAACATTCTCAATTTCATCACTCACATGAGGTTCTCCAATCACATTACACATATCATCAAGTAATGGACTAGTTTCATATACAAGTTGATCAACACAATTTCCATAAGATGATGTACTATCATCCAATACAATGGATTCAACACTAGGTGGACACAAATTGATCTTACAAGAAGAGTCAATTTGGTCATCAATATGATAAACTAGGTTATCCACACACACAATATGTACATCATCATCAAGTGGTAAAGAATTATTAGACTCATATGTAGGTAAGTTACTTATCACACTAAAATGAGATACTAGCCACACAATCATCATTTTTATGCACAAGAGTGTAAGATTTAACTATTTTACCTTGATGTTCTTGAGCATATTCTTCTTTACCTTGGTGTTAAGGTCCCCCACAAGCTTTGGATTTAATTAAGATTTCCTCGTTAAGTCTTTAAAGAGAATCTTCTCTTTTGGCACTTGTTCTCTTCCGCTTGCCATGTTGGTGCCTACACACATTTTCTTATTTAAAGAAGGACAAACAATGTTAGCTCTGGTTAGTGGAAACCACCTCACAATCTCTTATTTTTCCTCTCTTATGTTGCCACCTTGCACTCCCTTAATCCTCTCAATATTTTGTCTCTCAATTTCTTTTGGCTTCAAGTAAGTGACCACATGGCCTTGAGATTTGGGAAGGGTAGGTGAAAAGAAATTGTTTCCCCATTGGTCTAATATAATTTGAGGCCCATTTTGCATATTTGGAATCTTAAATTGTGCAAACCAATCAGCATCCAAGCATAAGTGTCTACGTTCCACGGGGATTATGTCACACCACACCTCTTCAAAGTACCAATATCAAGTGAAGGAAACCTTTATGATCTCGAAGACTCTAAAGCATTCCAAGATGCATGGGAAACGATTGGACACTCAAGGTATCCCTAGATAATCAACCATAATAGGAGTTATATAGTTTGTGTGAAACCAATCATCATGTATAAGAACACATCTAGGAACTCCACAAATATCTACCCATGTTGAACAAGGTTGTTTTTTTGGATCACTATTATAAAGCTTCGTATAACCCTTTTGCACATAGATTGCCCTCAAAAACTCTTTCCAGGCACACCAAGTTTTAGTAGGATTCCTTGCAAGTTTATACCATTTTAAGGTTGGACCTTGAATGTACTTAAGCGCATATATAGCTTGTTCAGATTTGCTCATAGCTTAATCCTGAAAGCTCTTTTTACATTGCTATTCCCAATCAAGGTAAACTTTGGGATCCTGTTCTCCTTTGAAAATAGATAGAGTAGAAAGACATTGAATCCTACTATACCCTCCATTCATACCTTGGTTTCCGCTTCCATACATTTAATCATGGCTATATTCATACCCCCCATAATCCCTATCTTCTTCATAGCCATAACATTCTTTACCACAATCATAGTTTCCTATATTATAGTCAAAATCATATGAGGCTATCAAAGACATGTTCCCCTTATTTCCCCTTGTACCTAAAAAATGAACAAATAATATTAGTCGTAAAGCTCCTCACCAACACTCGTATGAACTTACCTTTGTGGTCCTCACAATTAGAGCGGCGAATGTTGAAAGTTGCTTATACTCCGATGGACAATAAGATGTCAATATCTACTTTGCGGTTGGAGTGGGTTCTTGTTTGATCGAATCAAAGAAATAAAAACTATATAAGGACTTGAATCAAGAAATCACAAAGAACTGAAAAAGAGAAAGTCTATAATGAAATTGGACGATGAAAGAAATAGGACTCAAGAACTAATCAATCAACTTAGTAGATAAATTACTAGTTGACGAGTAATTTAGGATTCAAAAGAAAAGTTTAGGAACCAAAAATATGAAATTTAGGAATGAAAACCTTGAGCAAAATGGAATCGGAAAACTCAAGATGTGTTTGGAGGGCTGATTTGCATTGGAAGAGATTAATCTGTGTTTGGTGACCTGCTCTAGCAGGTCGGGCGCATCCCCAATGCACCTTGGATGCAGATGGATTCCCCCTAGTATTTTGACATGCATTTTGGATTTTGTAGTAATTCCAATGCAGGTCAATGGGAAGATGGGGAGCAGATCAGTCCCCAACCCTCTTGGAATGATGTTTTTCCCCTCTATTAGTCCCTCTTTATCCTTTCTTTCGGAATATCCTTTCATTCCTTTTGAAATTCTTTAGTACAAATTATTTTCCACACCTTTTATTTCTTTTTTATGGATCAACCAACCCATGTTAGATAAAAAATCTTCTTGAAGATAACAATTTCTTCAAGAAAGCCAAGAACACAAACTTTTTCAAATTTTTCTCCTTGGATCTGAATGAGCTAAAATTTTAAACCTAACAAATTTTCAACATTCTAAGCTCATTCCAAACATTATTTTGCTGAAATTATTCACCGAAATTCAAATCTAGCAAGACACCTTAAAAATCTTGCAACACACCTTAAACTTCTTTTCAAATCCTAGCTTCCAATGATTGTATAAGGCTTAATTTCACTCCGATTTAGATCAAATTTTATGTATGGACTCTAATAGTGTTTGGGAATGAAAAATATAACACATGAAATACAAGAAAAATACAAAATCGAGGATTCAAATTTTGACCTAAGGCGAAAAACGTGAATAGTGACTTTTTCTAGGATTTTCGATTGTTGTCATTTCTTTTTTGTTGATTTTCAAAATAACAAACCCAAGACTAGAATTGTGGGAGTGATTCTAAGCTCAGCTCTAATACTAGATGATATGATTCAAACCACGACGACTTGAATGAAAGACATGAAAAGTAAAGATAGAAGGATAGGATGAAGATGATAGAAAGATAAACACAAAATTGATAACAAAATGGCAATCTTAGGTATGTCAAACCCTAAATATTCCCTTAATGGATTACCACTACACACCTCGCTCTTACCTGATTGTAAATGGCCCTTACAGCCAGTGTTTCTAAACAAAGTTCGACACATGTTTTTCCAAGTACTCAAAACACTCCCATCGAGTTCTCATGAATGTATCATGTAAAATTCATTATAAGAAAAACTAAGGAACTAAGCTTAGCTACCAAACATTTATAGTTTGGATAGATATTACATAGTTAGGGACCAAATGTGACCCAAATGTAAGAAAAGACCCACTCAAGGTTGTCTTTACCCGCTCTTGAAATGCTAGAGTAGATCAAAAGTGGATCCAAAGCTCCTTGGTAGCATGACCTTTTCAAGGGGATTTTGAGCCCCGCTTTGCACCCCTTCGACCTCGACAAAGTGCTTCGACCCTTATTAATGGTAATTTTCGTCCATGTGTTATCTTTTAAAAGCACTAAGGAGTCATCAAGCACCTCGAGCATCATATGTATCTCATCCAAAGGTCCAGAGGCAATTTGGCTTTTATCAAATTCTAATTTAAAACAATGTGAGCAATATCATATACATACATAAATAATATGCTGGGATAGGAAATAAGGTCTAGCATGAAGTAAACATTATACTAGACTATGTAGCTTAACTGACATAAAAGGCACCCACGGGCTATATGGGTTTATTTCTCTGATGATGTATAAGTTATAACTCCTCTCAGAAGATGATATGGTTTTTGCTAAAGATAGTAACCCAACAGTGGTTAGGGTCAAATCCTAAGGGAATACGTGGACTCATGGCTCTCAGTTGTTCAAATCAATGGGTGGAATTGGAAAAGTAAATGGGGGGTTTAGAGTATCAATATCAAGAAAGTAAAAAAATACTAACTTTCATTGTAATCCATTGTAAGTGAACAATAGGATTGGGTTCCCCCTAGTTTCTCAACTTTGTAGGCTTATCGTACTATGTTGAACCGACCCGATACCTTGCATGCATAATCATTAAGTTATGTACCTTGTACAGTCTTTTGGTTGAGCATAAGAATGTCACCCTTTATCTTTTGAGTCTTAAGATATTTCTTTACTAACCCTTATATGGATCCTAGTTAACTATTACATTTTGAGTCTCTAGTTGTTAGATTAAATCTAACTATCTTACTAAGATAAAATATAAAAGCGTGGATCGACTGCTAAACTCCAAATTACTATTGTCTTTATTGTTTCCTAGTTACTACTCCTCTTTTTTAGTAAGAAATAATAATCTAGGCAGGATCCCAATGTGTGCACCCGTTAGGAAAACTATTATATTAAAGATAAAGTAATAAATTCATAGGTATCAGTTTGGAACAATGGTATCACATCCCCTAGTTCATCAATCTGCCAGGGTTTCTACAACTTTAGTTATAGGTTTTAGCTGCTCATGCTTATGAAATAATCAATAACATTCACAATCGAAAACATAGATGAAATCACAATGATAAGAAGTAGAAAACTCACAACCAAAATTGAATTAATCAACAGAAGTAAATACAAGAGAATCCAAAGATCAAATTTGAATCTTGGAATCAAATTATGTTTGTGAATATCAAAAGTGTATTTTTATTCTAAAAATTCATAAAGGATATTTATAGTACATAAGGAAACCCTAAAATCAATGCTCGAATAAAATAAAAGAATACAGGGTTGGTGGACACTTATCGTCTAGACTTGCGCCCTGAACCTGGGTGTAGGTAGCACTTGCAACCTACAGGGAGCGCACAGGTGGTGACAACAAGTGCTAAAACACAATTTTCCATCAAGTCAGCTCTCAGGATTTTGGATTTCTTGCACTTGCTTTGCCCATATGCGGTCCACAGGTGCTACTTGCAGTCCACATATTGACTTAGCAAGTGTTGAGAGTCATCTTTTCAGTTCTTCTTCAAGTCCCAAACATACTTTGATAACCAAAAAGCCAAAAAGTGTCCCAAACATTCATAATTTTCCAAATAAGTAGACAAAAACACCTTTTTTAAGCCTTTTCATGAACTTAGTATCAAAAACATGATTTCATGGGAAACATACCCAAAACGCATCATATCTAACAATACGACCTCAAAAACATGAATATTTTCATCATTTTAAGCAATGATAGAGCAATATTTCTATAGCACATTGACACCCTAAACTTAGAATGTTTGCATGTCCTCAAGTAAGAAAACACAAAAAAAAAAATGACGCTTGACTAGGAGAGTAAGCTATTCAAGGCAGTCAGTCAATGCTTTAAGCTTAAAATACAACACAATCTCCAATTTCACTTTTCTAAATCAACTATGTATGAAAAAGAAGAACAACAATGTGACACAATGAGATCAAGGTATGACATTACATTAGCAACAAACAACCATACATATATACAAGTTACACTACCCTAAACAAGAAAATAGCTAAGAATATGATTCATGTGCCATCACAAAAAAAGGTGTCCACTCACTCCTAAGAAATAATGCAAGTCAATGCAGGGGCCTTTAAGTGACACTCACACTCAAAAGAGAAGTTCCAATCAATGTGCATCAAATACCATAGGCTTCCCCTTATTTTCTGTACATTAGTTCTCAGATAGTGATGTTAGGATCACTATAGGAATTTTCTCAGCTTGTAATGTAGGCTGGGGGGCTTGTATGGTAAATATGGACATAATAAGTGACTAAGCATCCTTGGCACTAGTAATACCCTATATATTTCTATGCTAGAAAATGAACCGTTGTTCCTACATATGAAACCTCCTATATTGTGATTCATATTTGAGTACATAAATTAGGATGAGTATACTAGTGATAATAGAGCTTAGAATGTATTAAGCATGTTCATAAGAGTCACTTAGAGTAAGCCAAGCTAAGAACTATTAAATCTAATAAGTTTTCATGTGTGATTTCATATAGGTCATCTTTGAACGAGAATAACTTGGTTTATAGATGGTATTTTGGAATATTTATACCCTCCAAATTGTAGAGAAATTAATAATCTTTACGTCGATACCAAATTCACCTAAAACAAACACCCGGTGAAGAAGTTATGGCGATTTAAAGTTTCAGCAGCGTCATTTCAGTTACTAGCGCATCGCGCCATATGCCAAAATGATGTTTGTCAATTTCCAATGTTTCTCCATGATTCCACCGCATCATGGTGAGTTTCCAGGTCACAAACGAGTGGTAACACGATATCTATACATCGCGCTAGGGGCACAAATTGGGTAATTTTCACAGAAATTAAATGATGCATCTAGAGGGGTATTTGGGCCATCTTTCCACCCTATGTATTCCATAAACACAGAATTTATCCCCAATCCAACTACATTATACTCTCTTTTCTCAAAATTTTCTCAAGAATTCCATAGGGTTTTCATAGGAGCTTCAAGATTCAAAGGATTTCACCATAAATTTTCATGGATATTCCATCTAAGGTATGCGTAGTGTTCATCTATAGATCTATTTCGTTAATAGAGCTTGAGAACCATGTTTTCAATATTATTTTGTGATTATCTTGTTGTGATATGACCATGTACATGTTGATGATTGTTGTTTAAGTTTCATGATGATATCTAAAGGTGTTTTCATAATGTATATGTGTCGTTAGTTGAAATCCATGAACTTGATGTGGTTTAAAATGGGGAAATTTATAAAACGACACCTAATCTAAAAGAATGCAGGCAAAGTGTTTGATAAAATGCTTAAGGTGATAAGATTTGTGTCCCATGATTTAATAGTGCTTAAATGAAAAGTCCATGCTCTATGCTTTGTGATTTCACATGAATTCCACGTGATTGATATGCATAATTGTTGTGATATGGATTGAACGTGATATTGAAGATATGCAAGTGTACACATATTGCATGAATTTCCCTTCCATATGTAAGATGTTGAGAACTATGCTTAGTGTGAAATCCCCTACTTATGTATGGTGAATTGTGGACTCCATTTGTTATATGATCAAGTCAGTTATGTGTGTCAGTTTCCTTCCATCTAGTCTTGGGGTACTTGTACCCATAAAATATAGCTATGTGCCTAGAACCATGTCACGTTATCATGATAATCTCAGTCAAGCCATGATCTATAGAACTCAGCCAGTCATGTGACTCAGGAAACCTCAGAAATCTCATAATCTTAGTAAATTCTCAAATAGTAGTACTATTCCGTCAGTCAATATAAGTCAGTTACTCAGTCCATGTACAACCAGTTAAATCATGATTCAGTCTCTTTAGATGGTAGTAAAAGTTAGCACTGAGTGAACCCAAGGATGGGAAATCACCTGCAAGTTTAGGGTGTGATTCTTAGTAGTCATCCTTGTGTTCCAGAACTATGTAGCCTGCATAGGTTGAGACATTTTAACCTGCCAGGGTTGATGAGGTGGCTTAACTTGTCAGGTTTGGGTTCCCACCGTTCTCATTTCAGTACCTGTAAGCTAAGGGTCACTCACAGCAGTTTTTACCAGTGGTGCGGTATTGAAACCCCTTCAATCAGGGAAGAGATAGACCCCACTTAGCTATATGTGTTATTAGGGCATGTTATTTAAACAACTACCTCCTATAGTTTTAGTATCAGTCTCAGTAGAACAACTCATATAATTTTTCAAGGTATTAGGACTGTCAGATGCAGTCAATTCAGTCATAGTACGAAACTCAGGTAGTTCCCTCAAATTCAGGACTGTCAGACACAGTCATCTATGTATCTAGAATTACAGTATCAGTCATGTTAGAAATCAGTAAAGCATGTATTAGTGTACAGATCCAAATATCACATATTCACGATCTTAGTTACTATGTATGTGTGCTTGCACTCTCACATTTATATTAGTCAGTCAGTTAGCATTGCTCATGTATGTAAACCCTTTTGCATTTAGCCTACCCCACTCGTATACTCAGTACTTTCAGTTGTACTAACGCATTTGTGCTATGGTGATTTATTTTATATTACACCATAGGTTCAGAGTCACGAGTTCCAGATCAGTAGTAGCTGTAACATTCTAGTACACAGAGTGGCAGTGATTCCTCATCCATCCAAGGATGATATTATTTTATTTCATTCATTATTTCAGTTCATTTTTGTTTGACAGAGTTATTTTGGGACATGTTCTTTCAACTCTTTATTTTAGATAGTATTTATAGGCTTTCACATTTAGTTCAGATTTGATTCAGACTTCAGTTATTTTAGGTATTTGTCATCCATATGGATGTTATGTTTTGTCAGGCACTTTATTTAGTTGAACCTTATGGCCTATTATTCATGTTTTTCCACATCTTACATGTATATTATGCAGTATACAAGTCGAGATATCAGTCATGGGTTAGCTTGTGGTCCTTCTAGTTCATAAGCACCGTGTAGCATTCCAGTTCACAAAATCAGGGTGTTACAAACTTGGTATCAAAGCCTAAGGTTCAATAGAGTCCTAGGAAATCTGAAACCCGCATCTAGTAGAGTCTAGCCCGTGGGTGTGTTGCACGCCACATTATATGCAAGAGGCTATGAGATGTTTTAGGAATAGTTTCCTCTCTTTCAGTATTCATGTAGTGCTAGTGAGCAAAATCTCAAGTTAAACCCTCAGTCTAAGTCATTCTTCTCTTAATTCAGAATATGCCTCCAAAGAAAAGAAACTTCCAGCTCCTCAGCCCAAAGATCGTTTGGGTGAACATGTTTCTCATGCGAAGTTTAGGGCCGCATTCACCACACTTGCTTAGTCTGTGGCTTCCTAAAATGAACAGCCACCAGTTATTCCAGCCAATCCAATGGTCAACTCAGCCGCATCTAGGATTCCGAACTTCACCTGAATGAACCCTCCATATTTCTTTGGGTCTAAGTCTAATGAAGACCCTCAGGAATTCATTAACCAAGTCCAGAAGGTCATAGACATCATGAGGGCTACTTCTTGTCAGAGTGCCGACTTAGCTGGATACTTGTTGCAAGATCTGGCTCATACTTGGTACAAGCAGTGGAAGTTTGAGGGGGTAGAGGATGCAAGTCCTATTGAGTGGGAGGAATATGTCATGGCTTTCTTAGATAGATTCTTTCCCTAATAGCCGAGGGAGGAAAAAGTTCTTGAGTTTATCAACCTCAGGCTGGGAAATATGATGGTTAAAGAGTAATCTCTCAGATTTACTAAGCTAGATAGATATTCCCTTTATGTGGTTGCAGACAACAAGGCTAAGATGAACAAGTTTATGTCAGAAGTGAATGATAGCGTGGTAAATGAGTATAGGTCTAGGATGTTGAATAGTGATATGAATTTAGCTAGGCTAATGACCCATGCTCAGCAAATAGAGGAGTCAAAGATTAGGACTAGGGAAATGTAAAACAAGAGAGTAAGATTAGGTAGTTTCAATTTTGTTCAACCCAAATCAAAAATAGAAAAGTGTTTGCAGTTTCGTCCCAAGCCAGTAGTTCCAGCTCCTTGCTACGCCAGTGCCCCAGTGCCTAAATTTAGAGATGGCAACAGAGATCGAGCACCAGGCTCTAAGTCTCAAGGCAGTGTCAGCAGTTCTCGAACTAATTCCCTATGTCAGACTTGTGGTAAGAATTGTAAGGGTACCTATAGAGCTGGTAGCTATGTTTGTTTTGGTTATGGTAAGCTAGGCCACAGGATTAGAAAGTTTCTACAGTCAGTTCTACAGGGTCAGCAGAATCGTTCCACAGGCCAGTGCTATGGGCAACGCCCAAATAGAATCTATGCTCTTCAGACCCGATAGGATCAGGAAAATTCTCCTGATATTATTACTGGTACATTGCAGATTTTCCATGTTCATGTTTACTCTTTGCTAGATCCAGGTGCATCCTTGTCTTTTGTTACTCCTTCTATAGCAGGCGATTTCAGAATCAGTCATAAAATTTTAGCAGAGCCCTTTTCCGTCCCTACCCTAGTAGGTAAAACCATCATAGCTCGATGGGTATATAGGAACTACCCAGTTAGGATATCTCAGAAAGCCACATCAGCAGATTTAGTCGAGTTAGAGATGACTGATTTGATGTTATTCTCGGTATGGATTGGCTTTATTCCTGTTATGCCACAGTCGACTGGAGAAATAGGATAGTTTAGTTTTAGTTCTCCAATAAGCCCATCCTTGAGTGGAAGGGTAGTACTTCATCTTTCAAGGGTCAGCTTATTTCCTACCTTCGGGCAAGGAAAATGATTTCTAAGGGTTGTGTTTATTATGTCGTTCATGTTAAAGACTCTAGTTCCAAGTCTCCTAGATTTGAATCAGTCCTAGTGGTTAATGAATATTCAGATCTCTTTCTTGAAGATCTTACAGGCATTCCTCTCGAAAGCGAAATAGACTTCGGTATTAATCTCAATCCAGATACTTAGCCTATTTTTATTCCTCCATATAGAATGGCACCAGCAGAACTCAAAGAACTAAAAGATCAGTTGAAAGATCTCTTAGATAAGAGAATTATTAGACCCAGTATTTCCTCGTGGGGTGCGCTAGTATTATTCGTACGCAAGAAAGATGGTTCTCTCAGGATGTGTATTGATTATCGTCTGCTCAATAAAGTTATGGTCAAGAACAAGTATCCTCTTCCCAGAATAGATGACTTGTTTGACAAACTTCAGGGTGCCAGTTATTTCTCCAAGATAGACCTCAGATCAAGCTACCATGAGTTAGAGAATGTGACATCCCGAAGACAGCTTTCCATACTCGATATGGCCACTTCAAGTTCCTAGTTATGTCCTTTGGTCTTACCAATGCCCCAGCCATTTTTATGGAATTAATTAACCGAGTGTTCAAGCAGTACTTGGACATGTTCATTATAGTCTTCATAGATGATATCCTGGTCTATTTCCACACTGAGCTTGATCATTCAGACCATCTCAGAATTGTACTTCAGACCCTTATGATCACCAGTTGTTTGCTAAATTCAATAAGTGTCATTTTTGGATAAAATTAGTAGCATTCCTTGGCCATATTATTACTGGTGATGGAATTAGAGTAGATCCTCAGAAGACCGAAGCAGTAAGAAACTGGCCTCGCCATGTCTCTTCATTAGATATTGGGAGTTTCTTTGGATTGGCTGGCTATTACAGGTGGTTTTTTAAGGGATTTTCTTCTATTGCATCCCCCATGTCTAGATTAACTTAGAAGAAGGTCAATTTTTAGTGGTCAGATTCTTACAAGAAGAGTTTTCAGGAGTTGAAGACTCGACTCACCTCAGCTCTAATTTTAGCTCTTCCAGATGGTTCAGACGGTTTCGTAGTCGATTTTTATACATCCAGAGTGGGTTTAGGTTGTGTCCTCATTCAGCATAGTAAGTTCATAGCCTACACCTCTAGAGAGTTAAAGGCCCATGATAAGAATTATCCTACTCATGATCTTGAGTTAGAGCAATAGTATTTGCCTTGAAGATTTGGAGGCATTATCAATACGGAGTATCTGTCTCCAATATGTATTTTCTCAGAAAGATCTCAATCTTTGTCAGAGAAGGTGGTTAGAGCTCTTGAGAGATTATGACATGAGTATTCTTTATCATTCGGGCATGGCCAACGTTGTGGCCGATGCTCTCAGTAGACTTTCCATAGGTAGTGTTTCTCATGTTTAGTATAGCAAGAAGAAAATAGCTCAGGAAATCCATCAGCTTACCAGACTAGGTGTTTGCTTAGTCGATTCTTCAGAGGGTGGTGTATGTGTTTAGGATAGTTAGAGTCATCTCTAGTTTCTGAGGTAAAAGAAAAGAAACACAGGGATCCTAGCCTTGTCAAGCTAAAAGAGTCAGTTCAGAATTAGAAAGTAAATATTTTCTCCCAAGGGGGAGATGGGGTCATTCATTATCAGGGTCGTCTCTGTGTTCTAGATGTATATTATTTAAAGTAGAAAATTCTTGCAGAACCACATGGTGCGTGATACTCTATTCATCTAGGGGCCACTAAGATGTACTGCGACCTGCGGGAGAGCTATTGGTGGAGTAGGATGAAGAGAGACATTACAAAATTTATGGCTAAGTACCCTACATATCAGCAGGTTAAGATAAAGCATCAAAAACCTAATGGTTCCATGCAGGAGTTCACCATTCCTACTTGGAAGTAGGAAGAAGTGAACATGGATTTCGTGATGGGTTTGCCTCAAACTCGTCATCAGTATGATTCAGTTTGGGTCATTATAGACTGAATGACCAAGTCAGCTTATTTTCTTCCAGTCCATACCTCTTATTCAGCTGAGGATTATGCCAATCTCTACTCAGGGATTTGGTCAGATCACATGGTGTTCCATTATCTATCATCTCAGACAGAGGTACCCAGTTCACCTCTCACTTTTGGAAAGCATTCTAAAAGGGTCTTAGTACCAAAGTTCATCTTAGTATAGCTTTTTATCCTTAGACAGATAGTCAAGCAGAAAGGACAATTCAGACTTTTAAAGATATGCTAAGGGCATGTGCAATTGATTTCAAGGGAATTTGGGATGACCACTTGCCTTTGATTGAGTTTGTATACAACAATAGCTATCATTCTAGTATTAAAATGGCTTCGTTTCAAGCTCTCTATGGTAGGAGTTGCAGATCTCCAATTGTGTGGTTTGAAGTTAGTGAGGCCTCAGTCATAGGGTCTAACTTAGTATTCGACACCTTAGAGAAAGTATAGTTGATCAAAGAAAAACTTTGGGCTGCTAAGAGCCGACAGATGACCTATGCAGATATGCGTAGAAAGGATCTCGAGTTAGAGATTGGTGACTATATCTATGTTCAGATCTCTCCCATAAAGGGAGTGAATCAGTTCGGCAAGAAGGGAAAGCTCAGTCCCCGATATGTTGGTCCCTTCAAGATTCTTAGTCATTTAGCCAAGGTAGCTTATGAGCTCGAATTGCCTTTAGATCTAGCCTCAGTTCATCCAGTCTTTCATGTCTCTTTTCTGAAGAAGTGTATAGGTGATCCATCTGTGGTAGTCCTTATTTAGAGCATTGACTTTCAGAACAGCCTCTCCTATGAGGAAATTTCGGTCAAAATTCTAGACTATCAGACTCGTAGACTGAGGAACAAAGAAGTCCCTCTAGTCAAAGTTCTTTGGCAAAATCAGTTCGTTGAGGGAGCTACTTGGGAAGTAGAAGAAGACATGCATACCAAGTATCCTCACCTCTTCTCTACCAATCTAGATCAAGATCAAGGTAATAGTCCTCCCTAAGCTTATTCAGTTTCCTATTCAATATTCTAGATAACTTGGTATTCAGCTCATGCTCATGTTTCATCACAAATCTACTATAAAGTACCATTGCATATTCATTCATGCATTCATGTATCGGTCCAGTGTATAATCATGCATCAAATATGCATTCTCACTGGGAGAACTCAGTTATTAGAAATATTAGTTATGCATTCATGAATCAGTTACTCATGCATCAGATATGCATGTCCAGCATGATATGTTTAGCTTATCAATCATGTCTGTCATAAGATCATGTTCCAGTAGTGTATTTATTGAATGTAATCCAGTTTATCGTCTGTTCGAATTTCAATCAGTCTCATTCGAGGATGAATGTTTCCAATGGGGAGATATTGTAATACCCCATATATTTCTAAGCTAGAAAATGAACCGTTGTTCCTATACATGAAACCTCCTATCTTGTGATTCATATTTGAGTACATGAATTAGGATGAGTATACTAGTGATAATAGAGCTAATTATGTGTTAAGCATGTTTGTAAGAGTCACTTAGAGTAAGCCAAGCGAAGAACTTTTGAATCCACCAAGTTTCCGTGTTTGATTTCACATAGGTCATATTTGAATGAGAATAACTTGGTAAATAGGTGGTATTTTGGCTGATTTATACCTCCAAATTGAATAGAATTGAATAAGCTTTCCGTCGATACCAAATTCGCCTAAAACAGACACCCAGTGAAGAAGTTATGGTGATTTAAAGTTTCAGCAGCGTTATTTCATTCAGTGGTGCATCGCACCGTAAGCCAAAATAACGTTTGTCAATTTCCAGTGTCTCTTCGTGATTCCACCACATCGTGGTGAGTTTCCAGGTCACAAAAGGGTGGCAACGTGATATCTCCATGTCATGCCAGGGGCCCAAATCGGGTAATTTTCACATAAATTAAATGACGCATCTAGAGGGGTATTTGGGTCATCTTTCCACCCCTATATATTCCATAAACACGGAATTTAGCCCCAATCCAACCATATTATACTCTCTTTTCTCAAAATTCTCTCAAGAACCCCATATGGCTTTTATAGGAGCTTTAAGATTCAAAGGATTTCACTATAAATTTTCATGGATCTTCGATCTAAGTTATGCGTAGTGTTCATCTATATATCCATTTAGTTCATTGAGCTCAAGAAGAATGTATTAAATATTATCTTGTGATAGTCTTGTTTTGATATGACCATGTACATATTGATGATTGTTGTTTAAGTTTCAAGATGCTATCTGAAGGTGTTTTCATGAAGTATATGTGCCGTTAGTTGAAATCCATGAACTTTATACGGTTTAAAATGGGGAAATTTATGAAAACACACCTAAGCTAAAATAATGCATGCAAAGTGTTTGATAAAATGCTTAAGGTGATAAGATTTATGTCCCATGATTTAATTGTGCTTAAATGACAAGTCCATGCTCTATGCTTTATGATTTCACATGAATTCCACGTGATTGATATGCATTATTGTTGTGATATGAATTGTGTATGATATTGAAGATATGCAAGTGCACACATGTTGTATGAATTTTCCTTCCATATGTAAGATGTTGAGAACTATGTTTAGTGTGAAATCCCCTACTTATGATATGGTGAATTGTGGACTCTATTTCTTTTATGATCAAGTCAGTTATGTGTGTCAGTTTCCTTCCATCAAGTCCTGGGGGTACTTGTACCTGAAAAATATAGCTGTGTGCCAAGAGCCATGTCATGTTATCACGATAATCCCAGTCAAGCCATGATCTATAGAACTCGCTCAGTCATGTGACTCAAGATATCTCAGGAATCTCATGATCTTAATAAATTCTCATATAGTAGTACTATTCCATCAGTCAACGGAAGTCCGTTACTCAGTCCATGTAAAGCCAATTAAATCATGATTCAAAATCTTTAGATGGGAGTAGAAGTTAGCACCGAGTGAACCCAAGGATGGGAACTCACCTGCAAGTATAGGGTGTGATTCTTAGTAGTGATCTTTGTGTTCCAGAACTACGTAGCCAGCGTAGGTTGAGACATCTTAACCTACCAGAGTAGGGTTGATAAGGTCGCTTAACCTATCAGTTTAGAGTTTCCACCATTCTCATTTGTGTACCTGCCAGCTAAGGGTCACTCACAGCTGTTCTTACCAGTGGCACGGTATTGACACCCTTCCAGTCAGGGTAGAGATTGGACCCCAACTTAGCTATATTCATTATTGGGAAATGTCGGTTAAACAACTACCTCCCACAATTTTAGTATCATTTTCAGTAAAAGAAGTTAGATAGTTCTTCAAGATATCAGGACTGTCAGATACAGTCAATTGAGTCATAGTAATGAACTCAGGTAGTTCCCTCAGATTCAGAACTGTCAGACACAGTCATCTATGTATTCAAAATTCTAGTATCAGTCATGTTTGATATCGGTAAACCATGTATTAATGTACAAATCTAGATATCACGTATTCACGATCTCAGTTACTATGTATTGATGCTTTCATTTTCACGTTCATATTAGTCAGTCAGTTAGCATTGCTCATACATGTAAACCCTTTTGCATTTAGCATACCCCACTCGTATACTCAGTACTTTCAGTTGTACTAAAGCATTTGCGCTATGGTGTATTCTTTTATGTTACACCATAGGTTCAGAGTCACGAACTCCAGATCAGCAGTAGCTGTAGCATTCCAATACGCAGAGTGGTAGTGAGTCCTCATCCATTCGAGGACGATATTATTTTATTTTATTCATTATTTCATTTCAGTTTTGTTAGATGGAGTTAGTTGGAGAAATGTTCCTTCAACTCCTTATTTTAGACAGTAATTAAAGCCTTTTAGATTTAGTTTAGATTTGACTCAGACTTCAGTTGTTTTGGGTATTTGTACCCATATGGATGTTATGTTTTGTTAGACACTTTATTAAGTTGAACCTTATGCCCTATATATCATGTTTTTCCATATTTTACATGTGTATTATGCAGTGTATAGGTACAGATATTAGTCATGGGTTAGCTTGTGGTCCTTCGGGGTCATAAGCACCATGTAGCATTTCAGTTCAGAAAATCGGGGTGTTACAGTACTACACTGACCTTTTTATTCTTTATTGCACATTCAGGTTGGGTGTGTCCTTTTATTATTTCTTTTTCACTTTTTCAATAATTTTTCTTTTCTCTTTTCTTTTTATCTTTCTTTTTCTTTTCCTTTTCTACCCCACCAGCCTTACTAAGTCCTTCTCTTATTTTACCCTTCTACACACCTACTTTATATTACACACCCCTATGATAGCCACCCTCAACTTAAGCATTTTTCCAGAGTTTAGGTGCACAATATCCAAGGAGTACCAGGGCTAAAACACGTTTATTGTAGTATAAATGGGAAGGTGAATAGGTGAAACAAGAAAAATAGGCTATAAGGCACAAAAAAGGGATCAAGGGGTACTACTTCACAAATGGAAGGCCATTTAGTATAAAAGTTGATTGAAATCAAAAACTTCCTATGATCCTTTCCTAACCGACTAAATTTCAACCAAGGTAAGTTTAACTGGGCAAATTCTTAATTCAACGGATAAAGGAATCTAAGTAGCATCTCACACACACATAGCAGAAAGTCAATATTACAAACTTTTACTTGTCCGGTTCATAAAATTAATAGCAAGTGATTATCATGTCCTTAATCACAATGCCATAACAAAATCCACAATGTTCACATATATATATATATATATATATATATATATATGCATATATTTCTAAAACACAAATTTGGAGGGGTATCATTTTTCTCAAAAATCCATAAAAACATGATAACTTCCCTAACTACTTAAAAATCTCCTAATTATACAAAAATATAACACAATACGAAACAAAAAATAATACGACATAAATTATCCTAGATATTCAAGTTCTACAACCATACCGCGACCAACAGGAAAAGAAGCATAATAATTAAAACTCGGGGCGGCTATGGTATATCCCACCTCACCTAAAAAATTAGGCACTATCATCAATGTACTAAAATAATACAAAACAAAGGAAAGTGAGAACAGACTTGGGATGCGCTAAGCATTTATGTCGTGAGTCTTCCCAGATGGGGGCATATCAGCTGGCAAAGGTGGTGGTGGTGGTGGTGATCTACTAGTGGATGCACCCGCTACTAGCTCTATACGCCTCTGCCTATAAACAACTATAGTCTTTATCAAATCATTTCTGGCCCTTTTAACGGTCTAGTTATATGGCATATCTAGATTCTGTGAGTTTCTAATGTGACCTCTCTTAGCCCCAACTACTGAGACCTCCTCGTCATCCTCCACTAAGAAATCAAACTATATCAGTGTGCATGAAGGTGATATATGGACCACTAGGGGTATAACTGAAGGAGTAGTTGCTACACAGTTCTCTATAAGAGAACGTACCTCTGCTCGTAGTATATCTAAATACTCCTTTATCTAGGCTAGATCCAATGTATATATCACTGTGAATTGGGATATAACTAATCTCTTGAACATATTAAGACATGCTTGGAAGTCAGCATATAGCTAAGACAGTGCAACTCTCTATGCGGCCTCCCATCTAACCTCTACCTGCTCGAATCTAGTCCAAACCCTAGATCTTATCTGCCTGTATAGGGTAGTTATCTCAATCTCAACAACCCTTAATCAAGAATAAGCATCCCTCTGTCTATACAATAAGCTCTGTAATAATTATCTGGATATAGTAATCATACGTATAGAAGGACTGAGGTCAAATTCGGGGTTGAAGAAGAAGTAGCTGGTGTCCCCTCACCCTGCGTACTCAAATTTGGAGCCTCTCTCTTATCCCCTATCTTCATATCAATACCAATACACACATCACCTTTATGTGTATTAATAGACTTTATGGAAACTGTTATGCCCTCAGTATGAGCCCTAGGTTCTATGGTTGGCTCTATAGGTATCCTAGGAAATCTTGGGGGTGCTAGACCTTTCATACTCTGTCTATGCAGTAGTTGTAGAACATACCCTCTCATCTATGCTCAGTATTTCAGGTACACCAGCCTAGTTTTATAGTCTCTAAATCTTGCAAGGGAATAATAAATTAGTTAACTCCCTAAATGCTTTATCATGGATCTCATGCCAAAGGAGAGCTGCAAAATTAATAGAATATCCAACAAGCATACAAGCAACCAGTGTTGCTCCCTCCCAAGTAAACAAATTATTCAAAATAGTGGGCAATAGTTGGTAATAGGTCACCAACAACTAAAACTTGGCCTCAAATGTCAACAGTCCATTCTTGATCATACCATGACCCTTAATTTATGGGTCGCATCACCCAAAGGTGAAATATAGTTGGTTATCCACCTAGGTATCTTGACCCTCTTTCATTTGTACTCAGCCTCTCACATATATGTTGATCAGATGGAACTTTTAGTTTTTAGTCGGACTCAGATATAGATGAAGGATTAATATAATTAGGACAAAAAATGACTCGAAGAATAGTCTTTGCTGATAGATCAACTCTGACCCCTCTAACAATTGTATGATCAAGCTACGGCTGCTCCATTATCGATCTTGGCAATCTATACATAGGAAGATCTACTGTATATTTTTATGATACATAAAACTCATGCACCATTTCTGGTCTATAAGAGTCGAGTGGTCTAGTCATCCACTCTAACTGATATCGATCAAAGAACGCCTGCAACTTTGGTAATCTCCTTAGTCCCGACAGGTCAATCCTGGACTCCTTATAAATAAGTCTCTTAGGCCTATCAGTGTCTAAGATATGACTATATATATCATACATTGCTTTCATATCCTCTACACACTACCTCGGAGGTGCCTTCGTGGCATGTGCAAGTAAAGGACTTGGCCCCTACTATACTAATGCATCATGGGAAGTCTACTCTATAACCTTTTCAAACTAGGTTACCTCTGACTGTTGTACTTGTATGGAGGTACCCTCCTCAAATTGGGGTATTATTGATGACTCCTCCTACTCAGCAACCTCAGATGGATGTTGGACCCCTCCTTAGATTGGAGGTCTTGAGCTGTAATATACGGAGTAGAATATGAATCTGTTCTTCCTCCTCCTCCTCCTCCTCATCTGGTGGAGCAGTGTGTGGGGTGAATTTTGTGATGACTTTTTCTGTTGTTGGGTTGTAACTTTCTGAGCAGCCTGGCGCGTCTGCCCTCTAGTTACTCCATGGGACACCCTAACTTTAGTGTCTCTACATCACTACCTCGGGCACTCCTCCACTAAATCACTAGGATTGGGAGACTCTGCTTGTCTCTAAGATGTATCATCCTTCTTCTTTTTCTTCATCATTTTTGGTGACATATGTACCTAAAAAACATGTCATTTGTTTTCAAAAAAAATGAGGGATAGCAAAAGTTGAAGAAAAACTCAAAATACAAAAAGTGCAAATTTTTCCTCAATTTTCACACCCCTTTAACCTATTTGAAATCTCAACAAGTCCAATGTACATAGATATGTCAAGAATCATGATTTTCAAAGTAAATTCAACATGCTCAACTTGTGGTATTACTCTATTCCTTTAATTTCAACTTTCTGTTAGGTCCTAACCTAAGAATTCAATTCAAAACAAGGCCCTACATTATGATTTAGGCTATTTAAAGGATCATACATACAAGCATGATAGAATCTATATTTTTTTATTGTAATACATATATCAACTTGTCTAATCAATGAATAAATAAATACATCACCCTTTTGAGTCAAGAAAGTTACCTCTTTGATGTCGAACTATAAGTGAACAATGAAGAACTTGAGCAAAATCAAAGTCGAAACTTTTTTTTAGTGTATTGGGACAAGTTTGTATTTCAAAAAAGTGTCAATTTGTCATTTACTTATGTGTGGGGTTAGTTTATGTTTCAAGTGGGAAGTTCGAATTCAAAGAGAAAAGTGAATTTTTGAGGATTTGAATAAATTGGAATAAGGTTAAGGTTGTTTAAATAAGGATGGGGGGCTATTTTAGGTCATATATGTATGTGTTGGTGGTCCCAAAATTTTAATTAAAATTTGGGCCCACAACATGATCTAGCCGTAGTTGCCACTTGCGCCTACCACCTACAGCTAGGCCAGGGGCAAGTTCCACTTAGGGCCAATAGGTGTAGGGCTACAAATTTTGGTTTATTTTCATGCAATCCAGACTTGGATTTTTGACATTTTCAAACTGCTTATGATTAAAAAATGTAAAGTTATACTCCCAAAAGTTTTAATAGGTCCCAAAGTCCACAACTTTACATTTTTATCCTCAAAATTTCAACATTTCAATTTATTGTTTGACATACCTGGTTCATGTCGTACTTGTGACCATGATAGGTTTGTCACATAATCCCCTTACCTGGAAATCAGTGAATCTAGAATTCTTACCATATTTCGGGTAAGTCCACAAGCTAAAACCTACAAAAAAAAAAACAACAAAAATTTAACACTAAAAATAGTGGGTTGCCTCCCACTCAACGCTTGATTTAACATCACATCACGATGTGGTTGTGTTGGTTACTTAGACTTCACCAACAAGCCCATGGGTTACCTCCGATGTAGCACTTAATTTAATGTCACGGCATGAAGTGGGTATCTTGATTACTTAGAATTCCTCAAGATACAATCAAGAGTCATCAATACAATATATCACCGATACCACTCTCATATTAGTATACAACTTTATTAATTTTAAAATGTTGAATGTGTCCTCCTCACTATTCACTACAAATTTTAGCTCTCCTTTATCCATGTCAACGAACTCTCTACCTGTGGTCATTAATGGTCTCCCTAATATAATAGGCATCTCAGTGTCAACCTCACAGTCTAAAATGACAAAGTCAGCCAGAAAGATGAAATTGTCCACTCTCACTGTCACATCAAACAAAATGCCAACAAGTTTTTTCACTGTACGTTCAGTCATCAACAGTCGCATTAAAGTAGGTTATGGAGGGTTCAAACCTAATTTCTTAAATACAGCCAGTGGCATAAAATTTATGCTGGCACCGTAGTTTAATAAGGCTCTAGCGAATCGGGATGACCTAATAGTACATGATATAGTGAATGCTCTGGGGTTACCTTTTTTCTGAGCCAAAGACCTCGTAGTGACTGCACTACAGTGGTGCAAGTTATCAAAATCCTCAATCGTTGCTCCTTTCTTCCTTGTGACCAACTTTTTCATAAACGTGGCATATCTAGGCATCTTCTCCAATGCCTCTAGAAGAGAAATATTCAAGATTAATTCTTTCAACATCTCGATTAATCGCTTGAATTTTTCTTTCTCTTTTGTGCTTCAGTCACTGAGGAAATGGTGGGGCAGTCTCAGAATATGTCTTATTTCCTGCTCAACTATAAGGCCCTTACATCTTTTCTTAGCAACTGAATCATCACCACCTGTTGCTTTTTCTTGATCTACAACGGGTGTCTTATTATTATTAGCTTCTGCAGCAAGCAATAAGGGATCCACAGTAGTAATACCACTCTTTGTTGTAATGGAAAGAACATAACCATCCATTTTTGGATTCTCTATAGTGTTTCTTGGAAGGATACGTAGATGCCCCTGGTTTAGAGTTGTTGACATATTCCCAAACTAGTGCTCCAACTGCTTAATAAAAGTTGCATGAGATTCTACCTTTTTGGTCAACCCTGAAATGTCGGCCTTAATCTCGCTAAGGCCGATCTCCTATTTTTGTTGACCCTTCAGTAGCTTAGCTAATATTTTTTTATTTTGGATTCGATATCTCATATGCTATGTGTAATGTACCTATATTCTTTCTCTCTATTTTCATCCTTCTATCTCCAGTCACCATCTCGCTCTCTGCGATCGTCTTTGTATCTGTTATAGTAGTTCCGACTTTGGTTTCATTTCCCTTAGGCTCTAAAACCTGCCAACTGACGATCTAGATAATTTGCTTTCTCCTCGAGTTTTGACTCATGAGCTTTGGAAGCTAAACCATTTACTACTAATGTGTTCACTTACTCATAAGTCACTACTACAGCTTCTTTGCTAGTACCCCTAGATCAGTTCTTAGCTGTGCAATTTCTTGTGCTACAGAGTCATTAGCTACTTTCTGGTTGCATGAGGCACCAATAACATATGTGCCAAATCCCCTCTCAGCCTCTTGAGTTTTACACCTTCAGTTAGTGAGTGAGATCTAATCTAACATCTCTAAAGCTGCGTCTCAGCGTAGTATCATAAATAACCACCAGAGATGGTGTCTACCATGTCAATGGAGTTGATGGTCAAGGCTCGGTAAAATATCTACAGTAAGCTCGTCCTTTACAATCGATGATTGGTCACCATACTACGCTTCTTCTTAAACCTGAACAATGCCTCATACATCGATTCTGACTGAAGCTACCTCAAATTATAGATCTCATCCTTAAGCTACAACATCCTAGATGGAGGAAAGAATTGGTTCAAGAATTGCTTGTACAACTTATTCCATGTTGTGATATAGCTTCTTGGTAGTTCCACTAACCATAAAGAGGCCTCTCCTGTATGTGAGAAGGGAAATAAACCCAGTCTAAGCACTTCCTAATTCACTACTAGATTTTTATATGAACTGCAGATCACAGTAAAATAGGCAAGGTGCAAATTTGCGTCATTACAGGTAGACCTGCAAGTATTCCCTTCGGATTTAAGAGATGGAATATTGCACGTGTTATATCAAACTTACTAGGGGTAAAATAGAAGGGATAATGGCTCCAGTATATACTGGCTCAACATATCCCATATCTTCTTTATCATCTATAAATGCTTGTACATACTGATATACTGGGATCACTTAATCATGGGCACGTCTTGCTCTATTCTAATTACCACAGAGTGTTGCTCAATTGTCTGCTTCTTGTCTTTGCTCAGGTAGCCTTGCCTCCCGAGCTACCCACTGAGCTCCATTTCCCTCCTCTTGTTCTAGGTTTGAGATAAAAGTTGATCGATCTATCAATCAATAATATATTATACTCCTTCAGGAGTAGGGGGGCTACAACATCACGAACCCCTTTAGGATTATCATATCTTATATGCTTCACCATCCTACTAGGAGTTTGTAGTATCCTATCTGGATTCTAATTTACTGGAAGTAAGGGTTTGCCTCTACTCAGTTTGTTCAACATAAACCGGCATATGCCCAACCAAAAATAAAAAGAAAATAAGAAAAACCAAAAATTGCAACAACTTCAAATCACAAATCAATATTGTATTCCGCGAAAACGGCTCCAAAATTGAATGATGTCCAACCTACATCATCTCTCAGAATATGATACGGTCACTGAAAAATATAGTAACACAACGAAGGTTAGGGTTGAATCGCAAGGGAATACGTTGACTAACCGCTCTCAGTTGTTGTAATTAACGGGTGGAACTAGAAAAGTAAATAGGGGATTCTGAGTATTAATAGCAAACAAGTAACAAATATCAACTTTGATTGTAATAAGTCGTAAGTGAACACTAAGATTGTGTTCCCTGGCTTCTCAACTCTGTAGGCTTATCGTAATATGTTCGACCAACCCAATACCTTGCATGCAGAATCAATATATTAGAAACCTTTAACAGTCTTTTGGATGAGTAGAAGGATTTCACCTTTCACATTTGAGGCTTAGGGTGTCTCCTTACTAACCCTTATCTTGATCCCAATTAACTATTAGTTTTTGAGTATCTAGTTATTAGATAAAATCTAACCATCATACTAAGAAAAAACCTAGAAGCACGGATAGACAACTGAACTCCAAATTATTGTTGTCCTTATATTTTCCTAGTCACTACTCCTCTTTTGGAGTAAGTAGAAATAATGTAGGAAGGATCCTAATACATTCACCCATTAAAAAAACTATTATATTGATGATAAAGCAATATATGCATGGGTGTCACTTTGTAAAAATGATATCACTTCCTCTACTTTGTCAATCTACCAGGTTTTCCACAACCCTAGCTATGGGTTTTAGTTGCTCAAGCTTGAGAAATAATCAATCACATTCATAATCAAAACCATAGATGAAATCACAATGACAAGAAGTAGTAAACCCACAACCATAAAGGAATTAATCAATTGAAGTCAATACAAGAGAATCCCAAGATCAAATTCGAATCATGGAATCAAAATATGTTTGTGAATATCAAAAGTATATTTTTCAACTAATAAACACATAAAGGGTATTTCAAGTACATAAGGAAACCCTAAAACCAAAGCCCGGCCGAAATGGATGAAAAAAAAGTCGGTGTCCACTTATGGTCTATACTTGCACCTTGACCATGGGTGCAGGTAGCACTTGCAGCTTGTAGGAAGGGCCCAAGTGGCGACCGCAAGTAACAAAACACACTTTTCCTTCAAGTTAGCTCTTAGGATTTTGCACTTCTAGAACTTGGTTTTCCCATATGTGGTCCATAGGTTCTACTTGCGGTCCATATATTGACTCAGCAACTGATGGGAGTCATCTTTTAAGCTCTTCTTTAAGTTCCAAACATGTTTTGATCTTGAACAAGCCGAAAAGTATGCCGAACATCCTTAATTGATCAAATAAGTAGCCAAAAACACCTTTTTCATAATTTTCATGAACTTAGCATTTAGAACATGATTTCATGGGAAACATATTAAAAAAATATCATATCTAACAAAACAAGATCAGAAACTTGCACACTTTCCTCATTTTAAGCGTTGAAAGTGTTATATTTCTATAGTACATCACTCATCTTGCTGAAAGGGCCCCAGTGCATGTTAGCTACATGAACTGAAGAAAATCTAAGGAAAAACTAAAGCCATCAATGCTACTAGTCATCCCAAATATATATATAAAGTGTGACCCATGCACATTATCAACAAGACCAAACCTCATGTTGGTAAACATGAGTTTCTAGTATAAGTCATCCAAGACCCACACCTTCATGGATTCTCTACATAACCCCCACTAGGCCAAATTTAAAGCAATTTTTACATAACCCATTTGTTAACCAATGAACCAACGAACATCATAGGTATCATCAAACCCTTACACTAGCAATCTTATCTCTATAACATAACAATCATATTAACTTGGGGGAAATACCTCGACCCTTCCCCCC